>NC_041233.1:62769394-62797785 GCF_002837175.3 Physeter macrocephalus
AAAAAAATGTCATGAAGAGATTAGTGGTAGGACGGGAATAAAACACAGACCTACTAGAGCATGGGCTTGAGGATATGGGGAGGGGGGAGGGTAAGCTGTGACGAAGTGAGAGAGTGGCATGGACATATATACACTACCAAACGTAGGGTGGATAGCTAGTGGGAAGCAGCCGCATGGCACAGGGAGATCAGCTAGGTGGTTTGTGACCACCTAGAGGGGTGGGATAGGGAAGGTGGGAGGGAGGGAGATGCAAGAGGGAAGAGATATGGGAACATATGTATATGTATAACTGATTCACTTTGCTGTAAAGTAGAAACTAACACACCATTGTAAAGCAATTATACTCCAATAAAGATGTTAAAAAATAAATAAACAAAATGATACAAGCCACTGGGAATATTTTTATCTTACTTACAATAATTATTATTTTTGTATTTGATCCAAATTCAGGATATTTTTCTTTCTGATTTAACCTGAAAGAAACATCTTTTCAGATATTATTTCTTAATAAAATTTCAAGATATTGACATTTTGCCAACGCTCAGTGAAATTTTGCCTCATAGTAAATGTTTATATACTACAAAAGTAATAGTTTATTACATTGCTATTGCCATTTATTTAGCTGTCTGTCAAATATTTAGTTAGCACCTTCTATGTGCTAGGTGCTCTTCTACGTGCTGTTTATTTTTACTGTCATGTTTACTTTTACAATTATCCTTTTTAATTTACTCCTCTCCCAAACTGGCTTTATAGAATCTTTTAATAATATTTTAAAAATGAAAATATGATTGTATTGTTCTAGATGTTTGAGTTTTCAAAATTCTTAAGTTAAGCATGATATATTTCCTGCTAACCACATTCATTCTAAAAATTCATTGGGATATAAGTATATAAGTGCATACTATAAAGTTTGTATCTAAAATAATTTTCTACATTTACAAAGTAAGTATTTCAACACAAATATTAATAGGATTATGCTCTGGTCCTGTCTGTACTGGATTTCTTCAGTTAGTTTCTAGTTCATCTCGATCTGGGCACAGGAAGTGCTTCAAAAGTTTGCTTTCATGCTTTCAAGTTGGAGCCTACAGTCATGTCCTACAACTGTTCTTTGTGACAGTCACCAAATCCTTTCACGGTACTGTAGGAGAAGGTTAATGGATCCATTGACTTTGACTGTCATTAATTTACCCAATTAGTAAATTCTTTCTCCATTCCTTCACTGCAGTTAGCATCAGCCCTACATCTATGCATGTGTGCGTGTGCGTGTGAGTGCCCGCACATTGGCAGAGGCGTGTGCATTGAGTATCACAGATGTTAAGCACTGAACCTATTTCTCCTCTGTAAATTGCAGGTGTTTTTATTCTTGAGTAGGAAACTGTCTGTAACCTCAGTTTTGTAACTGATTGGCTGTGTGTGTGTGACGTAGGAGGGATGATTCCCCAAAACACAGTAAAGTTCTAATAAACATTTGTTGAGTTGAAGTCTTAGTCGATATTCTACGTAAAGAATTCTCTTTTTATGGCTGAGTAATATTCCATTGTATATATGTGCCACATCTTCTTTACCCATTCATCTGTTGATGGACACTTAGGTTGCTTCCATGTCCTGGCTATTGTAAATAGAGCTGCAATGAACACTGTGGTACATGACTCTTTTTGAATTATGGTTTTCTCAGGGTATATGCCCAGTAGTGGGATTGCTGGGTCGTATGGTAGTTCTATTTGTAGTTTTTTAAGGAACCTCCATACTGTTCTCCATAGTGGCTGTATCAATTTACATTCCCACCAGCAGTGCAAGAGTGTTCCCTTTTCTCCACACCCTCTACAGCATTTATTGTAGTGAGGTGGATATACCTAGAGTCTGTCATACAGAGTGAAGTAAGTCAGAAGGAGAAAAACAAATACCGTATGCTAACACATATATATGGAATCTAAGAAAAAAAAATGTCATGAAGAGATTAGTGGTAGGACAGGAATAAAACACAGACCTACTAGAGCATGGACTTGAGGACATGGGGAGGGGGAAGGGTAAGCTGTGACGAAGTGAGAGAGTGGCAGGGACATATATGCACTACCAAATGTAAATTAGATAGCTAGTGGGAAGCTGCCGCATAGCACAGGGAGATCACCTCTGTGCTTTGTGACCATGAGAGGGGTGGGATAGGGAGGGGGGGAGGGAGGGAGACACAAGAGGGAAGAGATATGGGAACATATGTATATGTATAACTGATTCACATTGTTGTAAAGGAGAAACTAACACACTATTGTAAAACAGTTATACCCCAATAAAGATGTTAAAAAAATAAAAATAAAAATAAATAAAAGCATAGAGAGAATTCTCTTCTCATACCATATAAAATCACTGCCTAGACAAAAGGAGACTCTCATTTATGCAAAGCAAAGGACCAAACAGGTGTTAGTACAAAAAACAGATAATTTCAGGAGTCATAAACCAATTGCTTTGCTCTACATAAATCAAGAGAGAAATCAAGAACACACTTCCATGAATTAAATCACAATTTAGCCTTGTTTGCTTTGAAACATTGTAACAAGATTAGTGCAAACTGACATCTTCAAACATTTCACATGAGCCCAAAGGGAAGCCATTTTCTGACCCTGGTAAATTTACAGTCCCACCTAGTATGAAATGGAGCAGAATGTCTTTGATGTTTTCAGAAGAATATTTGCCGTAGCCCCTAGTTGACGCTTTCATTACCTTACTCCAATAAATCTTCACTTTCTGTTTACAAACAGAGCACTTTTGGCATCCATTCCTATACACAATAGGTCTGAGTTTGTTGCAGTATCTGACAAGGTGCTTTTTTGCTTTTTGGTTTGTGTTTTTTGCTTGTTTGTTTGGTTTCGTTTTATCAGTCTGTCCATCTTCAACTATTTAAAGGGCACTTAAGCCCCAATGCCTCACAATTCAAAAACATGAAATAAAATTAAAAAGCAGATGGAGAACAATTTCAAACTAGCCTTGACTTCATGTGAGTTTCTTGAGGTAATACATAGCCTCACATAAGCTCTGGCTAGAACTATGGTTTGCCCAAACTATTTGTCTATTCTATGGGAATATAGGGTTTGTTCCTTTTCCAGGGTGATTGTATAGAGGCTGTAGTAGCTCGGGAGAAAAAAGTGTTATTTTTCCCTCTAACAACAACAATTCCGAACCAAGATAGGTAAGGAAGGCAGCCTAATAAACAGCACAGAATAGAGTTCCTCTTTGTTAGACTGGGTATCATATTTTTTAAACTGAGTGAAGTGCTTGATTCAGAAGATTCTGAAAGAAAATCAGGTACAGGACAAGAGGGGAAATGGCAAGACTGGACTACTGAGTGAGAAAGGAGAAAAATGATAAATAGGTCTCGAGTTGTGGCTGCTTACTCTGAGGATAGGAATTCAACAATTGGGTTTATTTTTATAAACTCAGACCTTTGCCTCGAATGATGCCCCACTCCCCCCAACTATACTCTGTCACATGACAAAGTCATACCCATTATTCAAGCTTCAGCTCATACATCGTCTCTTCTGTAAAGCCTCGGACATATATACACTACCAAATGTAGGGTGGATAGCTAGTGGGAAGCAGCCGCATGGCACAGGGAGATCAGCTAGGTGGTTTGTGACCACCTAGAGGGGTGGGATAGGGAGGGTGGGAGGGAGGGAGACGCAAGAGGGAAGAGATATGGGAACATATGTATATGTATAACTGATTCACTTTGTTATAAAGCAGAAACTAACACACCATTGTAAAGCAATTATACTCCAATATAGATGTTAAAAAAAAAAAAAAAAGAAGAAGCAGACTCAGATACAGAGAACAGTGGTTACCAGTGGGGAGAGGGAAGGAGGAGGGGCAAGATAGGGAGAGGGGATTAAGAGGTACAAACTATTGTGTATAAAATAAATAAGCTACAAGAATATATTGTACAGCACAGGGAATACAGCCAATATTTTATAATAACTATAAATGGAGTATAACCTATAAAACTTTTGAATCACTGTTGTACAGCTGAAACTCATGTAATATTGTACCTCAATTATTCATCAATAAAAAAGAAAGAGATACAGAAAATTAAAAAAAAAAAGAATTCTCAGCAGTCCCAATATCAGAAATAACTCCACTAATTACCCAATTACTGATGAAAGTATAAAATATGTTCCCATCCAGCACTGACACTTCACTTTTCATCATTCTTCCTGGGAGAAGACACTCCAATTATTTGAATAACTGCCAAATGATTTCAGCATCTAGACCTCATTTTCTTTAGTTCACTAATGAGAGTATAAGATTATGTCAGTTTAAAAAGTTGGGCTTCCCTGGTGGCGCAGTGGTTGCGCGTCCGCCCCCCGATGCAGGGGAACCGGGTGCGCGCCCTGGTCTGGGAGGATCCCACATGCCGCGGAGCGGCTGGGCCCTTGAGTCATGGCCGCTGAGCCTGCGCGTCCGGAGCCTGTGCTCCGCAACGGGAGAGGTCGCAGCAGAGGGAGGCCCGCATACCACACACACACAAAAAAAGTTAATATTTATAACAGTGAGTTCAGCAAAATTGCAAAAATCATTTGGCCATCTCATTAAAAAAAAATTTGCAGGGACACATACTTTTATTCCATGCCTTTATTAACTTGTTCTTAACATTTTAAGAAAAAAAATATTGTCAAGCTCTGAGTTGGTTTAAGATTGAAGCAAATTACTCTGTCATAATTAATTAAAAGAGAAGACATTGTGAAACATGTTGTTTGTTTTTCCACCTCAGCCTGACATGCTGATGAAAGCAATTAAGCAATGAGGCCTGCCACCAAGAACAGCAGCCCAGCCCAGGGGACACAGGGCACTTGCGGAGACCAATTCACTATACTCCCCTAATTTCCATTTAACCAGCCTGTGTTCTCAGAAATAAAATGCACTTTTAAATTTTATTTCAATAATGAAACTGTCTCTACTTTTTTAAAGTATCAAACTAATAATCTAGAGCAGTACATTCAACATGGTCAGCCACAGCCAATGGATAGATCACAGTAAGATTCCCAGAGATCAGTAAGTATGAGGCAAAAGCCAACTTCAAAAATAATTAAACAAATTAAAAATGTTTTCTAGTGAACAAAGCATCAATGAGTGATAGCAGATGTGCCATTTTTAAATTCCCCAGATTCTCAAGTATTACTGGAGCTGTGCCTGAATTCACCCTGAGGAAGATATCTGTTTACTACAGGATACTGGGGAAAGCAACTATCATTTTTCAGCGAATCTCAATACTATTTGCAAGGCATGACTTGGAGGCAAACAGGTAACTAAACCAAGACAAGAGCCACAATTTAGATGTGTGGTTATTATTGCTTTAATGATGTTTCCTAGACCTTTGAATGCCGCTGACAAGAGTCAGGAGACAATGAATAGTGCTTCCTGATTTAGCCATGTTTATATTACCTTCAGCCCACCCAGAGAAGCAACTATAGGTGTTATAGCCTGCCTTTCTCAAGTGTCAGAGTTGAATGAGCCTTGCGTTGGTTCTAGACTATTATTTTGTAACAGAGTACGCTTATAACCTGGAGGGCACATGGTTTCCTGTCCAACCCTTTCTAGTGCTCACATTTTCCTTGATATTATATCTACCTTAATCAAAATTACATGTTTTATACAATTTCAGAATTAATAATTCTTACACTCTTCAAAATTTAGTTATTCCATGTACTTTTCACAGTTCAACTTCATTTATTACATCTAAAATTTCCTCTATCCCTTAGAAATTAAGGAGAATGTATCGCCTTCCTTCTGGCATGGCAGGGAATTAAAGCATGGTACAAAAGGCAGTGGGGTGAAGAAACCCACAAAGTATATAACGGACTTGACTCAAAGATTTCGGCTGTAATTAACGGAACAATACAATTAAAATCGGCTCAGAATATGTATATTTATTTTGTCACTAAGCAAGCTATAGAGGGTCCTCCTAGGGTTTATTTATTAAGCGTCACACTGGCATCATCAATAACCCAAGTGCTTCCATCTTTCTCCTTAGCCATCTTCAGCTTGTTGGCTTCAGCCCTCAGGTCTGTGCCCTCTAGAACCTAAGCTGGGGAGCATGCTACAGGCATGCTCCCACATGTCCATGATTGGTGGGAGCAAGGGAAATACATTCTCATGCATCTCTTCCATAAATTCATTGCCTACCTCTCCCATCTTACCTTTGCCACACTTGATCTCTCTTGGTGTATACTCTCTTACCTCTTCTATGTCCCACTGACCTACTTTAGGTACCAGTTAATCTCAAAGTAAGCTAGGAAATGAAGTATATTGTCTGAATTTTCAGCCTTTATAAGCAATAAAGGGAACACAGAGAGACTCAAAAGCCATGACTCAGTTCAGTTCAAATGGTACCATCTCTGAGCTTTAACCACTCAAATTCCTGCAGTCTTTCTAGAAGATGGTATACATATACTGAAGTGGATGGAACATGGGTTGGGGGAGAGATAGAAATGCAGTATGCGGAAGACATGGAGGGATTTTTATACAAAGGCTTTTCCCATAACCCAATTTTATCAATGAACATCCATGAATTAGCCAGGGGCCAAATGCCAAAATGTGTCATTTGGTGCATCATCTGGAAAGTTGTGCATTAAAGTAGCCTCGGAAACCATATCCTTTCCTGTGGGAAGCAAAGGAAGATTTGTAAGCAAATAGCTGATCTTCTCCAAGACATATTTTGATTTAATCTATTTCACATTGTGCTTTTCCAAGGGGCTTTGGAAATTTCTTCAGTGTGAATGATGATAACTGCTGAAATTTGTTGGGACCAGAGAGCATTGCTGGATAAAGAAGCTCAAGCTTGTTCACCCCATCACAGGAAGAATACTTTCCATCGTAGTCCATCAAGACTGAAGCTCCATCTCTTCTATAACACCCCTGCCTACCTCCTTCATTCTAACCGTATTTACCATCTTTTGGAGGATACTCTAGCCACAGCTGTCTTCTTTCTGTTTTTTAAATGGAACAAGATCACGTCTTCCTTGTGTTCAAACTGTATCTTGAATTCCATTCTCTCCACCTCGCTTCATTTATTTCCACTGTTCAGAATAAAATCCACATTCTCAGAGAGGATGTCTTGAGAGTCCAATATAAATTAAGTCTCCGTGTTTTTCTCTTTTATAGTAGTCTGGACTATTCCTTCAAAATAATTTGATACTGCATGATTTTTGATTGCTTATTTAATGTTTGTTCCTTCATTACACTGGCAGTTTAAGGAAGGCAAAGACTTGTGGGTTTTATTTATTAATGTAGTTGCAGAACCTAGCACAGCGGCCAGGTCAGGGTAATCATTCATGTTGATTGAATCAGTATTTGAATAGGTACTGTGAGCTCTTACTTCCTAATGCCCCATCTAGTTGAACTAGTTTGTTATGATTGTCCTGTTACCCCTTGTATTCTGCAAGCTCCATGATGACAGAGATGCTATTATTAAGTCTTTTGGAGATTAACACTATGTCGTTCTCTTAGAAGAGACCATTAGTATTTCTTGATCGACGTTTGAATGGTTGTTACATGATAAACCTTAAATATCTCATAGAGTAAGCTTATGAGCATTATATAGCGTTCTGGTTCCACTCAGGATGTTAAAAACTGATGGAGATGCAATACAGTATAGCCACATTCAAATAAAGGTAGTGGAGATTCCCTGAGTTTATATGAGTAGTATAATCTGAATTTACTGTAACTGGTATGACTAGCTATCTGCTTGTCCGATCTATGTGTACAGTGGTGAAAGAAGGAATGGTATGGGTATGAAACAACAAGAATTTATTCTTCAGGAGACTATAATTCATTATTATAAAATTGAAATAGAGTTAGAGAAACTTTTGGGTAAGACGTAGAGCTGACAAGAGGCTGAGGGGCAGATCTGGACAAGTAGAGACCAAAAACAGAGCCAAGGTTTGCCCCTGGGTCATAACTTCCACATCAACGGCAAAGAATATACACTCTCCCCACCCTCCTCACCTGATCTTTCATTTCAAGGCAGTTTCTAACTCTGGATTATGTGGGTTTAATAAGGTGCAGGTCAGTGATTCTGCTCTGTTTCCCTTGAGAATGTCCCTCTGCTCTGAATAGTGATGAATCTGCAGAACAATTTACCCAGGCACTTGCATGCCAATTTTAAGTCAAAGTGCTCTGATGGAACTGTCAGTGATGAAGTGAAATTGTTCCCTCATAAATATATTAAAAATGAAATAGGAAAAATACTATGTCTATTCATATGAAGCTGAGATTTTTGTTCAGTGATTTTAACAAATGCATGGACTTTAACTCCCCCTCCCAGCCATTGATTACCAAATGTGATCCCTTCCAAGTCTCTCCAATATCCGGTTCTCCAATTATGCACACAAAAAAGGATTCCATTTCCATTTCTGTTTTATTGGTATGATATTCCAATGCTTCATTAAGAAAACACAGAAGCTGTATACTTACAAACACATCTCAGCATTCTCGGGTTTTCTTCTTATAAAATAATTCCCCCTTGGAGACTTTGCACTTGGCAGTCACCCACGTACAGATTAGAATAAAATTAATAAAATGAACTTTAAAATGGTAGGAATGTGCGGATGAAAAGAGTAAAATTAAGTACCATTTGAAAACAATTCTGAACTGATCATATATCAGAGGTATCTGTATTTCTCTTCTTGCTTTATTTCACTGAAATTAGCATAAAACAAGATTTGTTTCTCAAATACTTAGGGGACATTGGGAAATGATGTTTGCAAACAATATTATGCCAATTAAAAGCAAGGCTGAAGGGTCCAGCCCTTCTCCGAGATGTAATTGGTTTATTCTCTGCAGACAGCTGTCTGCAAAGTTTCAGCTAGTGTTAGAGCCTTGTTGATGTTACAGAACTAACCCAGTTACACAGTTCCCTACTTGTCCAGAGCAACAGAACACATGTGCTCCTCAAAAAGCTCCCTGTCTACTCTGTATCTTAGCATCAAACCACTTTATGTCTTAGGCACGTCTATGGACATGTTACCTATTTTAAAATAGTTCTCTGAGAAAACTGATAAATAGGTCATCTATATTTAAAATACTCAGAACCTAACAATCTTATCAATTAGGCTATTAAGTGCCTCTTTCATAAAGAGTCAAATGACAAACTCCTGTGATTTCAAAATTGGTCATAAACAAATTAAAATTTGGCTTCCATTCCTTGTATTATGTAGGAAGAAGCACTTCTTTTTATCATGCAATAAGAACTCTGTCATACATCCTATTTCAGTTTTTGCTTTGGTTCTCAGGAAGATTATTACCGAGTTTTATATCTCATGAACTTAACAGTTCTTAAATTTAGATCTTCTGATTTCATCCTTATCATTATTACTCATTATTTCTTAATTCTTCCCTTTCCTTTGGTGGTTATATTTAGGTTTATTTGAGCTTTGTTGTTGTTTGGAATTTGGGGTTAGTGAGTTACGCCCTGCTATTTGTACATTTCATTAAACACTACTTCAAGCGTTTTTTGAAAGCTCTTGAGGAAAGAAGAGTTAATATGTATCAATACACTAGACAGTCACAGAAAGCAAGAACACTTTCACATATAAATCAAAGTTCCATTAAAGAGTTCTGTTACATATGCTATCATATGTAATGCATTCTTTGTGTCTTTTACAGTGCTTTCAACACAGGAACTATTTCCTATTATTGTTGTTTGAATCAGACCGCTTAGATGTGAAGTGATGGGAGAGAAAGGCCAGAATGCCTTAACTTGATGACTTCACAGAACCAACACATTTTCTTCATGGTCATTGCATAAATATTACAATCCATAGTATAATCTGTATTATGCTTTTGGATGTTTTTTAATGCCAAGGTGGAGGTGAGGAAGGTGTGGAGCAGGTGAGTTTTAGATACAGATTTTTTGGGTTAGGGGCCTCAGCTCTTTCATCTGTTGGTTGTGAGACTGTTAAAAAGGTACACAACTTTTCGGAACCATATTGTCCTCAGCTATGATTTGGAGATTGTGGTAGAATCTGCACTCACTCTTGTGTTCAATCAACATTGATTTAGTAGTTACCAGTGCAAGTTAATTTCATTTCCTATTAGCTCATCTAATCTTTCTATTAGCCCTATGATTTTCATAAAACTGATGATCAGAAACATTAAGCAATTTGACCGAGATCACATAGTTAATACGTAGCATATCTGCTCTGAAATTTTCTACCTCTTAATTGACATGATATTTAACACCATCCCTTTGAAATGTAAAGTGTAAGTGTTTCTTTAGAGAGCACCTCATCTGGAAAGTTTTCACTCACTGCCTTCCTGGGGGCTCAGCTACCCTTGCCTTGTGCTTCCTTGGCTGCACTGTGGTTCTCCTCTCACAGCAGGGACCGCATTGCAGTGGGATCATTCAGGGGTCTGTTTCCCTCACTGGACCATAATATGCTTCAAAGGATGGATTGTATCTAATCTTTGTACCATCAGCTCCACTATTATAATAACACACTCAACATTTGCTTAACGACTAAATGAGTATATTAATGAATTAATAACATTTGCTTCATGGCTTAGATTCCTCCACAGCCGAAGCTCATCTGTATGTGACCATCATAGGAGCAGACATGGCTCATTGTCTTCCTGATATCCCTTCTACTTTTATTCTCTTTTATATAAAATTTATTTTGGTTAGTGATGTGCCTAACTAGAATATTAAATTTCCCAGTTTCTCTTGAATGTAAGAGAGGGCAAATGACATAGTAGTTTCCAAGAAAGTGTAAGTAAACATCTACTGGTAATTTCTGGAAAGGTTTTGTTTTTCTAATGCAAGCATTACCGTTTCATGTTACTTCTTTCTTTTCTCCTACCTGGAACACTGACTGAGGCAAGAGGAGGAGAAGGCTTTTTGCAAGTTGAGAAAGAAAATGACGGGCGAACGTACCGGGAAATAGAAGGACCCTGGTTTCTAGAGCAGCTGCAGAAGCCCAGGATTACCCGATCCTGGATTCCCGTTACATGATGAGCAGCAATAATCTCCATTTGGCTAAGCCATTATAATAGGATTTCTGTTATGTACAGTCTAAGAAAATCCATAACTAACAGTGTCCAAAAGATTACTTGAACTAATTGATTTAGAGAGAACAAATGAATAGGTGTATAACCATGGTAGTGAACAGAAAGTTCTATTTTGAACAAAAGTTTTCTATTTTGGTTCCAAAACTTAATTACTACAGGACTCAGGATCCATTTCTAGGAAGAAATGATAAATTTTGTTGTGCACTTTGCTGGGATGAAACGATCATTTGTGTGAAGTTCTAAAATGAAGCACGCCCATGCACTACTCTGCCAGATACTTCTAATACTCTCTCCAAGATTTTTGCTTTTAAATATGCACACATTCATGTCTAATCCTTGCTCTAACTTGAGACAGAGGTGATATGTGTGGAAGAAGCAACACTGGGCTAAAAACTGGAAGTCGTCTGTTCCAGCCTTAATTTTTTGCCACTTGATGGCCAAGTTATATAATTTTTAAATGAGTTTAAAATCACTGTATGGAAGCAGCCACCACCTGTCACTTATTTTCTACTGCAATTGTGACCTAAGTCTGAAATTAAAACCACTCTGTTTCCCCATTTATCCTTCCAACTGCTGCCTACTGAGACTCATGGAACTGGCATCTTAAAGGAACCCACACATCCTTTCACACTCCTGAAAACCACTGCCAACCACCCCTGCTTTCTCACAATTGTTCCCCAAGACTGCTTGTCTTTAGCTGTCACCATTATTCACGCAACACCCCCACTAGGCGGGGATCAAGAGAGTGATTATCTGAGCTTTCTCATGAGTAAGTTGAGCTGTAAACTCAGGAAAATTGAGCTTCACAAAGAGAGACAGCCCAGAGTTTTACAGACTGTACTTCTGAGAAAAATTGGAATGAACTGCATTCTCTTTGCTCATCATTTGGTGAAAGATAAAAACATCCTGTGAAGATGACTCCTTAAAGGCAGTAGCTGCAGTGGCCATCCTTCCTCCCCATCACTGTCTAGAGAGCCTGTGCTTTTACTCACGTGGCATATCTAGGGGACAAGCTCTCAGTGGTAAATGCCTTGTAAATTATAACTGTAATTCAGATGGTTGCTGGAGCCTCTGACCCTAAAGATCTTGACAAAATTGCTTGAATTATAGGATACACACAATTCCATGGCTTGAGGGAGTCCACAGTTCCCCAAAATATTTCTGTGAATTTCATTTGGGCCTCAGTTTCCTTGACCTTTTCTGCTTCTTGGGGCTGGTATACTTATTTGCTTCTTGTAGCCTAATCCAGATTTAACACTTAATCTTTCAATGCTTTCCCCATCAGTGCCATAACCACACACTTAATTCACTAACTTTTCCTTCACTAAAGAGTTAGAGGTTATTAAGGAAAAAAAAAAAGACTTAGAGGTCATGAAGAAGGCATCAATCACATTGCAAACCATATAGTAACCGATTTGTTAGTGTTCATAAGATATTTTTCCTCCTGAAGTCCTTTTTAGCACCCTGCAACTCAGAGTCAGACCCAACCCTCTCTCTTCTGCTAATTTCTCCTTCTCTTCTCTCATCAACCTTTCTCTCTGTTCTAGACTCACCATGAGATACATATGCCACCAGGAAGTATTCTGGGATGAGAACACTGTAGCCAAGCATCACCAGATCTCCAGAAATGCACAGTCCCCAAAATCCTGGATGTGTGTATGTGTGCGTGTGTGTGTGTGTGTGTGTGTGTGTGTGTGTGTGTGTGTGTGTATGATAGGTGTATTAGTGAGGATCTTTCCATTCATGGTAATCTGTGAGTCTTAGAAAATATAGTAAAAAAAGGCACCAGCTATTCTAATATGCTGGCATCCAAACCACTTTTCCTAGATTGACTTTTATCTCTTGAATGGCATCAAATCTATCATCAGACCAAAGTCTTAACACTAGTCCAATCACTAGCAATCCTTCTGAAGCTTAAAAGTTTGTACATTATGCTTGTACTTTAGCATTATATGGAGATACAAAGTATTTGAAGTTATGTCTTACTGGGTTAGAATGCATTATTAGAACATGAGTCATTTTTCTATATCCTAAACTGGTATACTGCTTTAAGAATATATCCAACTCAAATCTCCAAACTTACATCCTGAGGAAGCTGATACATAACACATGTAATAAATTTCTCCTCTTTAGTGGAGTATTTTATGTTTTTCATTATATATTAAAGATTATAACAATATGTGATATGAACAAGTAATAATGTAGTCATAAATCTTATAATATTTTAAAACAGTAATTTTAGCACCTACTCTGTGCTAGGCATTTTTCTTATCTTTCACAGGAATTATCTCACATAATTTCACAATCCAATGAAATAGGTACTCTTATCACCCCTATGTTTCAGATTAAGAAACTGAGGTCCAGAGATATTAGATCAATAATCTAAGGTCAAAAAGGTAAAATGTGAAAAACTGAGATTTGTATAAGATCTCTATGAATATGTACACTAAATGTAATATTCCTAAGATTTGGTTTGCATGGATTTTTAATGCATACAACTATTGAATAAAGGTGGCCCATTTGGTCAGATAACAAAGAATATAATAATCAAGAGAATTAATGAATGGGGTCAATAAATGGGTTATAGGTTCAAATAAAGCCAAGGAGTACATTTTCAATAATAGCACTTCCATTTCTATAATCCTTACCAACATTGAATACTCATAGACCAGATGAGTTCCTAATTCAAAGTGAAGAAATAATAAGTAATCAAAATTTATATACTTTTTGATCCTTAGACCCGATCTTTAGCAACCACCCCAAACACAACCCCACCACCAGCTGCACTCCTCTAATGCAGAAGCTATTAGAATGTAACAATCCATCTGTTCACTTGAGAATAAAGCATCTATTTGTTCCTAATCCAATGTGTGTTGCTTTTACAGCTTTAAATACAGCACCAGAGGTAGGCTCTGATATTTCCTCTGGTCTTTCTGGCACTTCCGGTTGAAAAGAGGTCCTAAAATGGACTGTAATAAAGTTTATTATCCATCTGCATCTCCGATGCAGTACACATTAACTAGGAAAAGCATACAGATTTACAAGTGTGACTCCACTTGATAGTATGGCTCTCTGAGAAGGAAACTGTCCCAATGACTCGTAGATCATATCTAAAAGATAACAGGTTACACTCTGCTGTGACCACATCTTATTTTCTAAAGCCTTCACTCCACACAGGCCATACTCTTCTGCTGCATTCAGTCAGGCAAATATTCTCCCTATTTTGTGCTCTCTTTGGAGAAGAAGCATTGTACGTGAATGTGATTTTTGGAATAAAAAATATTCAGTGTTCCATTAATGAGATAATGTATTTATTTGTTATGACAATAAACACAGCTTCAAAATGGACCATAAAGAAATAGATGACTTGCAGATTTCTATGCCTGATGTGTCAGCTGTAATTGAGAAATAAATTAAATGATCCATCTGCTTCCCATTAACTACTCCTTTATTTTTGTCAGTATCCATGTTTTTTTTTAAAACCAGTCAGAACTATTTATACTAATTACTCACAAAAAAAAATCCATATAGAAATTAAATGACTTTGTAATGCAATTTTGCCAGCCTCTAACATACCGAGCTTCTTTCCAACACTCAAATCTAATGACTATGATGAACTCTTTCTCCTTATTAATAGTTTTCACTTTATCATGCCAATACTATTGAATTTTCTCTTTATTATTGTCTTACAGGCACTGCTAAAATAGTATCTCATATAATAGGCTTAACAGTAATTTAATCTATTACTCTGGTAGTACTTGCCAAGGAAAAGGAAAGCAAACAAACAAGAAATAAAAACAAAATAAGCAAGTGAACAAAAAACCTGTTTTATATAGGTTCCAACACAAGATTCGATATGCCTGCTAATAATATTCATAAATGAGGGCTAAAATAGCCAACAGCCACTGGAAATAATTAAGTATAATTGTATTATTTTTCTTCCTACTTTGTTGCTGTAGTCATCCCACTGAGAAAAAAGTCATTGGGGGAAAAGCAGCAAAACCTACTTTTTTTCTCAAGCATTTTCATATTCATGTTTCTCTGCTCTGGAACCTTTGTTTTCCTGAGGCCTCAGGGACATCCCAGAGATAATCCTATAAAATATTTGCAACATGTGGGGTGACATAGAGGGGAATAGGAATATGAAGTTCTCTTTCAAAAGTTCTTTATTGACACCATTTTCTTTTTTACTATGAATAAAATTCGTGTTCAGTGTTATAAAAAAGTGTGGTAAGGATAGAACCAAAGGAAACCAAAAGAAAAAAAATAGAAATCATCTACACTCTCAACAAGCAAATACAATCACAGCTAATACCTTGTTTGTTCTCTCAGAATTTATCCAATGCATTGTATTCATATTTTTAAACAGAATTGAAGTTCTATGAGACTGTAACCTATTTTTTCTACAATTAACAAGATAGTGCATCTTTCCATGTCTATAGATTCACATCCTAATTTTAATGGTTGCATAGATACAAGTTATGTTGCCATCTTTCCATTGCTGTATAGCTCTGTGGGTATAGCCCAGTGTGTTTGGGTCAGTTTTCTTCTGATTTTTTTCCCATCATCTAATGGGAGGGCTGTTATGGGACTTCCCTCTAAAATGAGGAGGCTTTTGACCCATGTGTTAGAGGCTTCATGGCTCAGAGACAGGAATTCTCCTACCCAATGTTAGAAGTCACTTTTTTCCAGTCTTACAGAGCTATAATTGACAAATAAAAATTATATATGTTTGAGGTATATAATTAGATTTTGATATATATATATATACATTGTGAAATAATCACTATAATCAAGCTAAGATATCCATCACATCATAGTCACTATTTTCCTTTTTCTTTTTCTTTCCTTCTTTCTTCCTTTCTTTCTTTTTCTTTTTCTTTCTTTCTCTCTCTCTCTCTCTCTCTCTCTCTCCCTCCCTCCCTCCTTCCCTCCCTCTCTCTCTCTCTCTCTCTCTCTCTCATCCTTCCTTCTTTCCTTTCTTATGAGAACACATTACCCCCTTAATCAAATTTCAAATATGTAATACAATATTGTCAACTAAAGTCACACTGCAGTACAAAGATTCTGTTACGCAAGATGAATATCTTCTAGAAGACACTGTTTTTTTAAACTGAAAACAACCCCTAAAAGCAGAGCTCTTTTTAAGAGTTTTGGGATACATTAGTTTTCCCATGTCTCCAGTTTCTAGATTTCTTGTTGCTGCACAAGGCAACTTCCCTGCCCAACTAGGGTCTTGAGACGTGTGTCTATGACATGGGGCCATTGTGGTGGGTGTAGGTGATGCAGGAAGTAAAGCCACTTTCCATTTGCCCCTATGTCCTTGCCCTTACAGTTCCTTTTAGCTCAGCCTGGATCTCCTGCAGCAGAGTTTTCCCACTCATGAACTGTATGACTTGGGGCAAATAGCTTAACCTTTCCCTATGTCCTGTTAGCCATTTGTTATAATGGAATAATAGTAGCCCCTACCTTATGAGACACTTATAACAAATGAAGGGATTCATAAAGTACTTACCAAAGTGCCCTCTCTCTTAGAAAGTATTCAAAACATGTCAGTTATCATCATTCCAGCCCCAAATATCCCCATACTTCAAATTCCAGCTTACCCATCTCCTTTAGAAAACCTTTCCTGTGCCCTCAGCTGGATATAAATATTCTCTCTTCTGACATCACACTTCCCAAGGATTTCTCTCTTAGTATTTATTTTTATAAAGCATTGTAATTAAATTATTAATTTCCCTTGCTAGATTATACCATTCTTAAGAAGCAAGCTATCTCCGTTTTTCCATCTGTGGCTTATTGAAAAGTACCCTCACGCCCCCCCCAAAAAAGAGTTTGACTTCCTAAAGCTATGGGTGTTACCTTATACGGAAAAATGGATTTTGCAGATGTGATTAAGTTAAAGATCTTGAGATGCGGAGATTATACTGGATTATCCATATGGGTCTGATTTAATCCACAAGAATCCTTACAAATCGGATGCAGGAGGTCAGAGTGAGTAATAGGAGACTGATGACAGAAATGACAGACTGGAGTAATGTAGTAATGAATGAAGGAATGCCAGCAGCCTCTAGAAGGGGAAGAGGCAAGACACAGATTTTCCCTTGGAGCTTCCAGAAGAGCCAGCTCTGTTGACACCTTGATTTTAGTCCTGTAAATCTCATTTCAGACTTTTGACCTCCAGAAGTGTAAGAAAAAAAATGTGTTGTTTTAAGTTTGTGGCAATTTGTTACAGTAGTGATAGGAAATTAATGCACTATCCAGTAGGATGATTAGCACATCATAGGTGTTCAATAAATATTTAATGAATAAATTCATTGTAAACACAACACAAACAATAAAAGGATAGTCTATTAAATCATGTCATTTGAAAAGGTCTTAATCAATCAGCTCATAAGAAAAAAAGAAAATACCAATTTCAGAGCTATATTTTCTCCCTAGGAAATAAAACACATTTTAAAACTGCAGAAGTTAAATTATAATTCGGTTTCATCTGCCCATCAGTTAGAGGTCAGGGTGGATTTTACTGTGGTGCTTAATTTATAAAACAGGAAAAATAAATCATGACAGATGAGAAGACACTGACTAGTTTTTCATTTTGTTTTGTTCTAATGGTACCACAACTCTCTAGGAAACTGTGACAATAGCTTCTGTGCCATGTTTATGAAACATACCTCAGCTCTAAGGAGCCAAAATTTGCACAAAGAAACATTACTGTTTTCCAACGATGTGTCTCTCTCCACTCTATTCTCTGCTTCCTGATTTAAATATCTGTTCAGGGCATACCCACACAAAACAATCGCCATGCTAAGATGGCAAGTTGGAAAGAGTTACAAGGAACAGCTTCTGCTTTATAATTTATGAGATGTTCCTCATTCATCCACATGGAAACTCTGAACTCTTAAGTGCAAGTCATGCCAGTTTCTAAGACTAGACCTGATCATATTTCAAAATAAAAATTAGGATGATATTTTCACCATAGAGATGGAATTGGCCAAATATTTCTTTCTGTCCTGCATTTTCCAATCTTCCTCTCTGCTTTTGGGATTTGTTTTCTCTTGAGTCACATGGTCAGCCAATCACTTTGTATAGATCAAGTGACTGAGAGACATCATCTACCTCCTACCCAACATTGCTGAGACAACAAATAGAAAAATCTGCCATAACACATTGAGTCGGAAAGGGTCTGTTCTCAGGCACAAGGTAAGAATGAAAGACAGTTAAGGATAGAAACTATGTTCTGAATGTTGCTCTATTATTCTAAGACTGTCTAAGGACTCCAGCATGCTATTTCCTAAGCATTACATCTGTGAAATGGGTATCCAGGTAAACAGTATTCTCCATCAGCTTAGGCCAGACCCACATTGCACTGCTTCCCTGCTCCAGTCAGAGTTCTTTCTCACTAAATGTAAAGATACCTTGGAAAAATCCCTGGCCTGGAAAACAATAAAACTACATTCCATTCCTGACTCTGATCACTAATAGAGATGCTTTTGGCTACAAATACTAGAAAACCCAACACCAACTGGCTTAAACAATGAACACATTTATCATGTGAAGCGTTTCGCAGTTCACGGATTATTAAGGCAGAAGTTTAACAGCATCAACTCAGCCTGTGCTATTTTCATCTATGCTCTTCCAGCCTCGTTGTATTTGCCTTATCCATCAAGCTAACTTCATTAAGGGCCGCAAATTATCTGCTACAGTTCCATGTGTCCCACAGATATGAAACATCTCACCAAGGACATGGGACTGTTGTCTCTTCTCATTTCTTTTCAAGAGCGAAAACAATTTACTCAGAGACCCCTCCAGAAGGTCTCCTCTCACACTGTTTTTGATGACTCACATGGATACCCTTAAACTAATCACAGGAGAAAATAAAAGAAAAAAGAGAAAAAAGAAATTAAAAGTATTTTATAAAATTTAAAAATATATAATGAAATCATAATTCTATCTTACAATCATGGGGTCACTGAGCTCATCTAATTCAACAAATCTGTACAATATATCTGCTAAGTATAGATTATTGATCTAGATTTGCAAAGGCATCAAAGATGACTAAAATGCAGTTTCTAATCCTAAGAATTGTACACAATTGTGGAGAATCTAAGATAAGTGCAAGAACAACTATAAGATAGGTTCATTATATAAATCTAGAAGAGAAAGTTAAAATTTAATTTGACCTAAATTGTGGAGAATATCCAGTGCAGGTAAGAGAATGTGTGAATGAGTCAAGGCAGATTTCATAGAAGAATTGGCATTGTAGACAGACCTGCAAGCTTGGGTAGGATTCAATAGCTGGAGATGGTGAGGGCCAGTTCTTCATGTGAATGAAGAGCATAAGTGTGATAGAATGTTACTGCATCTGCCTCATGGCATCAGGTCTTTATTTTCTTTTTTAAAAATTCTTTTCTTTTTCTAAAATTTTATTTATTTTTTATACATCAGGTTCTTATTAGTTATCTGTTTTATACATATTAGTTTATATATGTCAATCCCAACCTCCCAATTCATCCCACTTCCAACACCTCCTCCCCGCTTTTCCCCCTTGGTGTCCACACGTTTGTTCTCTACAACTGTGTATCTATTTCTGCACTGCAAACTGGTTCAGCTGTGCCATTTTTATAGATTCCACATATATGCAGTAATATGCGATTTTTTAAACATGTTTATTGCAGTATAATTGCTTTACAATGTTGTGTTAGTTTCTGTTGTATAACAACGTGAATCAACTATATGTATACATATAATCCCCGTATCCCCTCCCTCTTGCATCTCCCTTCCACCCTCCCTATCCCACCCCTCTAGGTGGTCATAAAGCACTGAGATGATCTCCCTGTGTGATGCGGCTGCTTCCCACTAGCTATATATTTTACATTTGGTAGTGTACATATGTCAATGCTACTCTCTCACTCCATCCCAGTTTACCCTTCCCCCTCCCCATGTCCTAAAGTCCACTCTCTACATCTGTGTCTTTACTCCTGTCCTATCCCTAGGTTCACCAGACCTTTTTTTTTTTTTGATTCTATATATGTGTTAGCATATGGTATTTGTTTTTCTCTTCGTGACTTACTTCACTGTGTATGACAGACTCTAGGTCCATCCACCTCACTACAAATAACTCAATTTCATTTCTTTTTATGGCTGAGTAATATTCCATTATATATATGTGCCACAACTTCTTTATCCATTCATCTGTCGATTGGACACTTAGGTTGCTTCCATGTCCTGGCTATTGTAAATAGTGCTGCAATGAACATTGGGGTACATGACTCTTTTTGAATTATGGTTTTCTCAGGGTATATGGCCAGTAGTGGGATTGCTGGGTCATATGGTAGTTCTATTTTTAGCTTTTTAAGGAAACTCCATACTGTTCTTCATAGTGGTGGTATCAATTTACATTCCCACCAACAGTGCAGGAGGGTTTCCTTTTCTCCACACCCTCTCCAGAATTTACTGTTTGTAGATTTTTCGATGGTAGCCATTCTGACTGGCATGAGGTGATACCACATGGCAGTTTTGATTTGTATTTCTCTAATGATTAGTGATGTTGAGCATCCTTTCATATGTTAGTTGACAATCTGTATATCTTCTTTGGAGAAATGTCTATTTGGATCTGCCCATTTTTGGATTGGGTTGTTTGTTTTTTTGATATTGAGCTGCATGGGCTGCTTATATATTTTGGAGATTAATCCATTGTCAGTTGCTTCGTTTGCAAATATTTTCTCCCATTTTGAGGGTTGCCTTTTTGTCTTGTTTATGGTGTCCTTTGCTGTGCAAAACTTTTAAGTTTCATTAGGTCCCATTTGTTTATTTTTGTTTTTTATTTCCATTTCTCTAAGAGGTGGGTCAAAAAGGATCTTGCTGTGATTTATGTCATAGAGTGTTTGGCCTATGTTTTCCTCTAAGAGTTTTATAGTGTCTGGCCTTATATTTATGTCTTTAATCCATTTTGAGTTTATTTTTGTGTACGGTGTTAGGAGGTGTTCTAATTTCATTCTTTTACATGTACCTGCCCAATTTTCCCAGCACCACTTATGGAAGAGGCTGTCTTTTCTCCATGGTATATTCTTGCATCCTTTATCAAAGATAAGGTGACCATACATGTGTGGGTTTATCTCTGGGCTTTCTATCCTGTTCCATTGATCTATATTTCTGTTTTTGTGCCAGTACCATACTGTCTTGATTACTGTAGCTCTGTAGTATAGTCTGAAGTCAGGGAGCCTGATTCCTCCAGCTCCATTTTTCTTTCTTAAGATTGTTTCAGCTATTTGGGGTCTTTTGTGTTTCCATACAAATTGTGAAATTTTTTGTTCTAGTTCTGTGAATAATGCCACTGGTAGTTTCATAGGGATTCCACTGAATCTGTAGATTGCTTGGATAGTATAGTCATTGTCACAATGTTGATTCTTCCAATCCAAGAACATGGTATATCTCTCCATCTGTTGGTCTTTAATTTCTTTCATCAGTGTCTTATAGTTTTCTGCATACAGGTCTTCTCTCCTTAGGTAGGTTTATTCTTAGGTATTTTATTATTTTTCTTGCAATGGTAAATGGGAGTGTTTCCTTAATTTCTCTTTCAGATTTTTCATCATTAGTGTATAGGAATGCAAGAGATTTCTGTGCATTAATTTTGTATCCTGATACTTTACCAAATTCATTGATTAGCTCTAGTAGTTTTCTGGTAGCATCTTTAGGATTCTCTGCGTATAGTAACATGTCATCTGCAAACAGCGACAGCTTTACTTCTTCTTTTCCAATTTGGGTTCCTTTTATTTCTTTTTCTTCTCTGATTGCTGTGGCTAAAACTTCCAAAACTACCCTGAATAATATTGGTGAGAGTGGGTATACTTGTCTTGTTTCTGATTTTATAGGAAATGGTTTCAGATTTTCACCATGAGAACGATGTTGACTGTGGGTTTGTCATATATGGCCTTTATTATGTTGAGGTAAGTTCCTTCTATGCCTACTTTCCGGTGAGTTTTTACCATAAATGGGTGTTGAATTTTGTCAAAAGCTTTATCTGCATCTATTGAGAGGATCATGTGGTTTTTCTTCTTCAATTTGTTAATATGGTGTATCACATTGATTGATTTGCATATATTGAAGAATCCTTGCATTCCTGGGATAAACCCCACTTGGTCATGGTGTATGATCCTTTTAATGTGTTGTTGGATTCTGTTTGCTAGTATTTTGTTGAGGATTTTTGCACCTAGTTTCACCAGTTATATTGGTCTGTAGTTTTCTTATTTTTGACATCTTTGTCTGGTTTTGGTATCAGGGTGATGGGGGCCTCATAAAATGAGTTTGGGGGTGTTCCTTCCTCTGCAAATTTTTGTAAGAGTTTGAGAAGGATGGGTGTTAGCTCTTCTCTAAATGTTTGATAGAATTCACCTGTGAAGCCATCTGGTCATGGACTTTTGTTTGCTGGAAGATTTTTAATCACAGTTTCAAATTCAGTGCTTATGATTGGTCTGTACATACTTTCTATTTATTCCTGGTTCAGTCTTGGAAGGTTATACCTTTCTAAGAATTTGTCCACTTCTTCCAGATTGTCCATTTTATTGGCATAGAGTTGCTTGTGGTAGTCTCTTATGATGCTTTGTGTTTCTGCGGTGTCCGTTGTTACTTCCCCTTTTTCATTTCTAATTTTATTGATTTGAGTCCTCTCCCTCTTCTTCTTGATGAGTCTGCCTTAAGGTTTATCAATTTTGTTTATCTTCTCAAAGAACCAGATTTTAGTTTTATTGACCTTTGCTATTGTGTTCTTTGCTTCTATTTCATTTATTTCTGCTCTGATATTTATGATTTCATTCCTTCTACTAACTTTGGGTTTTGTTCATTCTTCTTTCTCTAGTTCCTTTAGGTGTAAGGTTAGATTGTTTATTTGAGATTTTTTTTGTTTCTTGAGGTAGGATTGTATTGTTATAATCCTCCCTCTTAGAACTTCTTTTGCTGCATCCCATAGGTTTTGGCTCATCGTGTTTTCATTGTAATTTGTCTCTAGGTATTTTTTGATTTCCTCTTTGATTTCTTCAGTGATCTCTTGGTTATTTAGTAAGGTATTGTTTACCCTCCATGTGTTTGTGTTTTTTATGTTTTTTTTCCATGTAATTTATTTCTAATCTCATAGCGTTGTTGTTGGAAAAGATGCTTGATATGATTTCAATTTTCTTAAATTTACTGAGGCTTGATTTGTGACCCAAGATGTGATCTATCCTGGAGAATGTTCCGTGTGCACTTGAGAAGAAAGTGTATTCTACTGTTTTCGGATGGAATGTCCTATAAATATCAATTAAATCTATCTGGTCTATTGCATCATTAAAAGCTTGCGTTTCCTTATTTATTTTCTGAGTGATCTGTCCATGTAACATTCTTTATTTTAAACTCTATTTTATCTGATATGAGTATTGCTACTTGAGCTTTCTTTTGATTTCCTTTTGCATGGAATATCTTTTTCCATCCCCTCTCTTTCAGTCTGTATGTGTCCCTAGGTCTGAAGTTGGTCTCATTTAGATAGCATATATATGGGTCTTGTTTTGGTATCCATTTAGCGAGCCCATGTCTTTTGTTTGGAGCATTTAATCCATTCACATTTCAGGTAATTATCGATATGTATGTTCCTACGACCAGTTTCTTAATTGTCTTGGGTTTGTTTTTGTAGGTCCTTTGCTTCTCTTGTGTTTCCCACTTAGAGAAGTTCCTTTAGCATTTGTTGTAGAGCTGGTTTGGTGATGCTGCATTCTTTTAACTTTTGCTTGTCTGTAAAGCTTTTGATGTCTCTGTCAAATCTGAATGAGATCCTTGCTGGGTAGAGTAATCTTGGTTGTAGTATCTTCCCTTTCATCACTTTAAATATATCGTGCCACTCCCTTCTGGCTTGTAGAGTTTCTGCTGAGAAACCAGCTGTTAACCTTATGGGAGTTCCCTTGTATGTTATTTGTTGTTTCTCCCTTGTTGCTTTTAATAATTTTTCTTTGTGTTTAATTTTTGTCAATTTGATTACTATGTGTCTCAGCGTCTTTCTCCTTGGGTTTATCCTGCCTGGACTCTCTGCACTTCCTGGACTTGGGTGGCTATTTCCTTTCACGTGTTAGGGAAGTTTTTGACTATAATCTCTTCAAATATTTTCTCTGGTCCTTTCTCTCTCTCTTCTTCTGGGACCCCTATAATGAAAATATTGTTGTGTTTAATGTTGTCCCAGAAGTCTCTTAGTCTGTCTTCATTTCTTTTCATTCTTTTTTCTTTATTCTGTTCTGCGGTACTGAATTCCACCATTCTGTCTTCCAGGTCACTTATTGGTTCTTCTGCCTCAGTTGTTCTGCTATTGAATCCTTCTAGTGTATTTTTCATTTCAGTTATTGAATTGTTCATCTCTGTTTGTTTGTTCTGTAAGTCTTCTAGATGTTTGTTTTTTAATTCTTTTAGGTCTTTGTTAAACACTTCTTGCATCTCCTTGATCTTTGCCTCCATTCTTTTTCTGAGGTCCTGGGTTATCTTCACTATCATTATTCTGAATTCTTTTTCTGGAAGGTTGCCTATGTCCACTTCATTTAGTTGTTTTTCTGGGGTTTTATCTTGTTCCTTCATCTGGCACATAGTTCTCTGCCTTTTCATTTTGTCTATCTTTTTCTGAATGTGGTTTTCGTTCCAGAGTCTGCAGGGTTGTAGTTCTTCTTGCTTCTGCTGTCTGCCCTCTGGTGGATGAGGCTATCTAAGAGGCTTGTTCAAGCTTCCTGATGGGAGGGACTGGTTGTGGGTAGAGCTGGGTGTTTCTCTGTTGATCAGAGCTCAGTAAAACTTTAATCCATTTGTCTGCTGATGGGTGGGGCTGAGTTCCCTCCCTGATGGTTGTTTGGCCTGAAGCTGCCCAGCATCAGAGCCCAGAGGCTCCTTGGTGGAGCTAATGACAGCCTCTGGGAAGGCTCACTCCAAGGAGTACTTCCCAGAACTTCTGCTGTCAGTGTCCTTGTCCCTGTGGTGAGCCACAGCCACTCCCTGCCTCTTCAAGAGACCCTGCAACACTAGCCAGTAGGTCTGGTTCAGTCTCCTATGGAGTCACTGCTCCTTTCCTCTGGGTCCTAATGCACACAGTACTTTGTGTGTGCTCTCCAAGAGTGGAGTCTCTGTTTCCCCCAGTCCTGTTGAAGTTCTGCAATCAAATCCTGCTAGCCTTCAGAGTCTGATTCTCTGGGAATTCCTCCTCCCGTTGCCAGACCCCTAGGTTGGGGATCCTGATGTGGGGCTCAGAACCTGCACTCCAGAGGGTGGACTTCTGTGGTATAATTGTTCTCCAGTTTGTGAGTCACCCACCCAGTGGTTATGGGATTTGATTTAATTGTGATTGCGCTCCTCCTACTGTCTCATTGAGGCTTCTCCTTTTTCTTTGGATGTGGGGTATCTTTTTTGGTGAGTTCCAGTGTCTTCCTGTCAGATTGTCCAGCAGTTAGTTGTGATTCCAGTCCTCTTGCAAGAGGGAGTGAGTGCACGTCCTTCTACTCTGCCATCTTGAACCAATCTAGGTCTTTATTTCCTTAGTAAAACTAACCCAATTTTTTTCTGTGGAAGCACCTGACCTACTTTCATGCTTTTTAAATCCATATGACTTCACACACAGCCTTGCTCCAGGAGTGTATGCAAACCCAGGCATGTGATCTAGGCCCATAGTTTATATTATCCTCTCCATAATGGTTGGCTCAGGTCCAATCAGAACTAATCCTGAAAATGTATGCTTCTTTGCCACTGGATTTGAACATGGAAATATAGAGGCCTATAAAATTTTACAGAATTTCTGCCATGCATAGACCTGAGACTTGACTCAATCTAGTGTCATAAAATGGAGAAATTGAGAACTGATGGCATCCTTTGATCCTCTAGTTTAAACATCATCTGAAGCCAGCCACAATATTGTCTTCCATTACTTGGGTCAGAAAAATTGTTCTTTGGACCAAGATTTTTTTTAAATTTTTGCGTCTGAAAATCTGGTTTTAATCAGATTTTCAGTCATTTATAACAAAGGATCTAATTGATTTTGAACAAATGTATAAAGCTGGGAAAACACTGAGGTTTCAGTGAAAAACTGGTTAGAGAAGAAAAAAATCTCTGGAGAACAAAAAGGTATCTGCAATTTATATTTTTATCTAGTGTGAGCCCACACTTCACATTCTTATGAAAAACCATCTAGAAGAAAACTCTTTCATGATTAGAGATAGCTGAAAAATAATTTGCTACTTTTCCTACTACCTAGAAGGTAGAATCTAATGCTATCCTATTGAATCTGGTATTAGTGACTTGCTTGACCAAATGTATATGGAGAAGTAATGTTCTGAGGTATCTGATGCTAGGTCATTAGAAGGCTTGTAGCTTCCATGTAGGTCTCTTAAAAGACTCCTAAGAGTGTTGACCCAGCAAGTAAGAAATTCAACCCTGAAACCTCCATAATGAGGAAGCAACATACAAATGCTTAGCTTGAGATTCCCATGTGACCCCAGAATTCCAGCCATCCACATCCAGGTACAAAGGATGTGAATGAAGCCATTTTTGACCCTCCAGAACAACTCATTCTGCAGATGAATACAATCCATTGACCTACATTAATTCTATGAGAATAAAAGTATTATGTAGCCCAAGCCTTGCCCAAAGTCCTGAACTACAATATTTATAATTTAAGCCATTATGTGTTGGAGTAGTTTGTTACACAGCAGTAGCTTATTGGAATAGAATTTGGTACCTAGAATTGGGGTGCTGCTGTAACAAAATTTTACAAAGTGTGGCAATGAAATTGGACTGGGTGGTAGACAAGTTGAAAAAAGCTCAGGCAGACTGATGATGGAGGCTGGAAGGATAGGGAAGAAATTAGTACCGGTGTGTGGATAAAAATCACCCCTGTAATGTGGTGGGGTGGCAGAAAGTCTGGCAAAAACATTGTCACCTGGGTAAAATGGAAAATATAAAATGTACATAATGAACTGGTGGTTTGGCTAAGAAGATCTCTAGGCAAATCACAGACAGTGCCATCTGGTCTCTTTCAGTGACCGATGATAAGATATGGATATCTATCTATTTATCTATCTATCATCTATCTATCTATATTTCAATCTTGAATATAGACAAAGAACTATTCTGATTGCAGGCAACATTTATATGAAATATAAATGAGCCAGGATTTTCTGGATTCAAAAATAAAACTATTTTTCATTACCAGCCTATCCAAAAGCCAAATTCCTCTCTCAAAGTAAAAAATGTCATGAGGATAAATAACATTTAAAAGGTTTAAAACCAAAGCCTTTTGTTAAGATTTCAAAAGAATTTAAAACCATGCTTCATAGACCCTCTTAACGAGATAAAGTGGCTTTTAAGAATGTTAAGAGTGTTGTCTTCCACATTCTCGCTCTCAGCCCAAGCAGAGAGGAATCTGTCTTGAAAAGATTTGCAGGTGTGACTTCTTCGAATAAACTGAACCCCCAAACATTAAGAAGAACCCCATGAAGATTTTAAGAGAATTGCAATTAAGAAAAAAAAATGATTCAGAGAATGGAACTGGGGGTGTGAAGGTAGACCCAAGAGTTGCAGAGAATGATTCTCAGGTGGCAGAAGTGAACCTAATCAAAGAACAAACATCATGTTCTCAGCTCAGGCAGGGACTATGGTCCAATGACTGCTCTTTGGAGCAGTGACTATGGTCCAGTGACTGCTCTTTGCCTCTAATTGCACTCTTTTTTAACAGGATGCTCTATTTCAGCTCTTATTACTTGAATGAGTCTAAAATTCTTTTTCCTTCCATCAAGAAGGGCCAGTTGCATTGGTAAGAGCTGTGGCTGAAGAAGGGGAAAAAGGTTTTTGGAATCAGAAGCCCTGTTCTTCCATCTCAGCTCCACCACTTACCAGTTCTATAAGTTAGAGAAACATTTAAAATACTTGAGCATTAGTTGCTTACTGAAAGGGGAATGACAAGTCCTATCTTGTTATTTGAATTTCCATCACTTTTTCTCTACTTCATGAGACTTAAGGACCGATATAAATGCTTTGGTGATTGATAGATCACAATAGTGAATCTTAGTGACTCACCTTACCCTTACTTATGTTAGAATGACTGAAGAAATCTAGCCTATTGTTATGTAGTTTTTTTTTAACATCTTTATTGGAGTATAACTGTTTTACAATAGTGTGTTAGTTTCTCCTTTACAACAAAGTGAATCAGTTATACATATACATATGTTCCCATATCTCTTCCCTCTTGCGTCTCCCTCCCTCCCACCCTCCCTATCCCACCCCTCTCATGGTCACAAAGCACAGAGGTGACCTCCCTGTGCTATGCGGCAGCTTCCCACTAGCTACCT
>NC_041233.1:62800663-62812629 GCF_002837175.3 Physeter macrocephalus
CTAGTCTCATAGCGTTGTGGTCGGAAAAGATACTTGATATGATTTCAATTTTCTTAAATTTACCAAGGCTAGATTTGTGACCCAATATACGATCTATCCTGGAGAATTGAAGTTTAGTTTTAATAACTTACTAAATCTATAGGATAAGAGAGAATTTGAGAGAATATGCAGGCTCTGCCATTAACATAAACACAATTTTCCTTGGATGGGCAACTTTCCTTGGTGCAGAGAAAATCTGTGGCCTTTTGAGGAGGGTTGCTGGAATTTATGTATTGCTAGCTGGTCCCTTTTGATAAAGCAAACTGAATGTTGCCAACAGAGCTATGAGTTCTTAATAAGAACAGCCCAGTGAAAAACTTTAAAAATAGGTTTCTTAGGTTAAATAACTTTAGGAATCAATGCATATATTATACTTTTTTCTTGAAGAGCCATCATGAGCACAAACACTTTAAATTCAATGAGAAGTCTTGCTACATGCATTTTTAACTTAGAGGGAACTTGGAAAGTATTAATAACACAAATGAACTTATTTACAAAACAGAAGCAGACTCACAGACATGGAAAACAAATTTATGATTCCCCAAGGTGGGGCGGTGGCAGGGATAAATTAGGAAAAATTAGGAGTATGGGATTAGCAGATACACACCATTGTATATAAAATAGATAAACAAAAAGGATTTTCTGTCTAGCACGGGGAACTATATTCAATATCTTGTAATAATCTATAATGGAATTATAGATTATTTAATTATTAAATAAATTAATAATTAAATTATTATTTATTATTTATTTATTATTCAGTTATATATATATAACTGAATAATATATATTATTATATAATAATATATCTATATAACTGAATCACTTTGTTGTACACCTGAAACTAACACAATATTGTAAATCAACTATACTTCAACTTAAAAAATAATATTAATAAAAGTTTTCATCTAAAACAAAATTGCACCCATACTTGGCTATGGTATATAGTTTTTGAGTGGGATTTTAGAAGGATGAAACCATACTCTAGAACAGTGCTGGTCAACAGAATTTTGTGAGATGATGAAAATGTTCTATACTTCTCTTGTCTAAAATGGCAAGCAGTAGTCACATGTGGGTACCAAGCCCTTGAAATGCGGCTAGTGCAACTACAAACGAATTTATATATATGTGTGTGTATATATATAAACCTATACTTAAATGCCAGCTAGTGTTTCTAGGGTTGAACAACACACAGAGAAGGGAAAGAGGAATTAAGTTAAACTTCCTTATTCTGCTTCCTTAGCTGTTGTACCTCACTCCTGCCATCCTCACCATGATTAAATGGCATCAATCATTAAATGAGTGCTAAAGGAACAGGCTAAAAAAGTGATTATCTGTTTCTAAACCTGTCTATATATGCCTTTGCTGCAGTAGTAAAATAATAAGTTTTGATTTTAAATCCTTCTTCCCTAGTGGCTGCTGATCTAAGGATCCACTTTTAGAGGGGGTGGAGTGTAGGGGTAGCACTTACTAATCAGAATATTAACCAATTACTAGTAACATTTTGAAATTCAAATTGTTTTGTAGGAAACTGATAGAAGTTAACTGATCAATCCCGTCAAGTTATTTCCCCACATCAATTTATTTATTAACTAAATAAAACATAAACATGGTAGTTCCTTTCTTTTATGTAAATATGTATTCATTTCTTTTACATAAACATATTTATAATATGAAGCAATGAACTGTGCCCTGCAATTAATATCAATCAAATATGAAATTCAGCATTTTATTACAATCTAAGTTATAATGTTTGACTCTTTCCCCTATTGATTGAGACTGTAGATAGTTTTCGTTTTTGTTTGTTTGTTTGTTTGCCCTGAGTACACATTGACATTAGCCATCTGATGTAGCTTGCAACTTTTCAGGTTTGTCTGTGTTTATAGAGTTTATAAGATTTCTGTTGCCTTCTGTGAATGTGTCAGGACAATATTTTGCTATCTTCCATACCTAATTAGGGAAATATAATCCCTAGCTCTTCTCTTCTCCCAAACCGCAGTCAAGAGAAGTTTATCCCCTGAAGTGGGCATGATATTATTCTTGTCTGCAAACAGAGTTATTTTAAACCACAACTGAGAGCTGTGTCTCTTATATCACTATCACAGTCTCGTCTTAGGGAAAGCTATTTTCTCCAAAGACAAGCATCTTTAGATATTATGGTTGACAGCAACCCAACTCTAAAACCAGTTGTAACCAGTGGCCTGTGGCTGATTAACTATTGGACTACTGGGGCAAGGCATGCCATATGTTAAATTCTACTTTATAGTCAAAGAGAAGGGATGGGGAGAGAGAGAGAGACACACACAGAGAGAGAGAGACAGAGAGAGAGAGAGAGAGAGAGAGAGAGAGAGACTGACTGACTGCTTGCTAACATTCTTTGTGTGATGTTGTATTTCAGGATGAGAGGAAAATTCAAACTACACCCATGAGTGAGATCTTCTGGTTTGATTTGAACAGAGGTTACCCCTTGATAGAAATTTTCTTAGAGTTTAAAGGGAGGACAGAATCTTATGAAATTAAGACAGTGCCACACTGAAAGTATTTGCCACTATATTGAATTCATTAACTCTTCCTCATGTATTGTTCTTGTTACTGACCATACAGCCACAAGCAAGAAAAATGAGCTTACTGCTTTGATAAGTTTGCATTCTAGAAGAAGAATTAAAAACAGGCACATGGTCTAAATTTGTTACCACATTACCTCATTTTTATGAAGCAATTTCTGAATCAGTTATTTTTCGCTATGTAACCTACTATACTAAAATTTGGTAGCTTAAAACAGCGACTTTTTTTAGCTCACAATAATGGGAGTCAGTTGGGAGTTCTCTGGTTGATTTCAGCTGGACTTACTATAAGTTTGTAGCCTAAGAAAACAATCACATTTACCATTTCATTAAAAAGAATAAAATACCTAGGAATAAACCTACACAAGGAGGCAAAAGACCTGTACTCTGAAAACTATAAGACACTGATGAAAGAAATCAAAAATGACACAAACAGATGGAAAGATACACCATCTTCTTGGATTAGAAGAATCAATATTGTTAAAATGACCACACTACCCAAGGCAATCTACAGATTCAATGAAATCCCCATCAAACTACCAATGGCATTTTTCACAGAACTGGAACAAAAAGTTTTTAAATTTGTATGGAAACACAAAAGTCCCTAAATAGCCAAAACAATATTGAGAAAGAAGATCAGAGCTGGAGGAATGAGGCTCCCTGACTTCAGACTATACTAAAAAGCTACAGTAATCAAAACAGTATGGTACTGACACAAAAACAGACACAAAGATCAAGGGAACAGGATAGAAAGCCCAGAAATAAACCTATGCACTTATGGTTAATTGAAGTACTACAAAGGAGGCAAGAATATACAATGAAGAAAATACAGTCTTTTCAATAAGTGCTGGGAAAACTGGGCAGCTATATGCAAAAGAATGAAATTAGGACATTCTCTAACACTATATACAAAAATACACTAAAAATGGACTAAACACCTAAATGTAAGTCTGGATACTATAAAACTCCTAGAGGAAGACATAGGCAGAACACTCTGACATAAATCGCAGCAAGATCTTTTTGGACCTGTCTCCTAGAGTAATGGAAATAAAAGCAAAAATAACCAAATTTGACCTATTTAAACTTAAAAACTTTTGCATAGCAAAGGAAACCATAAACAAAATGAAAAGACAACCTGTGGAATAGGAGAAAATATTTGCAACAATGCTACTGACAATGGATTAATTTACAAAATATACAAACAGCTCATACAACTCAGTATAAACTCAATCAAAAAATAGGCAGAAGACCTAAATAGACATTTATCCAAAGATGACATACGGATGGCCAACAGGCACATGAAAAAAATGCTCAACATCGCTAATTATTAGAGAAATGCAAATCAAAACTACAATGAAGTATCACCTCATACTGGTTAGAATGGCCATCATCAAAAAGTCTACAAATAACAAATGCTGGAGAGAGTGTGGAGAAAAGGGAACCCTCTTGCACTGTTGGTGGGAATGTAAATTGGTATAGCCACTATGGATAACAGTATAGAGGTTCCTTAACAAACTAAAAATAGAGCTACCATATGATCCAGCAATCCCACTCTTGGGCATAAATCTGGATAAAACTCTAATTCAAAAAGATACAGGCACCCCAATGTTCACAGCAGCATTATTTACAATAGTCAAGACATGGAAGCAACCTAAACGTCCATTGACAGATGAATGGATAAAGAAGATGTGATATATATCACACTATGGCATACTACTCAACCATAAAAAGAATGAAATAATGCTATTTGCAGCAACATGGATGGACCTAGAGGTTATCATACTAAGTAAAGTAAATCAGACAGAGAAAGACAAATATTATATGATATCACGTACATGTGGAATCTTGAACAATGATACAAATGAACTATTTACAAAACAGAAATAGATTCACGGACATAGAAAACAAAGTTATGGCTACCAAAAGGGAAAAGGGGGGTAGGGTTGAATTGGGGGGTAGGGTTGAATTCAGTTTCTTCACACAAGGGTGCAGGAATCCAAAAGCCGCAACAGCTGGAGCTGCAAGGCATCCTGAAGCCTTGGCCAGAAACCTGCACAAGGTAACCTTTGCCATAGGCAATCAAAATACCACAGCACAGCAGAACGGGTTGGGGATTCAACCCCATCTTTAAATCAGAGGTATTGCAAAGTATTGTGACCATTTTATAATCTACTACAGTCTCTTTTGCAGATTTTTCAGCATTTTGAAACCACTATTATTACTAATTATTATTTCTATTGGCTCTCAAATGCTGAAGCTATTTTTAAATTAAGGAAAAATGAAAACATTAAATTATGTTTTTGTTGGGCAATATGTGCATGAGAGATGAAATAAGCAGGCAAATGCCCAAATGGCACACAATCATTTCCAGGCAGATTAAGAAAACCTCAGCAGGTGCTATTTTTAAAACTAAGATGCTCTTCTGTGGCACCAGACAGTGTTGCTCTGGGGATATCTTCCAATAAAGAATATTTCCAGCAGAAAAGGAATTTCAACCAATGTGACTTTGTCCCCAGAGAAAAGGTACTCCAGGAGCTAGGGGGCCCTAAGGACCCTGCAGTTACTGCTCTCTGTTTACTCTGTTAATGCATCCACAAGGAAGGGAATGCACACACATCACAATATGTAATATTTGTAGGACACTTTGGAGCAGCACTTCAGGAACATTTAACAACATAAGTTTTATTGACTATAGCTTGGCTTCCATGGTGTATTCCCTGACAGAAATCCCATAATCAGCCACTGTTTAGGAAGAAAATTTTATTTAGTTAGCCTCTAGCAAAGGGGCCTCCTACCACAGTTCTGGGAAACCTAAAAATTCTGAAATTTATGTAACAGGGTGAGATGATCTGGAAGAATAAGAAAAAGAAGGGCTTTTAAAGTGTTTTTAAACCATCTCATGGCCCCATGATAAGAGGTCCAGCTCTCTCCTCTCACACGAACAAGGAGCTTCATCTTTTGAGGGATGCTTTACAGATGGTGGGACAGATTTTCCTAACAGTCATGTAAAAAGTAGTCAAATTATGTGCATAAATTTAATGGAACTCTACAATATCATGGTCAGAATAGGCAAATAGTCTTATCTATCATGTAGTTCCACCCCTACCTGATGCCTGCCTTCTTCTTATAAGATCCACATTGTGTAATCATTTGGGGAGTGCCAAATAACTCCAATGATTGGGGAACTCTCTGATTTTATATTTTAAAAGTGCTAAACTTTTCCACCTATGAGTGTATGTAATTTTAAAAACAAATGTCTACTATTTAGCAGTCACTCAGCTAGCAAGGGAAAGATAATAGTGATCAAGGGATATGTAATTCCTACCCTAGAGAAGCAGGAATATATTGAGAGATAACATAGCATGTTTCCTTACTTGGAACTGCACTCTCCTGACTCAAATCACACTCACTGCTCTGGGACAACACTCTTAACATCAAACACAATAAACACAATTTTTCCCCCATTAAGCATATCAGTAAAGAATTGAAGACAACTAGTAAGTCCCACTTGTAAGTTAAAACTTTTCATTGACATTCACTTCTTTATTCATTAATCCATAAGTCAATTTCTGATCTTTAGTGTGTGGGCATTTTGAAACCTGGGGATACAACAGATAAGAAATGTAGGGGAGTGAAAAATTTTCCTTGACCCTCTTAAGTTTCCTGGTTGGGTCTGAAAATTAAACTGAAGAAGACAGACTAATAGGAGAAAAGCATATACATTTATGTAATATAAGTTTTATGTGACAAGGGAGCCTTCATAAGGAAATAAAGACCTGAAGAAATGGTTAAAGTGGAGTGGTTTTATGCTCAGTTTGATGAAGAGTGGACAGTTGTAGAGAAATATGATAGGACAAAGAGTATGAACTAAGTATTGTACAGCGGGAGGAACTTAACAAGGTCTGTTCTGTGGGTTCTTCTCAGTGTCCATCAGTCTTGGAGATAAGGATGTTTTTTTCCTCCTAGTACGGGGAGGGCACCTGTCACATGAGGGTCTTATGACCTGCTTCAGGGGAGAATGGCAGAGAGAAAGGTCAGAAAGTCCTCCTTGCTTCCGCCGTTTTCTCCAACTACTACAGTTTAAAATATTCAATATGGCAAGATGTCATATCCTGAACCGCATCAGAATATAGACACAATTTCCTCTTTCAAGCTGTCCTGCCAACCATTCTTGCATATACCATTACTCTAGATGGAAGAACACTCATCCAAATATCTCTCCATTTTCTATTTGAAATACTGACCACAGCACTATTTTAAAAGTTTATTTACATTAGTGTTTCTTAGCCTAGGGACAATTTTGCCCCCCCGCAGGGTATTTGGCAATGTCTGGAGACAATTTTTGGTTGTCATAGCTGTGGACGAGAGATGCTACTAGCATCTACTGTTTGGAAACCAAGAATGCTGCTTAACATACTATAATGCATAGGACAGCATCCCACAACCAAGAATTATCAGTCCCAAGATGTCAATAGTGCTAAAATTAAGAAACTCTGATTCATATTAAAAGGTATGTAGCATAAGCTCTTCTTTGAGGAATTTATATTCTGGGTATGAAATCATATGTCTATCTATTCTATTTGTCATTAACCTACCAAGATAATGAGTTATATAAAATACACCAGGTTTATGTATTTTCCTTTACCAGAACTACAGATAATACCTGAAAATACGGAAAAATATCTTTGTGATGAGGTTTAATTGATTTAATTGATAAAATACGGTGCAACACATTTGTCCAATAATGAACATTTACTGTAGCCTCTGTCAAAAGGACGTTTCCTTCAAAAACTCGCTTTATATAGCCTATCCACTTTACTCAAAACAGATGGAACTTTATTTTTATTTTTATTTTTTTTTTTGTGGTACGCGGGCCTCTCACTGTTGTGGCCTCTCCCGTTGCGGAGCACAGGCTCCGGACGCGCAGGCTCAGCGGCCATGGCTCACGGGCCCAGCTGCTCCGCGGCATGTGGGATCTTCCCGGACCGGGGCACAAACCCGTGTCCCCTGCATCGGCAGGCGGATTCTCAATCACTGCGCCACCAGGGAAGCCCGAAACTTTATTCTTTATCCTACTTCTTTTGAAGATAAAGCGTTAAGGTGCAATTTATTCTGTACGAGACCTCTTCATTTTCCTGAGATGCTATTGCAGACATTAAGCTTGCAATCACGAGGAAAACCCTCTCAACAATGACCTCATCAAGCTACCTACCCACCTCTCTGATGCTGGCCGAACCTCAGGTTTGTTATTCAAGCCTAGATTTAGAGGTCTCCATCTCCAACTGTTAGGAAACCAAAATCATAATGCATTTTTGCTGCCTCTTCTCTACCCATGGTATCATACACTGTAGAAATCTTTGAAAATACACCCAGAGGGCAGGGAGAATATTCTGTCTTAGTTCTCTTCTTTCTCTCTCTGTCATTCTCAGACTGGCATCAATCGACTAATCGACTGACTTTTTCCATTAGGTTTAAGATCTTCCTGGTTCTAGCATGATGAGTGATTTTCAATTGAAACTTAGCATTTTGTTATTATTTTATAAGAACCTAGATCTTATTTACATCCTCTATATGAGCTGGCTTCCTCTGACAATGTTTCAGCAAGGGAACGGGAGTGTACAGCTTTATTACTGCCAGGTGGGAGTAGAAGTCCACGTTCTCCACTCTGCGTCCATGGATTCCTGAGTGTGGTGGAGTCCTCATTACTGCCTGGTGGGGGTGGGAGGTTTGACTTCCACTAGTAGTATCTGCTGATACTATCTTCCCTGGGATGGGTAAGAGTGCCTTGTGACTGCTCCACATGTGGCCTCCTCTGATATCTCATCTGCCTTCCTACTGGGCGGTGGTCAAAGTCCTGACTCTCCACTATATCTCCTTGACCCCATCTTAGCTTGGATAAGAGGGGTGCCTCATTACTTCCAAGTGGGTATCATAGTCCAGCTACTGTTTTTTTTTTTAAAAAAAACATGTAATAATTTTTAAAAAGTACATCATTATTCCTTTCCTGAATGTTTCCGCATTGCCGTTTCTTAAACCAGGGTTGGAGTTAGATGAGTGTGAGATCAGGAAGCTTCTGGTTGACAATGAAACTACACAGGGTAGTCTAACAGAAAATTGGTCAGCTGGTCTCAGAGAACTGAAGGTGCCAAATGGGCAGAGTTCATATCATTAAGTGAAGTAAGCAGCTAGCGACTCAGGGGGCTGGGAGGAAATGAAAATCAATTAGAATAATTAAAATGCAAGATCTTAGAAGATTTTGAATTTATAAATATGGGGTGGGCTTGCTGCTTAGCTGGTACTAGTGTCTCAGGATTTAGAAGTGGGGTTCAGAGGAGCTAGAATATGATCCTCTGGAGAATGGGCACTGGACAGCTGGTGCTGGCTTCTTATTGGGATGTGATCAGGGAGAGTTGGGAATAAAGTAAATTGTTGTATTCTAGAATGAACTGCTGTTGGTAGGATGAACTCCCACTACTGTGGTAACAAAAACTTTGGCTGGGATTATGCTGACAGCAACAGAAAGAAGTATGTCTCTTCACTTCTGGAGATATTCAGACTTCTTTTCGTCCCCCTTACTGACAAATTTTGATAAGAAGCAGTGGATGAAGTAAATACATGTTTGGCAGGGTACCAGCTTCAATATCATGAAAAGGGTATGGAAGGGTGGGTTCAAAGCTGCAAGACACTAGTTTAAAGCAGCAGCCTCCTCAGAGAGGTCTTCTTTGGGCACTTAATCTAAAAAGATATACACGGTAATTCTTTCTTACATAATCTTGTTTTATTTTCCTCACAGCAGTTTTTACTTAAGTAGCCTCCTGGTAAATGACCAGTTGTGTTGAGTTAAGGGTGGAACCAATGTCTACAGCATGTGAAAAACCTCTCACTCTAGGGTTTCCTGTTCTCCATTATGGGTAAGACATTGTATCTCTCAAGGCCTGTCTGTCTCCCCACCTGCACAGTGGGAATGATTCTAGCATGTTCTTCTAGGGATGTCCTCAGGCATCTGTGGGATAAGACCTGGCTTTAAATGCACCTCTTTTACAACAGAAACCAGCAAGTACATGAATTTATACATGTACACTGTTTAATTTATTATTTCATTTCCGTTTAACCCTACACCCAGCTAGAATATATGCTCTATGAGAGCAGGCCAGGCTCTGGTGGTTTTGTTTACCAAGGCATTCCCAGCTGACACCAATCATCAGATAGTCAACATTAGTTGAAGATATGCTTAAGGTTGACATATATTTGCTTTAAAATGTACTTATCTCAGAAAGAAGTATCAATCAACCTAGGTAAGTTGCTCACTCTCAGAATTCACTTGTACCTTAAATAGTCTTGTCTCAGGCTCTGATTTATTTCTGACAACTATGGAGACATGAACTCAATTACTTTCAATTAATTAATTAATAGATTTAACCTCTTAATTACTAAACACATTCTGTTTTCAATATGACAATCTGGAGTTTGGGTGCCTGTGTTTCTGTAGAATTCTTAACATTTGTGTGAACACACACCCACAACACAACTGCATGAATGCACACACATATATATGTGGTTAGTAGAGGGGAAGTACAGGCAAGGTTATTTGAGCCACAATATACCCCTCATTCAGAGTTTTAGACTTCAGAAGAAACCCTCAATTAACTTCATAAGAAGTAGTGCTACACTTTCAAAAATATACGTCCATCACCTTTGTTAAATAAAACTCCTTTAGAGTGAGTGTTTAGAGTCCGGGACCCACATGAAAGATTTAACATTTACAAAAGAGTTTTTTTGAGGGTGAGCTTTCATTTTTAAACTTTATTTCAGTCATTTTAGATTTACAGAAGATTTCACAGACAGCACACAAAATTTCTACGTAACTTTCACCCAGCTTCCCTTACCATTGACATCCTCTGTAACCACAGTACACGTACCAAAATGAAGAAATTAACATTGATGCAACACTATTAATTTAACTTCAGACTATTTGGATTTCTAGAGTTTCTCTACTAATGTCATTTTTTAATTTTAAAATCCAATCCAAGGTTCCACATTGCATTTAGTTATCATGTCTACATAATCTCCTACAATCTGTGATAATTTCTAAGGCTTTCCTTGTCTTTCATGACCTTCACACTTTGTAAGAGTGATGGTCAGTCAGGTATTTTGTGGAGTGTCTCAGTGTAGGTTTGGCTGAATAGATCTCATAATTAGATTGGGGTTATAGATATTTGGAAAAAATACCACAGAAATGAAGTGCTCTTCCTATTGCATCATACAGATAGATAGATAATTAATTTTGTTGTTTATATTGTTCTAACTATGGCCATTGAAAGTTATTTCTGGTTGGCTTCTGTGTCCTGACATTATACGAGCCTGATTTATTACTGGTGCCATTAAATTTGATTGCTTGGTTAAGGTGATGTCTGCCAATTTATTTTTATTTTATTTTATTATTTTTGGCCGCTTAGTTCCCTGACCAGGGATTGAATCCCCGGGCCCTTGGCAGTGAAAGCACCAAGTCCTAACCATTGAACCACCAGGGAATTCCCCCAATTTCTTCATAGTTTCTTCAGAGACTTCCTTATAATATTTTCCCATTTCTATATTATATTTGACAGAAGTAAGTCACTAAGTCTGGCCCACACTCAAGGGGAAAGGAATTAAGCTCCACTTTTTAGAGAGAGGAATATCAAATAACTTATGGATATAAGTTAAAGCCACCATATTAATTAATAAATGTTTGTTCTAGTTCTGTAAAAAATGCCAGTGGTAATTTGATAGGGATTGCATTGAATCTGTAGATTGCTTTGGGTAGTAGAGTCATTTTCACAATGTTGATTCTTCCAATCCAAGAACATGGTATATTTCTCCACCTATTTGTATCATCTTTAATTTCTTTCATCAGTGTCTTATAGTTTTCTGCATACAAGTCTTTTGTCTCCTTAGGTAGGTTTATTCCTAGATATTTTATTCTTTTTGTTGCAATGGTAAATGGGAGTGTTTTCTTAATTTCACTCTCAGATTTTTCATCATTAGTGTATAAGAATGCCAGAGATTTCTGTGCATTAATTTTGTATCCTGCTACTTTACCAAATTCATTGATTAGCTCTAGTAGTTTCCTGGTAGCATCCTTAGGATTCTCTATGTATACTATCAGTAATCAAGACAGTATGGTACTGGCACAAAAACAGAAATATAGATCAATGGAACAGGATAGAAAGCCCAGAGATAAACCCACACACATATGGTCACCTTATCTTTGATAAAGGAGGGAAGGATATACAGTGGAGAAAAGACAGCCTCTTCAATAAGTGGTGCTGGGAAAACTGGACAGCTACATGTAAAAGTATGAAATTAGAACAATCCCTAACACCA
>NC_041233.1:62813031-62813182 GCF_002837175.3 Physeter macrocephalus
AAAGGAACACTCTTGCACTGCTGGTGGGAATGTAAATTGATACAGCCACTATGGAGAACAGTATGGAGGTTCCTTAAAAAACTACAAATAAAACTACCACACGACCCAGCAATCCCACTACTGGGCATATACTGTGAGAAAACCATAATCC
>NC_041233.1:62813215-62813407 GCF_002837175.3 Physeter macrocephalus
GATGAAGTGAGAGAGTGGCATGGACATATATACACTACCAAATGTAAATTAATAGCTAGTGGGAAGCAGCCGCATAGCACAGAGATCACCTCTGTGCTTTGTGACCACCTAGAGGGGTGGGATAGGGAGGGCGGGAGGGAGGGTGAGGCAAAGGGAAGAGATATGGGAACATATGTATATGTATAACTGATT
>NC_041233.1:62818807-62839994 GCF_002837175.3 Physeter macrocephalus
AATCCCACTACTGGGCATATACCCTGAGAAAACCATAATTCAAAAAGAGTCATGTACCACAATGTTCATTGCAGCTCTATTTACGATAGCCAGGACATGGAAGCAACCTAAGTGTCCATCAACAGATGAATGGATAAAGAAGATGTGGCACATATATACAATGGAATATTACTCAGCCATAAAAAGAAATGAAACTGAGTTATTTATAATGAGGTGGATAGACTTGGAGTCTGTCATACACAGTGAAGTAAGTCAGAAGGAGAATGGGAAGCAGCCGCATAGCACAGAGATCACCTCTGTGCTTTGTGACCACCTAGAGGGGTGGGATAGGGAGGGCGGGAGGGAGGGTGATGCAAAGGGAAGAGATATGGGAACATATGTATATGTATAACTGATTCACTTTCTTGTAAAGCAGAAACTAACACACCATTGTAAAACAGTTATACCCCAATAAAGATGTTAAAAAATAAATAAATAAAAAATAAATGTTTAATCAGAGACACTTTCAGACTATGCAAATGTCCTATTTCTTTTAAACTTTTGCCCACTAATTCTCTTCAGAGAATCTTAGCTGTAGCTGTTATTATGAGGTGCTCTAATGATGATTTTTTATTTCTCTCATTTTTCTACATTTATTATTTGGAATTATTATATAAGGAAGATTTATCCCTTCTCTGCCATTATTTATATATTCAATCATTTATTTATATCAACATGGACTTGTATTTATTTAATCTATGTGTTGTATCCCAATACTCCTTTAATTTATTTTATTCATATTGATGCAGTTTTGTCATTCTGACACAGACCCATCCTTTCTTTTAACCAAAGCACCAATTTACTTTTTGTTGCCACCAGATACTATGGATCATCATATTTTTTTCCCCCAGCCATAGGGACATAGATTGTATTAATGTAAGTTGGCTAATATTTGATTTTCTTTTATTTCTTCTGAAAGTAAAACAAAACTATATTGGTGAAGCAAAGGATAAGTCACTTGTTGCATAAATATATTTTCAGTCTGATTGTAAAAGTCAGCTATCAGTCACTTGCCTCTCCACAATCACTAGACATTTACTTTACTTAACACTCTTGAACTTATTCCATAAGAAACAGAAAACTTAACCAAGTAACCTAAACAAATTGTCTATTCTTTGACATGTGAAATGGATTGAGTTATCAGGTTTTGTTATTTTTTACAATGCCAGCAATATTTTGCCTGCTGGGAGCACACATTTTTTTTTCCTGTTTTTCATTCTTTCTCAAAACACCTTATTGCATATTTTATGAATCATAGTGGCCAGGGCTCTTAGTTGATGTTTTTTAAAATCATAAACTCTGGATCTAATGATTGCATTTTGTTGACTGACTGTTGCACATATAGTGTTGTAAAGCGTGTCCAGAAAAAATCTCAATGAAACATTCTTGTAATAATTATTCTCTTGTATGTGACCTTTAGAAGCAGAAATAATAGGAATTCATTAAGGGAGCAAGCTGAGTTCCCCACCAGCATATCGGTTATACATTTAGTCTGGAAACATAGATAATAATATGATAATTATTAATTGTTAACATTGAAGGTATAATCGATGACATGATGTGTATCTGCCTATGTGTCCATACTTTAGAGGATATCTTGAAGACTCAGTTTATGGGCCCTCTCCTTTCATTTTGTATGGCATAGTCCGTAATCTATTATTAGTCTTCCTCTCTATCTCTCTCTCTCCACACATACACTCTCCTATTTTCAGAAACGCTTTAGTAAGCATGATGCAAACAGACATAAGAATCTATTATATAAGGTGTGAGATGTAAGATAAGGTGTGAGTCCTGAAGATGCCTGTTTTTTTTGCTTTTGACTTAGACATCGGGGGTACTGTGAATTTAATGAATTTGTATTATATGTTTCCAGTGTGTAAGGCTGCCAGAATGATAAATTCTCTTGAAGGGGGTAAAATTTAAGGGTTACATATGGGAAATAAATAGCAAAATAGCTAATGAAAGTCCTAGAATTTTAGGAATGTATCTTTATATAATTGGTTTATATGCATGCATATGTGTATATGTACACATAAATGTATATGCATATATATGCATATACGTGTGTATATGTATCCATATACATATAAATATATGTATATGCATATATATGTATGTGTATATATATATATATATATATATATATATATCACAATTTCAAAAGTTGTTGTGAGAATCCAGGGTGACATGATACGTGAAGCGCTAAACACCAGTTCTTGCACACTGTAAGTGCTCAGTAATTGCTAGGTGCCATTCAGCACATTTCTCTTTATGTCAATCAATGTAACTCCATCAAGAGTTTGGGACAAAACTTCCTCTAGAGGGTCCCTAATTGCAGTAGGAAACATGTCAGAAAATCATCCTATATGTTCTAGGATTTAGAAGCAATAGAAACTCCCAAGAGCTGATAATGATTAATAACATGGGAAGAAGAAAATAAAAGAATGGGAACTTGAAAACCTATTCTGTACTCAACTTACACAAGGTTACATGTCAATGATATCTCAGTAATGCTGGAAAGAAAAAACAAAACACTTGAAATATAAAGTGTTTAACCCGGACATGGGTTAAAAGCAGAAAGATGGAAAACAATATATCACCCTAACACCAATTTTTAAAAAAAATCTGAAGGTGAACAGGCTATATAAATATTATAAAACTAAATTTCAGAACAAATAATATTATCAGGGATAGAGAGAACAATTTTATAACAACAACTCATTAAAAGACAAAACAAACCTAATGGATCATTCTCCTCTGTGCTGGTCTCTCCTCTCTGTGCTCTGCCCTATGAACTCTAGTTACCTTAGTCTCCCCTGAATCCCCTTTATCTCCTCAACTCAAGGAGACCACCAGGCTCTCCCTGAGGGTCCCCTTCACTGTGCCATGACTCAGTTGTGCTCTCAAGGCAGTAAGCTGTAAATCATAGTTAACCTTGTTCGTTTTCTTATTTTCAGGGATCACTCTCCTCTGGTGTCCAATGTCTTGAAAACAGTTGTTTCATATATTTTATTTTCCAGCTTTTTAGTTATTTTGTGCAGTAAGGTAAATCTGGCCCTGGTGACATCTTCTTGGCTAGAAGTGAAAGTATGCTTTATTTTTGAATTGACTTCATCAATTCTATATAGTCCCTGCCATTCTAAGGTCACAGTTCTGTGGAAATATCAGAAAATACTGGATTAGAAAATAGTGTAAGACTAAAGAGTAAAAATTAAAATATTAGTTCATAACTTGGGAAGGGAACAAGGTGATATTTGAACCTTGTTTTGAGGTCTCAGTATTGATTTTCTAGGGAAAGAAGGGTGAGTGAAGCATTTTAAGAAGACAGAGTGTGTGCACTGATGCAGAGTCATTTGGAAGCATGACACTTTAAATGTACATAGAACAAAAGGGTATGAGGGGGAAAGATTAGCATATAATAAGAGAAAGCTGACAGATCATGAAGAGCCTGGTATGTAATTCTAAGGAGTTTGAGCTTTGTACTCTGAGATGTAGGAAGCCACCATGGGATTTTAAACAAGGAAGAAACATCCCATTTGCATATTAGTAAAATTGTACTAGTGACAGTGGGGATATGGATGATAAGGGACAAGACTAGAGTTAACAGCTTTGTGAACCTTGCAGTAATTCAGTTGGAAAAAATATATGGGGAATTTCTGTTGACAAGGCATTGGAAGGCTTGGGAAATAACACTGAATGCAAAGTCAACAACTATTGGTGACAATTAGATGCGAGATTTGAGAAAGGAAAAAATGGGAAAAAACATCTATGCTTGGATGGCAAATGAGATAGTGATACCAGTTACTGGGATGATGAATATTGAAGAAGGAGACTGTTTGAAGAAGAGGAGTTCTGGACAGGGCATGTTGATTCCAGAAGTGAATGAACTGTCTGCTGAAGAGGAAAAGGAGATTGTTAGAAATACCAAGTAGAGATGCTCTTTTAAGACCCAAAGCAGTCAAGTTCTCCTAATAACAGTGGTATATACTTCACAGCAGAGACAAAGCATGGAGAGGGGTGGTGCTGATTACAGGAAATTAGGAAAGATCACAGGAGAGTTAGAATAAGAAGAAGAGGGACACAGTGCAGAGAAGAGATGGGAGAAATGACAGACAAATGAAGAAATTATATTTTTCTGAACTATCAGGTTTTGAAGGCTGTAAAACAATTTTTAATAAGTGCCCTATTCACATCAGGAAATCTCCTCTAATTGGAATCTCACTTTCTTTAGAATCTTGGATTTTGGATTAATGATGATTTATAGACGAGAGCAATGAGTTTGGGTTATAGAAAATTAATAAGCAGAAACCTTAATTAAATAAAGTTAGGAGACCAGAAGGGGAAGCTGAATTGATAGCAGAGCCCAACAGGAAGAAGAAAGACACCCCCTCCCTCTTCTTTCCTTCAAGAACTCAGCCAGTGAAAAACCGTGGACTCTTTGTTTACTGTAACCTTACCAATTTCCTTTTCTTCTCTATAAAAGTGTTCTCTTTCTCTTGCTGTACATGGACTTCCACGTGGTTTGCCATGGTTTCCGAGCCTGAATTGCAATTCTCTGCTGAATAAACGCATCTTTGCCAGAGAAATATATTATAGTCTACTTGTTTTCTATCGACATTTTGATGGCTTGTACAGGGACCAGAGAAGACTGCCCAAAGGCTCCAGGGCTGGTGAGCAAACAGATGTGGTGCCCACAATTGAGCCCACTGAACTCACTGCTTTTCTCACTGACTTTGGAATTTGAGTGTTTCTCCCGCATTTGCACTCACACCCTTTTGCATTTGAAACTCTCCAGGCTTTATTTGGGATCTATTTTAAGGTTTTGTTCTTTCTGGTCAAGGCCTTGTTCTCTGTGCAAGTACTCATTTGGCACTTCGGTCTGATTTTGAGAACAGATTGTTTCAAACAAAGCTGGCTGAGATGCTTTCAGCCTATTCCTTCAGGAGCAGGGGCTGCTTCACTGAAACTGTGCCAATTCATCTGTCAGCCCATTACTTTGGAATAGGGGATGTTCTATGGAAACCAGGTGAGAAGCCTTTGGCTTGGCCCCTCTGGGGCCAAGCTGTTTCCTTAGAACTGGCTGGTGTTAGACCTTCAGACTGTTTCTGTAGCAAGTTGTTTGAATTGAGCTGTTTGAGCTGTAAGCTGTTTAAAAATTGTTCCTTTACTCTAGAAAAACAATCTTTGAGAAATAGATCCCAGTTATCTAGATATTTTGAAGGTGCCCCATTCCTGTGCATAGAGACTCCAGCCTATTTTATGTTTAAAAACTGTGGGTCCTTCCTCACCTATAGTTTTAACTAAATGGACTGACCTGACGAAAGGCAATTTAGATTATCAATGGTCATTATGAGGAACTTGAAATACCCAAATTTAATTTTCTTAACACCAAATTGGATTACAAGAGCTCAAAAAATTCTAGAACTGAATGGAAGGCCTATTTTGATTGATATTTTGAGGCTTCTCTTCATTACCAGTAGTCTAAAATCACCTCTCTGCAAAGTAAGATTTTAAGATTAACCTAGACAAATAAAAAATTAAAGATAGATAAAATGGCTCTGGGAGCCTCAGGTTCTTCTTCCTTGGCTTCTCTGTCTCAGACTGCCTCTGGAATCAGCTTGTTTTTCCCCCTCAGATCCTCATGGTCAGACTCCACCTCTGGTGTCATCTTCCTCTTTCCCTTTTGTATACTTACACTTCCTACAGACCCACAGTTGCCCCATGCTAATTCTCTCTTGGTACTTCCTTTTTTCTCTGAAACTCTCCCCACTCCCTTTTCCTCTGAACTTATCAGAACCTATCCTTTTAAAATTAAGCCTTCTTAGGATCCAAAGATTTAATCCTTAATATCTATGCTCCCTGGACTAAAGCTGAACTGTGAGCCATAGTCAAAGATTTTTCCAAAATAACTGAAGATCCTCACAGATTAGCTGAGGAATTTAATATAGTCATTCAAACTTATCAACCTGGATTCTCTGACTTACATCAGATGGAGATTTCATCTATTGGGGAAGATTACTCCGGAAGAGCTCTCTTCAACCTTACTGGAAAGGTGCCTATCAGGTACTGCTAACCAATTCTTGTGCTACTAAACTCCAAGGAAGAGACTCTTGGATTCATGTGACACATCTAAATAAAGTGCAGAACCCTGACTTGACCTGCACGTTATCTGGTGACCTGAAAGTAAAAATTTCCTTGAATTGAAGCAGTTAATACCAGATGAGACAACTTTCCCAAGGTATCTGGACCAGGCCTGTTGGAAAATTTTCACCAAACCATTGATGATGACAGTGCTTCAGATGATATCCAATATCTGTGATCTTGATAACATACGGACTTTAGATAAAAAGGTGCCTGAGAGTTCTTCCTCTTACCTCTCCTTTTTCCTTGCATGTGACCTCAATAGATTTCTAAACTGTACACTTTCTCTTTGAAGTGAGACATACACCAGCGAAAGGTCCTTTCTGGCACTGAGGGACAAAAAGCCCCTGAAACTAGAAAACCTGACTCTTGATTAGTGATGTTTTCAGAGAAAGATCTTGATCAAAAGGGGGAAAATTTAAAAATTAATAAAAAGGATCCTAATAAAGTAAAGTTGAGAGAGAAGAAGGGGGAGTTCTCACACCCTGTGACAACAAAAGAGTCCAACAGGAAGAAAAAAGACACCTCTTCTTTCCTGGCAAGGACTCAGCCAGTGAAAAGCCATGGACTTTTTGTTAACTATAGCCCTCCTGACTTTCTTTCCCCCTCTCTAAAAGCATTCTCCTTCTCTTGCTGTGTGGACACTTGCACATGGCTCACCATGGTTGCAGACCTTGAATTGCAATTCTCTATTGATCCCAGATAAACCCAATTTTTCTGGAGAAATATCTAGCACTCTATTTGTTTCTAGTCAACAGAGGCAACTGTTTTATTGTTCCAAAGGGAAGGTACCTTCCTTGCTTATAATGGCTCCTTATGGCTACCAATGAGAAGCACAGAATATGGATGAGAACCTCTTTTATAAAGTTTGTTCAGCAATCAGATATATCTTAGTGATTAGCATTAAATCCCCATAAAAAATCATATCAGCTACCTTTGTATATGTCACTCTATCTATGCTACCCTCTCACCCTGAATCTATTTTTGGCTACACTATTAGGAGCAAGGCCAGCAAACAATGCCAGAACACAGAGCTCTTGAGGGGAATCAAGCATGTCCTCACAGAAAACCAACAGCTCATAAAATCAAGGAAAACGATCAAAGAAAGTCACAGCTATTATAAATTGTGGGTAAAGAGTGAAGAGGCAGATTTCTTGCTTCTCAGCCACAGCTGGGACATCAGTCATCTTGTAGCTTTCCCAGAAAGCTTGAAAAGCAGCAATTACACCTGTACTCAACCATTAAAATGATCTGTTTTCTAATTTCAACCTTAAAATAAGGACTTTCTCCAGAGTAAATAAGTCACAAGAGTTATATTTACCCTTTTTATCCTTTTTGGATTGGTTGGTGAGTTGGGAGTGATGTGGGGAGGGCATATTGCTTATTAATTGTGCTAGGAGGCATAAGGAATAGAAAAACATAAACCTCTTCTTTCCTTCTTTCCTCCTTTCCTTCCCCTTTCCTCCATTCATCCTTCATCTATTTTCTTTTCTTGCTTTCCTTAAATAAAAATATTATCCCAGAAGGGACTGAAGTTCTGCATGCTTGTAAGTGGTGGCATACAAGTTATTCTCTGAATTTCCTTGTAGTAAGTATAGTGAGAAAAATTGGTGATCTCCATAATTCCCAGTAGTATAAGGTACTATGTTTTGAAGTCTCAGTCTATCTAGAGACAAAGAGCTGCAGTGTGGGCAAAAAGAGTGGAACACTTTACATGCATCCTGACGTCTGCATGACAAAGTAGAAATAGAGCAAGAGACAAGTGAGAAAATGTAGCAATAGGCAGATAAGTTTAATATGAAATTAAGAGATAAAGGGCAGTTGATCCTGAGCAAGTGTTTCCAGCCAAACAGGAACCCATGCATCAAGTCAGCTAAAACCACAAACTCCCAAATAGCACTTCTGAGGGATAGTTACATAAGAATAGCATAGAAAGAATAAGTCAAGACCCACCAGCCTCTTAAGCTACATAAAGACTGGTGACAAATGCATCATAAATATGTGTCATAGGCAGAGATCAATAACTATCTCAAGTACGGAACTGAGAAAAATAATGGCCAAATCCATTAGGCACACTTCTATCCATCAAGGGTAATAATTTGTTAACAGAGTAATGGTCTATCCTGATTAAGTCATTAGTGGACATTAAGATGTTTTTCTTTTCTCACTTCTGTTTTAACTTCATATATTTTACTAGTTTACTCTAGGACTTCCCTTAAGTTCTGTTTTTATGGTTAACTCTGAGAAAATGAAAAATGAATTACCCTTTACACTAGAAGTATAAGCAGACCCCTACTTCATTAATTGGCTGAATGTTCCTTTTTACCCTAATTCATCTATTTACTGACTGTTTTTGACCATAAGTACTGGACAGAGTTTTATCTTAAGCTTCAATACTTTGTATCATCAAAATATATCTGAACTGGATTATCTATTATTGAATAAAACTTGTTGAAGGTTATTCAAATTTTCCTATATTAGAATACAAAAACAAAATATATCAAATGGAAAACAGCTTGCATATTTTCTATACATTTATTAAATAAGTGCTCAACTAGCATTTTTAGCACTCCAGGCAATTTATATTCTCAAGCACAACTTGTTGCCTTTTACATATATCTTTATAATAAAGCATTCAACAGTATTGTTGGCTGGTTTTCTCGGAAATTTAATCAGGGTATTCATTATTTCCTATATAGTCACTATTTCCTCAGCTTGCTTTCTAGAAATGCATTTTAAGGAAAAGGAGAAGAGTTAATCTTTTTAGTTGAGTGTTAGCAGTAGTAAAAATGCAGAGGGTCACTGAGATATTGCTAAGCAAAGGCCTCATTCCTGTGGACCCTATAAACTGATCTGCACCAGTCTTTGGCCCTGGTCTTGTTGGCTCATCTTGTGTGAGTTAAGTGTCTCATCTGCGTTCATTCCACAGGGGAAATATTGTCTAAGTGCAGTTTGATCATTGAACCCTGGCTGCCAGGTGTGCACAAAGAATCAATGTCATCAGACACCCTTTCTGTAGCCCTTTGGAGCTCCTCTCTACTTTCTGGGATGCTGCCTGATTCATGAATAATTCAATAAAGCCAAATTAGATGTTTAAAATTTCCATGGTTGAATTTTTGTTTTTAACAATACAAGGCATGGGTTTTTATTTATATTTTCTGATAGTCTCATTTTGTTAGTGTTATACAAAGTAAAAGTGAAAAAAATGAAGATGGACCTCTGCCTTTGTTCATGACCATTTCTTCCTCTTGCTTTATCTTGGCAGCATAGCATTCATCAAACTGGCGCTTTAGGTTGTAAGTCAGCTTCCCTGTTTCCATCCTTTTCATGAATATTTCAGTATTTACATTTCTGATTAATTTACTAGGATGGATAACACTATCCCTTGATAGATAGCAACCTAGGGTCCTCTGCTACTGACATGTTTATTCTTCCTTCTAATTTTCTGTTATATCTAAAGTTCATTTCATTGATCACATCCTTAGACAATGCTCATTTTTCAAATATCCATCTTCTAAGATTTTATTTCCAGGAGAATAGCATTTACCCAGAGGAATTATTGATTAGTGGAAACAGTGTGGTGTTTCAAATGCTACAGCCTGCTCAGCTTAGTCAGCTTCTGTTTTGCTTTCTTTCATGTAAGATCTCTCTGTGAGTTCACTATGACCTGACAAAGAACTCAGACAAGCTGTACCAGAGTTTGGAGCTATAAAGAAAAAGAGAGCGAGAGATGAGGAAAATAAGAGAAGCTCCCCTGGTGAAAATGAATGCCTGTAGAACACTCTTAAGACCTTCATTTTACCAAGCTGCTGTTTCATTTTTACCACAACTGTCCAGTTAAGAAAGCAAGATGCATACTTAAAAATAAATCCAGGCCCAGCACACATGCTTTAAAATCTAACTCTGTGAACACTGGAATAAAAGACAATGAAATGTACCAATAGCAAATCTAAAGATAAAAAAAGGGTAACAAAGACAAGAAAAACATATTCTTTAGACAACTCATGCCTTGGAGGACATGAAGAGCCACTGAAAGGAACAGTTTTAGGAGGTGTAAGACAGGAGGAGATGCCTGGAGAGAAAGCCTTCATGGGCACTAGTGCCATCATTGGTAGGCAAAACCAGTGAGCTCTTACAAGTGTTCATATGTGCATGAGATTCATATTTATCTTTTATAGTATCCTTTACCAATGGTGAGATGATAGAGAGGTACACAAAGACAGAAACTAAGGAGAAAGTCAAAGGTACAATAGGCAAAGTAGAAGAGGTAAGAAACTAGGTGCAGAAATATTCACATTGGCCAAGAGTACCTTAGAGTTCCCCTGCACTCAGCCTGACTGTATTTTGCACAGGATTTTCTTCCTGCCTCTAGGTTCTTAATTTCCCTTTCCTTAGAGCATTTCCTACTAAAGACCTGTAAGTACAAATCCATTCTATGGCCCTTTGATATGTAAATCTTTTAGAAATGATTTTGCCAATTTTACAATCTATGAATGTCTTTCTCAAGGACCTGGGAGCCATCCCTTTGAAATGTCATCATCAAGGAAGCGAGTGTCCCTATCTCCCAGTTTCTGTGGGAAGGTAGGAGCCTAACTTCCCCTGGGGGCTCCTTGCCCTAAGTAGTATATACCTCTTGTCATGAAAATATAAGAAAGCTTACTTTTCCTTTGTAAAAGGCAGCTAGCAAACACAGACACCTGAGATCTCCTCCTCCTCTCAGCTCTTAAAGCCCCGCTGTTTTTGCGTTTCAGTGGTGTTGAGTTCTGACTCAGTTTTGGCCTTTTTCTCTATTGCAATAGCCTTGAATAAAATCTTTCTTGCTTGTTTAATATTGTCAAGTGCATGTTTTGCTTTGATTTATACAATAAAGATATGCCTGCATACCTCTTTTCTTTCTGTTTGTAGCTTGATGCAACAGAAAATGGAAGAACACTGAATATTGAACTGGTGGGAATCTCTGCTGTGTAATACACAAGCTGTGTATTCTTAGACTGATGTCTGAGATTTCCTCTCTTAACTCATAAAATGAACTACCTTTCAGTGTTTTTATAAGAATAAATGTAAAATTCCAGACACAAACAATCAATAAACAGATCCTAGCTCTCTCTCCATTCAGCAACTGTGCTCCAGGCACATTTTTTTTATACATATAGCTTTTTATTTATTTATTTTTAAATTTTCCTTATTTTTTTCGCTGTGTCAGGTCTTAGTTGCGGCACACAGGATCTTTGTTGAGGTATGGGATCTTTCGTTACAGAGCATGGTCTCTTCGCTGTGGTGCTCGGCTTCTCTCTAGTTGTGGCGTGCGGGTTTTCTCTCTGTGTTGTGGTTTGAGGGCTCCAGGGCACATGGGCTCTTTAGTTTGCAGCACATGGGCTCTCTAGTTGAGGCACACGAGCTCAGTAGTTGTGGCGCATGGGCTTAGTTGCCCTGTGGCATGTGGTATCTTTGTTCCCCGACCAGAGATCGAACCCACGTCCCCTGCACTGGAAGGCAGATTCTTTATAACACTGGACCACCAGGGAAGTCTGCCCAAGCACATGTTTTACTTTTTTTTTTTTTTTTTTTTTGCTGTACGCGGGCCTCTCACTATGTGGCCTCTCCCGTTGCGGAGCACAGGCTCCGGACGCGCAGGCTCAGCGGCCATGGCTCACGGGCCCAGCCGCTCCGCGGCATGTGGGATCTTCCCGGACCGGGGCACGAACCCGCGTCCCCTGCATCGGCAGGCGGACTCTCAACCACTGCGCCACCAGGGAAGCCCTAAGCACATGTTTTAAATGTAATTCTTCATAAGTATCTTTTGGTGTTGGTGATGTCAGTGAGGCATATGCTAACAACAGAGATTTATTGAAAGAAAACATATACATTCCTCAAGGGATGTTGTCTTTTCTGGTATTAGAATATATGCAGGAGACAAGATGAAATGCTGTATTTTACTTTGCCTAAGTGTGTATACATATATATATATGCATGTTTAAATATTATATATTTATATACACATATATACAATATATACATATATAAGTACATATGCACTACACAGTCATATATACATATGCACACATATATGCATATATATGTGTGTGATTTGAAAACCAAAGTAAATTATTTGGTTATGATAATGGCCCAAAGGTATCATGCTGATTTTGTGTAAGTGATTAACTCTAAATTGGACAGGTGTAATGCAGAAGCCCAATTTTGCTCAGTAGGAAATACAAAGAAATAGTTAAATTATAATATCATCTCTACATGGCTTCATATTTTTATTTATAGCAGGTTGTTTTCCTAAGTAAATTTTATCCCAGCTATTGTGAAAGGAACCACTATTTCCATCTAGGACATCAAATTGAGCTATGGTGTTTGACCAGGACTATGTTGGATGTTGGTGGAATAAGCCTGGTCATTATATTTTTTTACAGATTATTTAGTTCAGTTCAACATTCATATGTTGAATATCTACTGTGTGTTAAGAGCTGAAACGCTTCTCTGAGTTGCCAGCAATTGCTATGCTTATAGTTATTTTACAGTTGTCCACCAGTATGATGCCTTGATTCTATTACTCGGTATGTATACTGTATACTAAATACAGCATATACTCAGGGGCCAAGGTGTCTTTGGGAACAGGAAAGGTTCTGTGTCAGACTCTTTGTCAGGAGAAGTTTGAAGAATTATCTGGAAAATTTCTGGGAGCCCCAGAAATAGTATAGCTGCGTAACTATCTTTGGCTGTAATTTACCTTCGAGCTGGGTTGTGGGGTACACATATCATGGCCACAGAATATCTAAGCTCTGGGAGCAGGTGACTCTGTGTCATACTTTATGGCTGTAACAACACCCTTAAGGAAAGAAGAGGGGCCTGAAGATAGAGGAAGAAAATCACTAGTGCATCTAAAGTTAATGATATTTATCTACCCTCATAATCAGTCTTGTTTGGAAAACTTTCTGATTGTACTCCCTGAAGATTACTTTTAAAGGAGCTACTGAAAGCATTCATCTCCTTTATTTTTTGTACTGTCATTTTCCTGTGGTTTAATTTTGGTTGGAGTCCCAGAGGCCACAGTATATATTTACATGTGACTAAATTTTTAAGGAAGCTATTATTAACTCTATCCACACAAATATGTCAGAATAGTGTGGTTGATACTACCCCCAGTGAGTTACTCGTACCACCTTTCAAGGTATTTAACTAATATAATTAACAGATTAAATTTTTCCTCTGGTGGAAAAGTGAAGTTATACAGCTCAATAGCATTGGGCTGAATAAATGCCCACTGCAATGGCAGAGGGTAACTCTCTTATTAAAAATTAAGGGGACTTCCTTGGTGGCAAAGTGGTTAGGAATCCGGCTGCCAATTCAGGGGACACGAGTTCGAGCCCTGGTCTGGGAAGATCCCACATGCCACGGAGCGGCTGGTCCTGTGTGCCACAGCTATTAAGCCTGCGCTCTAGAGGCCACGAGCCACAACTACTGAAGCCCGCGTGCCTCGATCCTGTGCTCCGCAACGGGAGAAGCCACCGCAATGAGAAGCCCGCGCACCGCAGCAAAGAGTAGCCCCCACGCGCTGCAACTAGAGGAAGCCCGAGGGCAGCGGCGAAGACCCAACGCAGCCAAAAATAAATAAATAAATTTTTAAAAAAAGTTTTCAAGATCCCACCTAAGGCTTCATATAATACTTCTTGATAGTTTTTAGTACTTCATGTCTTCTTCCCTTCCCCTTCTTTTCCTTGCTATTCTTTCTCTTCCTCTTCTACTCCTCTTTCCCCCATCTCCTCCTTCTACTTCTCTAACAGTGATAAAATGTAAGTGTGCACCATATACTAGATACAGCATATACTAGGCTAAGCACTTTACTGATATTATCTCATTTACTTCTCAGAAAAATTACTATGAAGTAATAAGCATTACTACAGCCTACTATAGCCATTATACAAATGAAAATTACAGAGCTCTGCAACTTGCAGAAGGCTAAAATGTTGGCAAATGCCAGAGGTGGAGCTGTCTTTCTGAATCTAGAGCCTGGATCTTTAACCATTATTCTATGTCACTGCTTATCTGAAAGAATTTCTGAATATTTGATACAGAGGGCTTCCTTCATACATGCTAAAGTGATTAATTAGCTTCATGTTTTTTCCTTGAATATAATAGCATTAATGTATAGAGAGTAAGATTTGCTTATTAGTGCACGGAAGAAATTTTCTTAACCGAAAGTAACAAATCAGTGTCTACACTGGAAGGAAAGTCCAGGGAACTGATAGCTAATCTGTTTTAAGAAACAGATAAAAGAGAGAAAAGTAATTGTTTTTGGTAGGCTTGATAGGAGAGGGGGGAGGATTAAGCAAGATACTGATGCTTTTGCTATTATTGCTCTTAATAAATCTTTCAGTGCATTTTAAAATTGCTAATTACATGAAGTATTTTTGGAAAAAAATACTAAGGAATTAAAAATCATCTAGGAGGGATGGGACCTTCTGATTCCAACCTTGATTCTGTAGCTGGAACTGCACTTACACTCTTACTTTTACTAATGAAAAAGCAGAACAAAATCTGTGAAATAACTGTTTTCAGATATTGACCAACAGGCAGTGCAAAACTATGATCTCTGATAGAAGGGAAAATAACAGTGTCAGTTCTACAATTGTCCTGGCCAGAAATATTCTGTGGATCACAGTTTGAGCGTGATACATGGCAGTGTTGCAGTGTTGAACTCTGAGATACAGTTTAGAATTCAGGGTAGTTGAGGCAAGTAGAATTTGAGGAGCTGAATGCTTGAGAGATTTCTTTCTAGAGAAATAATGTCAGAAATCTACATTCAAGTCTCTTTGAACTTTGGATTAAATACTAAGAAACATATGTGAAACTCCATAATACTGGGCAAAGAACTATTAAACAGCCACAACCTGAACAATTCCTAGCTTGCACACAGGACTGGATGCTTTCAAGTTCCAATCAGCCAGAGAGAGAAGTCATTGTTAAATATCTAGCACATTTAATAGAAACCCAAGAAGCGTATTAAGTGTCAAACTAGCACGAAAATAGAGGTTACCCTAAACTTATCTTAATAAAAATTAATCTTGAATATATTGTTGTACCACAAGTAATTTAATTGGCTTCTAGGTCAAAGTCCAATAACCTGTAAACATCGATAGAAAATAAAATCAAACACAAAACTTCAGAAAACTCATGCTACACAACAACCAATCAAAAATGGCTAGACATCACAATGTTCTATTAACATATATATACTACTATATATAAAATAGATAACCAACAAGGACCAACTGTATAGCACAGGGAACTATACTCAATATTTTGTAATAATGTATAGGGGAAAAGAATCTGAAGAAGAATCTGAAGAAGTTATAGATATATAACTGAACTGTTGTACAGTGCTGTATACCTGAAACTAACGATATTGTAAATCAACAATACTTCAATAAGAAAATTAATTTAAAAATGACTAGACATGAGAAGAAATAAAAAATGTTACTCATAACAAGGAGAAAAACCAATCATTAGAAATCAACTGAGAATGAGATATATGAATGGGACATGTAAAGAAGGATTTGCCCTATCTATTATAATATACTCAAGGAATTAAAGAGTAAGCACAAATGGAAATGAATGATTAAGAAAGTAACCTAATAGAATTTCCAGAAATTATAGATGTATCTTAAAATTTAAAAAAATCACTAGCACATCAGATTAGATACAACAGATAGAACAATACATCTGACTTCACAGTTATAGAAACTACACAAATTGAAGCAATCAGGAAAAATAAATAAGGATTAAAACCAACCAAAGAACCCATGACAGTAGCAGATTTTCTACATATGTATAATTGGAGTCCAAGAAAGAGAGAACAATTGGGGTAGAAAGAAAGAAGGAAGGAAGGAAGGAAGAAAGAAAGAAAGAAAGAAAGAAAGAAAGAAAGAAAGAAAGAAAGAAAGATTGAGCTAACTTTTCCCAAATTTAATGAATAAAACTTTAATCTCCATAACCAGGAAACTAAAATCTGAATCAAGAAAATCACCAAAAAGGGGGCATTTCCTAATAACACTGAAAAAAATAAATAAATAAAGATAAAAACTTAAAAGAAGCTTGAGGGGGAATAAAATAATTATTTATAGGGGGATAAAAATAAAAATTACATCTGGGTGAAATCCGTGAGAATGGCAGAGTAAGGACCTCTGAAAATCTTTCCTCCCTGAAGTAATAAGAACAGTGGCAAAAATTGTGCAAATTAAATTTTTCAGAATTCTGGAAATTAAGCAAAGGCTTACTACAATCTGAGAAACATTTATTGGAGAGAAATGGCTGAAATTTAGTAATAATAGTAAACTTTATTGCATTTAACTTGCTCCACTGCCATCTTCTCTCAGCTCTGTAGTAGTCTTGAAATCAATAGCCTCACAATCATGGTGAAAACCAGGGTCTCAGCAGCCCTGGAAGGAGCAGAAGAGGGTTGGAGCTCCTCCAAAGCCTCATTCCCAAAGAACTGTTATTTGCTCTGTCTGGAAATGCCCTGTTAAATTTCACTCACTTTTAAAAATTTGACCTAACTCAAAGTTCACACTGTGTCAACACGCTTTCCCCCAGGGGTATTTGTTTAAAAAAAAAAAAAAAAGGAAAAGAAAAGTCTGCATCAGTCGTGTAATATAACATCTGCCTGAGGTGGAGGTAAGAGTTGGGGCACAAATTAAGCTCTCACCAAAAAATTAAAATGAAGTAATTATAATAAAGGGGAATGCTGGTGAAATAGATGAATAGATGTTCCAAGGAGGCTTTGAAAATCTCTGATATATTCTTGGGAATATAGAAGGCCATACACATACACAGGGCTCTTCTCATGCCCAGGGCTGTGCACATATGTAAGAAAATACCTGAGAAGGCTCTACCCTCTCACTTCTGGCTAACCTTGAGACTCCATGCAATCAAGAAGTTAAAGCTAAGGCAGAGTTGCAAACTTCTTGCCTAAGCATTGAAGACGTGCACCAACACACATAAAGAACTGTTTGGCAAAGACTAGTAGGATTATTGCAGTCTTCAGTGCTCTACTTTCAATAACGTGTGGTACACCTAGACAGAAGATCAATGAGGCAAAGGAGACTAAGACCCCACTATAGACCAACTAGACCTAACAGACACCTATAAGACACTCTACCTGACAACAGCAGGATTCTCCACGATAAACCATATATTAGACCATAAAACAAACTCAGTACATTTAAAAGGACTGAAAACAAATATGTAGTATGTTCTCCAACCACAGTGAAATGTAATTAAGAAACAAAAATGAAAGGATATTTGAAAAATTCACAAATATGAGGAAGTCAAACAACACATTCTTATGGAACCAAAAATTTTAAAAGTGAATCAAAAGGGAAATCAGAATACTTTGAGATAAATGAAAGCAAAGATACAACATAGCAAAACTTATTTGATACTGCAAAAGCAGTCCTTAGAAAGAAATTTATAGCTATAAATGTGTACATTAAAAAATAATAATCAAAATCAATTCTTTACCTTGTACCTTAAGAAACTAGAAAAAAAAAAGAGCATACTAAACCCAAAGCAAGTAAAAGGAAGGCAATAATAAAGATTAGAGTGGAAGTAAATAAAATAAAGAATATAAAAACATACAGAAAATTAGTAAACCAAAAGTTTGCTCTTTGAAAAGATCAACAAAATTGATAAACCATTAACTAGACTAAGGAATAAAAAAATAGAAAAGACTCAAATTACTAAAATCAGAAATAAAAGAGGAAACATTGCTACTAACCTTACAGAAACTAAAGGAATTAAAAGGGAACATTCTCAACAATTAAATGCTCCAAATTAGTTAAACTAAGTGACATGGAAAAATTCTCAGACACAATGTACCCAAACCGCAAGACTTATATTATGTAATTTATAACACTTTGTTAAAAGTTAAAGACATAAATAAATGAGAAGACATACCATGTTCATGTATTAGAAGACAATGTTGTTAAGATGACAATAGTCTCCAAGTTTATCTACAGACTTAATGTGATGCTTATAAAAACCCTAGGTGCCTTTTATTTTTCCCCAGAAATTAAGAAGATAATCTTAAAATTCATGTAGAAATGCAAGGGACTAAGAATAGCCAACACAATCTTGAAAAATAAGAACAAAGTTGTCGGACTCACACTTACTGATTTCAAAATTTAATACAAAATCATAATAATCAAGACTGGCATACTGGCATAAGGCATAGGGATAGATATATAGATATAGAAATGAGAGTTTAGAAATAAATCCTTATATTTTTAGTCAATTGATTTTTGATAATAGGGTCAAAAAATTCAATAGTCCTTTCTACAAATGGTGTTGGAAACATATGAACATTGAATGTCCATAAACAAAACAGTAATGTTGAACTCCTACCTCAAACCATATAAAAATTTGCTCTAAATTAATCAAAATCCTAATTAAGAGCTCTATAATTATGAAACTCTTAGAAGAAAATATAGGCATAAATCTTAGTGACACTGCATTAGACAACAGTTTCTTAGATGTGCCACGAAAAGCGCAAATGAATTTTTAAAAAAATAAATAAAATGTATGTCAACATAAAAACCTATACATATATGTTCATCACAGTATAACTCATAATAGCAAAAAGCTGAAATATCACAAATATTCATCAGTTTGTTCATTGCTCAACATATGTGTTATAACCATACATTGGAATATTATCCAGTCATAAAAATAAATGCTTCAACATGAATGAACCTCGAAAACATTATGCTGACTGAAAGAAACCATACACAAAATACAATAAATTGTATGATCACATTTATTTGAAATTCCAGAATAGGGAAATCTGTAGATAAAGAAAGTAGAATAGTGGTTGCCATGGGCTGGCAGGAGGGGGAATGGATAGTAAGTGATAAGGAGTATAGAATTTCTTTTACAGAGCATTTTTGTTATAAAGGAACTTTTCTACATTTATCTTGATTTATTTGAAGCTACAATAGGCTCTCATTCTTCAGACTGTTATCTAAGCAAGAAGTACTTCTTCCATGGTATATGAGCTTTTATGCATTTGGGGAACTATTTGTTACACCAAATGGCCTATCCTAGTTAATACAGCCCAGACCTATGCTGTAACACTAAGATCACCCAGTGATTGTGCATAAATTGTACATAGATTGATCAGTAATAAAATGTGTCCTAAATAGTGTTTGCTATATTTAACTACATTTGTATTAAACATATTTTTATTATTTCTTATAACTATGATTTGAATTTAATCATAATTTTCATACCAGCCTAACTCCCCAATTAACTGAGAGCTGACTGGATTTGTGTAACAAGTATTATTATACTTAAATGAATCACTCTATTTCTGTAAAAGAATGCCCTCTCCACCTACCTGAACCTAACCAATCCTTTTAGCCAAGGTCAACTGATGCCTTCTTTATGAGACAAAAAACTTCCCTGTATTCTCTGCTACACAGAGTTCTTTGTCTCTTCCAAAAGCTACAGCATGGAGTCTGTATATAGTCTATTACATACTCAGCATATACTGCCATCACATTTAGGCATCTTTCCCACTATTTCCAAGTAACTGTGCGTGACACCAGACTGTGCCTATGACTAAGACATAGTCCCCTGCATTCAAGCAGATTACAATCTAAGTCAGAAACAGACATAACAATCACTGTAGCTTCATACAAACCATGCAGGTAGGTGCTATCTGAATTTCCATTTCATGGATGAAGAAAGCAAGATCTTGAAAAGATAGGCAGCTTCATTAAGATCATATTTGGAAAGTGACAGAGCCAAGATTTGAACTAAGGCAGACTGACTGTAGAGATACATACCTCTCATGACTGAGCAAATTAACTTTGGCCACAGAGCTAAAGGGGGATAACATTAAGAGCAGAGATATTGGAAAGCTTTTATCATAATCTGGATAACAGAAAATTAGGCTGCTCTGAAGATGGAAAGAAATTATACTCAATAAGAGGCAGGAATTGTGTCTTCAACTATATTTCCTACCTCTCCTTCACATAAACTTTGACTGATTGATTGATTGGTTTCATAAATCACAAGCTGTCAGCCTCCCAATGAGAGTTTCTTTTCTTTTTTTTCTGATTCCTGGCATCTTTTTTTTTAACATCTTTATTGGAGTATAATTGCTTTACAATGGTGTGTTAGTTTCTGCTTTATAAGAAAGTGAATCAGTTATACATATACATATGTTCCCATACCTCTTTCCTCTTGCATCTCCCTCCCTCCCACCCTCTGTATCCCACCCCCTAGGTGGTCACAAAGCACCGAGCTGATCTCCCTGTGCTATGCGGCTGCTTCCCACTAGCTATGTATTTTATGTTTGGTAGTGTATATATGCCCATGCCACTCTCACTTTGTCCCAGCTTCCCCTTCCCCTTCCCCGTAACCTCAAGTCCATTCTCCAGTAGGTCTGTGTCTTTATTCCCATCTTGCCTCTAGGTTCTTCATGACCATTTTCTTTTTCTTTTTTTTTTGGATTCCATATATATCTGTTAGCACATGGTGTTTGTTTTTCTCTTTCTGACTTACTTCACTTTGTATGACAGATTCTAGATCCATCCACCTCACTACAATTAACTCAATTACGTTTCTTTTTATGGCTGAGTAATATTCCATTGTATATATGTTCCACATCTTTATCCATTCATCTGCTGGACACTTAGGTTGCTTCCATGCCCTGACTATTGTAAATAGAGCTGCAATGAACATTTTGGTACATGTCTCTTATGGTTTTCTCAGGCTATATGGCCAGTAGTGGGAATGCTGGGTCGTATGGTAGTTCTATTTTTAGTTTTTAAAGGAACCTCTATACTGTTCTCCATAGTGGCTGTATCAACTTACATTCCCACCAACAGTGCAAGAGGGTTCATTTTCTCCACACCCTCTCCAGGATTTATTGTTTGTAGATTTTTTGATGATGGCCATTCTGACCAGTGTGAGATGATATCTCATTGTAGTTTTGATT
>NC_041233.1:62840208-62841863 GCF_002837175.3 Physeter macrocephalus
CATGTAGCTGTCCAGTTTTCCCAGCACCACTTATTGAAGAGGCTGTCTTTTCTCCATTGTATATTCTTGCCTCCTTTATCAAAGATAAGGTGACCATATGTGCATGGGTTTATCTCTGGACTTTCTATCCTGTTCCATTGATCTATATTTCTGTTTTGGTGCCAGTACCCTACTGTCTTGACTACTGTAGCTCTGTAGTATAGTCTGAAGTCTGGGAGCCTGATGCCTCCAGCTCCGTTTTTCTTTCTCAAGATTGCTTTACTTTACCAAATTCATTGATTAGCTCTAGTAGTTTTCTGGTAGCATCTTTAGGATTCTCTATGTATAGTATCATGTCATCTGCAAACAGTGACAGCTTTACTTCTTTTCCAATTTGGATTCCTTTTATTTCTTTTTCTTCTCTGATTGCTGTGGCTAAAACTTCCAAAACTATGTTAAATAATAGTGCTGAGAGTGGACAACATTGTCTTGTTTCTGATCTTATGGAAATGGTTTCAGTTTTTTACCATTGAGGACGATGTTGACTTTGGGTTTGTCATGTGTGGCCGTTATTATGCTGAGGAAAGTTCCCTCTATGCCTACTTTCTGGAGGGTTTTTATCATAAATTGGTGTCGAATTTTGTCGAAAGCTTTCTCTGCAGCTATTGAGATGATCATATGGTTTTTCTCTTTCAGTTTTTTAATATGGTGTATCACATTGATTGATTTGCATATATTGAAGAATCCTTCCATTCCTGGGATAAACCCCACTTGATCATGGTGTATGACCCTTTTAATGTGCTGTTGGATTCTGTTTGCTAGTATTTTGTTGAGGATTTTTGCATCTATGTTCATCAGTGATATTGGTCTGTAGTTTTCTTTCTTTGTGACATCTTTGTCTGTTTTTGGTATCAGGGTGATGGTGGCCTCGTAGAATGAGTTTGGGAGTGTTCCTCCCTCTGCTATATTTTGGAAGAGTTTGAGAAGGATACATGGCAGCTCTTCTCTAAATGGTGGATAGAATTCACCTGTGAAGCCATCTGGTCCTGGGCTTTTGTTTTTGGAAGATTTTAAATCACAGTTTCAATTTCAGTGCTTGTGATTGGTCTGTTCATATTTTCTATTTCTTCCTGGTTCAGTCTTGGTATGTTGTGCATTTCTAAGAATTTGTCCATTTCTTCCAGGTTGTCCATTTTATTGGCATATAGTTGCTTTACTAATCTCTCATGATCCTTTGTATTTCTGCAGTGTCAGTTGTTACTTCTTTTTCATTTCTAATTCTACTGATGTGAGTCTTTCCCTTTTTTTCTTGATGAGTCTGGCTAAAGGTTTATCAATTTTGTTTATCTTCTCAAAGAACCAGCTTTTAGTTGTATTGAGGTTTGCTATCGTTTCCTTCATTTCTTTTTCATTTACTTCTGATATGATCTTTATGATTTCTTTCCTTCTGCTTTTTGGGGTTTTTTGTTCTTCTTTCTCTGATTGCTTTAGGTGTAAGGTTAGGTTGTTTATTTGAGATGTTTCTTGTTTCTTAAGGTAGGATTGTATTGCTATAAACTTCCCTCTTAGAACTGCTTTTGCTGCATACCATACGTTTTGGGTCATCGTGTTTTCATTGTCATTTGTTTCTAGGTATTTTTTGATTTCCACTTTGATTTCTTCAGTGATCTCTTGGT
>NC_041233.1:62842435-62843308 GCF_002837175.3 Physeter macrocephalus
TCCTGTAATTGATATCTAGTCTCATAGCGTTGTGGTCAGAAAAGATACTTGATATGATTTCAATTTTCTTAAATTTACCAAGGCTTGATTCGTGACCCAAGATATGATCTATCCTGGAGAATGTTCCATGAGTACTTGAGAAGAAACTGTACTCTGTTGTTTTTGGATGGAATGTCCTATAAATATCACTTAAGTCCATCTTGTTTAATTTATCATTTAAAGCTTGTGTTTCCTTATTTATTTTCATTTTGGATGATCTGTCCATTGGTGAACGTGGGGTTTTAAAGTCCCCTACTATGATTGCGTTACTGTCGATTTCCCCTTGTATGGCTGTTAGTATTTGCCTTATGTATTGAGGTGCTCCTATGTTGGGTGCATAAATATTTACAATTGTTATATCTTCTTTTGGATTGATCCCTTGATCATTATGTAGTCTTTCTTTAGTCTCTTGTAACAGTCCTTGCTTTAAAGTCTGTTTTGTCTCTTATGAGAATTGCTACTCCAGCTTTCTTTTGATTTCCATTTGCATGGAATATCTTTTTCCATCCCCTCACTTTCAGTCTGTATGTGTCCCTAGATCTGATGTGGGTCTCTTGTAGACAGCATATATACAGGTCTTGTTTTTGTATCCATTCAGATAGTCTATGACTTTTGGTTGGAGCATTTAATCCACTTACATTTAAGGTAATTATCGATATGTATGTTCCTATTACAATTTTCTTAACTGTTTGGGGTTTGTTATTGTAGGTATTTTCCTTCTCTTGTGTTTCCTGCCTAGAGAAGTTTCTTCAGCATTTGTTGTAAAGCTGGTTTGGTGGTGCTGAATTCTCTTAGCTTTTGCTTGTCTGTAAAGGTTTTAATTTCTCCATCGAA
>NC_041233.1:62843394-62843842 GCF_002837175.3 Physeter macrocephalus
GTGTTTCTCCTTGGATTTATCCTGTATGGGACTCTTTGTGCTTCCTGGACTTGATTAACTATTTCCTTTCCCATATTAGGGAAGTTTTCAACTATAATCTCTTCAGATATTTTCTCAGTCCCTCTGTTTTGCTCCTCTTCTTCTGGGACCCATATAATTCGAATGTTCGTGCATTTAATGTTGTCCCAGAGGCCTCTGAATCTGTCCTCAATTCATTTCATTCTTTTTTCTTTATTCTGCTCTGCAGTAGTTATTTCTACTATTTTATCTTCCAGGTCACTTATCCATTCTTCTGCCTCAGTTATTCTGCTATTGATCCCTTCTAGAAAATTTTTAATTTCATTTATTTTGTTGTTCATCACTGTCTGTTTGCTCTTTAGTTCTTCTAGGTCCTTGTTAAACGTTTCTTGTATTTTCTACATTCTATTTCCAAGATTTTGGATCATCT
>NC_041233.1:62844169-62845230 GCF_002837175.3 Physeter macrocephalus
GGGCAGGTCCACGTCTGGTGGTGTGTTTTGGGGTGTCTGTGGCCTTATTATGATTTTAGGCAGCCTCTCTGCTAATGGGTGGGGTTGTGTTCCTGTCTTCCTAGTTGTCAGGCATAGGGTGTCCAGCACTGTAGCTTGCTGCTCGTTGAGTGTTGAGATGGAGATCTCTGGGAGATTATTGCCATTTGATATTACGTGGAGCTGGGAGGTTTCTTGTGGATCAGTGTCCTGAACTTGGCACTCCCACCTCTGAGGCACAGCCCTGATGCCTTGCTGGAGCACCAAGAGCCTGTCATCCACACGGCTCAGAATAAAAGGGAGAAAAAAAAGAAGATAAAATAAAATAAAGTAAAATAAAATAGTTATTAAAATAAAAAATAATTATTAAAAATTTTTTTAAAGTAATTAAAAAAAAAGAAAGAAAGAGCAACCAAACCAAAAACCAAATCCACCAATGATAACAAGTGCTAAAAACTATACTAAAAACAAAAACAAAAACAAAAAAAAACCAGTACCCTAGGACAGATGATAAAAGCAAAGCTATACAGACAAAATCACACACAGAAGCATACACATACACACTCACAAAAAGAGAAAACGGGGAAAAAAAAATATATCGTTGCTTCCAAAGTCCACCTCCTCAATTTGGGATGATTCGTTGTCTATTCAGGTATTCCATATATGCAGGGTGCATCAAGTTGGTTGTGGAGATTTAATCCGCTGCTCCTGAGGCTGCTGGGAGAGATTTCCCTTTCTCTTCTTTGTTCGCACAGCTCCTGGATTCAGCTTTGGATTTGGCCCCACCTCTGCGTGTAGGTTGCCCGAGGGCGTCTGCTCTTCCCTCAGACAGGACAGGGTTGAAGGAGCAGCTGATTCGGGGCTCTGGCTCACTCAGGCCGGGGGGAGGGAGGGGTACGGATGCAGGGTGAGCCTGCGGAGGCAGAGGCCGGCGTGACGTTGCACCAGCCTGAGGAGCGCCGTGCGTTCTCCCGAGGTAGTTTTCCCTGGATCCCGGGACCGTGGCAGTGGCGGGCTGCACAGGCTCCCAGGAGGGGGAGGTG
>NC_041233.1:62845374-62860811 GCF_002837175.3 Physeter macrocephalus
CTGGGGTCCGCGCTGATAGCCGCGGCTCGCGCCCGTCTCTGGAGCTCCTTTAAGCGGCGCTCTGAATCCCCTCTCCTCGCGCACCAGGAAACAAAGAGTTAAGAAAAAGTCTCTTGCCTCTTCGGCAGGTCCAGACTTTTTCCCGGACTCCCTCCCGGCTAGCCGTGGTGCACTAGCCCCCTTCAGGCTGTGTTCACGCCGCCAACCCCAGTCCTCTCCCTGAGATCCGACCCAAGCCCTAGCCTCAGCTCCCAGCCCCCGCCCGCCCCGGCGGGTGAGCAGACAAGCCTCCCGGGCTGGTGAGTGCTGGTCGGCACCGATCCTCCGTGCGGGAATCCCTCCGCTTTGCCCTCCGCACCCTGTTGCTGAGCTCTCCTCCGAGGCTCCGAAGCTCCCCGCCCCGCCACCGCCACCCGCAGTCTCCGCCCGTGAAGGGGCTTCCTAATGTGTGGAAACCTTTCCTCCTTCACAGCTCCCTCCCACTGGTGCAGGTCCCACCCCTATTCTTTTGTCTCTTTTTTCTTTTTTCTTTTGCCCTACCCAGGTACGTGGGGAGTTTCTTGCCTTTTGGGAGGTGTGAGGTCTTCTGCCAGCATTCAGTAGGTGTTCTGTAGGAGTTGTTCCACTTGTAGATGTTTTTCTGATGTATTTGTGGGGAGGAAAGTGATCTCCATGTCTTACTCTTCTGCCATCTTGAAGCTCCTCCGAGATTGTTTTTTTATCTTTAAATCTATTGCTGAATAATTTCTGTCCTGAGTAAGGGCATTCCCTCTTAGTTCCTTTATACATAAAGGAACTGCAAGATATCTCCTTTATCCATAAAATGGATTCTTCTATCTCTGAGCTGATAAGCTAAATAGTATTCTTTATAAAAATACTTACAAATTGTGCAATAATTTATGCTGAAGAATTTACCCCATTAAGGCCCTTCCCAACACATGCAAATAAAATGTCCTGGCCTTTTCCCAAGGCTTGGGGAGGGTTTCCCCTGATTTTAGAGGCCTTGGGACATGACTAGACCTGCCCAGGAATAACTATTCTTGCTGTGAGCATTCTCTTTGCATTATAACTTCATTTGTTGCTGCAATATAATATGCACACACCAATTTTCAATTCCTCTGGGAACATTATATGGTGCCCAAGCTTAGTGTAACTGTCAAAGGTATTAACAATTCAGGAACCAAGTTACAGCTTCCTGCTTAGAGTATTCAAATAATAAAACTAAAGGCAAATAGAATTGGGTCTCCTTTGTCTACATTTTTCACTCATATCTATTGCTACTCCACACTCTCATTGAAAAAAAGTTCTGTTTCTGTTATTGCAGTTTATTGGGAAAAGAAGGTGATTACAAATCATTTCCTGATAGAAAGCTCCGTATAAGTGGTCTAAGTTCCTGGTGAGTACCCCAGGATATTTTTGGTAGAAACAAATAAATTAATAGACTGTTAAGGAAATAGAGGGGAATCATTAAACCAAAATAGTATTTACAGCCAATGCTAAAGATCCAGGACCTCTCTAAGATTGCTGTAAATGGTTATATAGGTTATTTACTGCACAAAGACAACAGGTTAAGGGCTTGGTGAGTAAGGAGCTGTAAGGCATTCTGTAATCCGCTTGATAAGCCCTACGATTATGCAACGACCAGAGTTGATATCTTTATTTTAATTTGCATAATGGTACTATATGGATATACACAGGCTAAACTCTGCATTTCCAAATCAGTTGTTAATTTGCTGTCTTAGTCCTTTTGGGCGACTCAAACAAATACCAGAGATGAGGTGGTTTGTAAACAACAGAAATGTACTTCTCACAGTTGTAGAGACTGCAAATCCAAGATCAGGGTGCCAGCATTATCAGGAGAGGGCCCTGTTCCCTGTGGCAGACTTCTTATATCCTCACTTGGAAAAAGGGGCTGGGGGCTCTGTGGGGCCTCTTTTATAAATGCTTGAATTCCATTCATGAGGGCTCTGCCCTCCTGACGTAATCATCTCTTACAGTCCCCGCCTCCTAATATCATCATCCTGGTAGGTTAAGATTTCAACATATAAATTTTGGGGGAGACACAAACATTCAGACAATAGCATTTACTGAATAATAATTTAGTATTTTTTTATTTGTGAGTACTAAAAAAGTAAACTGAGAACAAGACTGTGGTTAGGCCTTAGGCAAAACAGAACCATCAAGCTGCTCATGATGATTTCTCTCTTTCTCTCTCTCTCTCTCTCTCTCTCTCTCTCTCTCACACACACACACACACACACACACACACATCCCCATTTCCCTCTGTGTGTCAGCCTCATTCTTCTCTCCTACCGCAAAGGAGCTTTTTACACATGGCCAATCCCAGATTGATTACAGCTTCCAAGTTTCACATCTTAACAGATGTAAATGGAAAAACTGACCTAATGATCTCCTTTGTTCCAAGGCCAAAAATCTTGAATAGGTGACTCTTTTATTAAGTTTAGGTCAAGGTCCTGTCCAGAACCAATCAAATATGGACAGCAGGTACACACACACATACACACACACACACACACACACACATATACACCTGCTGATATATATATATCAGTAGAGTTCTAGGGGAAAAAAATCTCTTTAGAAAATATACAACTTGAGCTAAGGAGGAACATTCCAAGAAGTAGATTGCTATTCCAATAAAGATTAAAGATCAGACAAAACAATTAAATACCACTGAAGCTGCATTAATTAAGAAAAGCCCAAATCACTGACATCCATGGATTTACTTTCATTAAGCAAAGGATAAAAAAGAGTAGCCTGCTATACTCACTCACCCAAAGACATCAATAGCTTTGGCCCTTAAAGTCCCGCTTTGAAACCTAATCTGAAATCTCTCTTTTTACCTTTTATCCTATTTATATCCTAGTCACACCCACCCCCAGGCTCAATTCATGTCTCATCTCCTCCAAATATTTTATTCTATCGTTTCTCCATTCCCATAACACTAACAGCTAGATTCCCAAATCGCTTTCCTTAATCATAGACTGTCTCATATTGTTCATTAACTGTGGGATTGTGGTTCAACTCTCCTACAGGACTGTGAACTCCATAAATCTTTTACAATGACTCTTATTGGCACACTAAGAACTAAAATTACCTTTGTTCTGGCTCCTGCAGCTTACAGCACAATGCTGAGTGTACTCTTGGTAAACACATGAATAGGAACAAATTTGGGGAAGGTAAGGTTAGCACTAATTTTACAAAGTACGTTGAAGATCCTAAAAGCAAGCAGAATAGATGAGTGGTAAGGGCACGATCTCTTTCTTGAGACATAAACAGCTAATAAATACCGGATAATATTGTTAAGAGATAAACACATGGAATTGGTAAACTGTTCCACTAGCAATGAGCTTAGAGTGAGAAACCAGTATTCCTCTTTCTTATTAAGCAGAGGTAGTTAATAAAATTTACAGAGATAAATCATTTATTTTCTAGAAGAAAAACAGAGATTACACCTTAACACAAAATTCCAAGTCTGAGGCTTGTCAACTCAGACCATGAAAATGGCTGGCATACAAGCTTACTAATTCGGACTAACTGAAATGACCAGCAATTTGAATTGGGGAAAGCCCCAATTATGAGGTGTATTTAAAAGCCACGAAAACTAAAATCTACACTAACAAAGTATTATCAAAGAACATTCAAAGAGGAAACCTTCCTTAGTGAACTAAAGATGGATATCTCCATTTGGAAATTCATTTTTAGGGTATAATTTATGTTCTAAGAATGACTAAAAACAACTTCATTTGGAAGTAAGAGAAAATTTCTTTTATAGTTGTTTACACTATTTTTTCTTGAATTCATTTATTGACTATTTTCTCACACCTGTATTTCACATTTTAAAAATCTATTCACATTTATTCATGACTCCATTAGTAAAATAAAAAAGTGATTAGGACTCCTTTTCAAAAGTGAACAATGTAAATTTAAGTGCTTCCTGGCTTGCCCCAGGTTGCAGTGTGAATAAAGAGAGCCATGGGACCAGAAATTCATGGACACTAGGTGTCTTTCAATTATCTCTGATGGGGTAAGTGCCGACCTGGACAGCACACTTCCAAGTCAGTAAGGTCTGAAAAAATAAGATTTTACTATATTTTGAGTTTTTAAAGAGAAAAATGTATGCTGATGTGCCCAGAGGGGAAACAACTACCCAGACAAAAGACACCTCACCTCCTCCAGATTAATGCACATAGATGTTAGATGCAGTGTTTGGGGCAGAGGAGAGGCAAAAAGCCTCTCAGATTTGGCTTGAGTTTGGCTGTAATCTGAAAGTTGTGTCTTTTTATTGTTCACCTGTTTTGCTTGCAGATATATAGATGATAGATACATAGATACATACTCTCTCTTCCTCTTTCTCTCTCCCTCCTCCTCTCTCTCTCCTTCCTGAATTGACAGGATTACATATTTGGAACCACACGGACAAATGCATAAACTTTGGGAATTACACTGAAGAATCCTCCCTCCTTCCCCTTTTAAGTACATCACTTTTGCAAAGGGATGTTTATGGAGGAAATCAGATTTACTGTGTGCATACAGCAGTATATTTAGCTGGCGGCTGCCTGTGCAGGTTCAATTAACTCTTTTAACAATATGGGTTAAAATGAAATGAAGTTATTGGATTATGTTTGTAGCCAATTATAATTGTTTTGGTTGAATACTCCCTCTTGTAAGCTTATTTACAGTTAAGAAAACAGCATCAAAAACTAGTTCTTAACATGGAAGGAAAAAGCCTAGGGAAAATTGGAAGGACAACTTCTTTTCTCTAGTCATGAAATATGACCTCTTATTTATGTTTGTGCATAAAGGAAAGGCTGCATTTAAAGAAATAAAGATTAAAAAGACAGTCATGAAACACTTTGAGTACATCTCATCATCATTCTTATCATTATTATCTCTATCTCATCATGAAAAGTAATGTCATTAACAGGAAACAATGTGACAGAAAGGAAGGAACACAGGCTGGGACCAAGTCAACCAGAGTTCTAATGTTAGCTTTGCTGCCTACTGAGTCACAACCTCTCTAAACTTGATGTCTTTCATCTAGAAAGTGGAAATAATAAGCCTGTAACCACAGTGATCAAATGAGGAAACATACATGATGTGCTTTAAAAAGTAAAAATCATAAGCCATTGATTACAAAATAGTTTTGAGCAATAGGTATTCCTTCTGAAGTTATTTTAAACTATAGTACAAGGAGATTTTGTTCCATATATTAAAATTCTTCCTAAGATAATGATAATTTTTGTTAACTAATAGTCCCTTTTTCTTACCTCTTGAAAATATGTTGTAAATGTGAATGGGGTTTTCTAAAAGCATAAGTAAGTCCATGACATTTCACTGGAAAAGCAAATCATCACTGTGATTGATTCTGTAAGGAACCAAAGTCAAATGTCAAAGACCAGGCAAATGGGTGACTCTGAGCACCAGGACCTGTTTTAAAATGTAGATTTTATATTCAGATATGGTCAGGTCAACAGATCAGGAGACAATTGCCATTAAAAAATAGTTTGTTGCACACAGTTCCCAAGAGAGGGGGACATGCCACATCTCTCAGGACCACAAGGGCTATCAACAGGGTCAGTCAAGGAGCAATGGGATCAGTGTGGGGAATAAACACAGTCTGTAGACAGTGTCCTACTCAGCTCTCTGACAGAGAACCCTAGTCTAGACAGTACAGATTATTCAGAGCAATCCCATCCATACTGTTAGGGGAAATCTTCAAAGGAAAGTTCTACTGGCAGTGGGACCTTGGCATCCTCTTTTTAATAAACAAAATGTCGGTAGGCCTTTTCCCCAGAGCTAGTCAAGACTATGTATGTATTGATATGTATGTATGTATTGCCCTGAAAGTAGAAATGGTGGTTACGTGAACTCTTCCAATGCCAACTAAAAATTGACACTTGTATCTGCTTCTACAAGGATTCAGCCACTGCAGCTACTGACCTTCAACACACCCTGAAAGGAATTCAGGGTGGATATCAAGAATGAGGTGCTCTGTACTCTGGAAAAAACTGGCAGAACAAGTCTTCAGATAGCTAGATATTTTCAGGAGAAGATTTTATGTGCCTGATTCTTGCATCTCCTTATATCTAGAAAAGCACTAAAATCAATTCTTAGAAGAAGGAGTCATCTTCTTTTCATGACCAGCAGTAACCTTTTACAAAATGTGTGTTTAATTGCATATACCTCCCTTCACCAAAATCACACATATACTGACCTTTCTCCCTACCTCTTTGGAGCAGTTACACAGAGCTATCCGAAGTTCTGGCTCCCTGGCTATAGTCCTCATTTTGCGCTAAATAAAACCTACCTTGCAACTCTCACGTTGTACATTTTTTTTTTCAGTCAGCACCAGGAATTGGTTTAGCTATATTAATCCCAAGAGTTTATGTATTAATGAGTGTCAAGATAACCTAATACCTGACTCCTACAGGTTCAAGAGGAATGTTCATTAAAAGGACCATCTCAGAAAGTACATTGCTTTATATATGTGTATCACTTCATGATACACATGAAGTTCCTGGATGGGGAGGTCAAACTTACCATGTTAGTTGTCCATAGTCACATATGTGACTATGGACAAGTAACATGGCTAATAAGTGGCCAAGTCTGTATTCAAACCTCAACAATCTGGGTTCAGGGTCTGTGCTGGTAATCTCCACCCCATGTTGCATTATTCCATTTGAGCCTCATATCAACACACTTTTTCTCTCTAATATTTGGTTGAGCGTATAATTTGTCAGTCAAATGGGGACAGTTTTTGAGAGTGAAACTGAGCACTATGAATAACTATTCTGGGAAAACAGGCATTAAAAAGGACTGTCCTGAGCCAACAAGGAGTATGGTCTCCTGCTTTATTACTAATGTGCAGTCTGAGGCCTGGGGATGCCTGGATTATCGGCGCCAGAGTCAGGACCAATCAGGTTCTGGAGGTCCTCACCAGGGTTCCACCTCACTTCTACTGTGTCCTGGCTTCCCTTTACCAGATTTTGCCAGAAGCTAACACTTCTAGTCATAAAACACGACACAAACAACCATAAGAAGGAAGCTGATCTACATATTCAATTAAATAGTTGATGAAAAGTGAGACCAAGAAGGTAGAGAGATGAGAATAGATTTCTTGAATTTAGAAAAGGAAACCACCTACACAAAGACACAAAGACCATATCCCTAGGAAAAGACATAGAATAAAGCTGACCATAACATTGCAGGTGTCCTCCCTGTTAACTCAGGTGGATGGCAGGTGACCTGGGAGGGGAGATGCATCAAGTCACATCCCAGTTCTTACAACTCTGAGGGACCTGAGGACTTGGGCATTCAGGACGGCCAGTCATCTCTGTGTATGGTGAAATGGTGTGAGTCTATGGCCAACATCTTGTGAAGCTCAAAGCCCTGTATACTACCAACATGGAAGAGCAGGGCAGTCGGATCATTACATACCCCAAATCAATGCAAAAGTCTGGTGCTTTTTTCCTGTTTGCCATGTGGCATCGTTGTCAGGCCAAAGGAGCTGGGAGCTGTCTTTAAGGTTAAAATATCAAGGTCTACATCTTAATATCAAATAGTTTAGTGATTAAGAGAGTGGATTTGGGAATAACATAACCTGGATTTGTAGCCTGACTTTGATACTTGCTAGTGGCGTGACCCTCAGTGGCTTAGTTATAATTTCATATCCTCATCAAAATATGGGTTTCTTCATACTATCAAGTCTTATTTTTGGATCATGAACATAACAAAGGCATGGAAGTAAGAGGAGAGCAATGTCAGTCTTTCTCAATCTCTCTTTCCCTCTCTCACATATGCACATACAGGCACAATTTTTTTTCTGAAGTACTTTACAGAAATTCGGAGATATTTCCTTTTACCTTTAAATGCATCAGAATATATCAATATTTCTTAAAAGAGGGACATTCTATCACATAACCAAAGCACAATTAGCACAATAATGAAATGTATTATTATTTAATATTATATTATGCAAATTCAGTTGATATTCAAATATCTTCAATTTTTACAGTGATTTTCTTTATAACTGTCTATATGCTTGTTTCCTGGTCCAGCATATAAGCCATGATCACAAATAGCATTTAGTTGACATGGCTCTTCAGTCTCCATCATTCTGCAAAGTTCTTCACTCTACTCTTGTCTTTCATAAACTTGACTTTTTTTTTTTTGGCTGTGTTGGGTCTTTGTTGCTGCACGCGGGCTTTCTCTAGTTGTGGCAGCAGGGGCTACTCTTGGTTGTGGAGCACGGCCTCTAGGCGCGGGGGCTTCAGTAGTTGTGGAGTGCAGGCTCAGTAGTGTGGCACGCAGGGACTTAGTTGCTCCGCGGCATGTGGGATCTTTCTGGACCAGGGCTCAAACCCGTGTTCCCTGCATTGGCAGGCGGATTCTTAACCACTGCGCCACCAGGGAAGTCCCAAACTTGACTTTTATTTGAAGAGAATAGTGTAGTTATTTTGTAGAATATCTGTTAATTTGTGTTTGATGTTCCACTCATAAATAGATCCCTATTATGCATTTTTGACAAAAAAAACCATGTTGGTAATGATTGTCCTTTTCAGTGCATCATATCAGGAGGCATCTGATATGATTTTTGGTGATATTACATTGGTTCAGATGGTTTTCACAACTTTTTTTCCCATTTGAAAGGTCTTATTTTCCTGCGTTTTATTTAAAATAAACGATTTGTGGGAAGATATTTTTGATTCTATGCAGACATTCTGTTTCAGATCAAATTTTCATCTACAATGCTTAGACAGAAAGTAGATTTGTCAGGCATGCCTGAATCTATTTAAATAATATCATAGGACTCTATTTCTCAGATAAAAATTAATCTTAATCTAAAGAAACAAAAAAAAAATGGAAATCTTCCCCAAGCAGAAACTATAACAGCTAAAAAAATTTAAAAATACTGTTAAACGTGTCCCAGAACAAATTACAAGACAGAGTAAAGCTGGATAACATTTTATATTCCTTTGAATCCTAACATACTATGAGATTCTCCAAGCATAGGAAAAATCCAGTATCCCAAATGGTTTTCTTTACACTAAACTGTGATATTTCCCCTACTTAGTGCATTACTATGTCCACTAAACATTTGACTGTATTTATAATCCATCAAGTCACTAAATCTACATTATAACAGTTTGGTCAATGCCCCACCACCATTGTAACAATTCTCTTTATCCTCCTATATTTTAGGATATTGAGAATGCAAACCATGCTTATTCTCCTATGTATCCCTTGTATCTACCATAGTATGTGGGCCCTACTTAGCCCTCAATAGTATTTTCTTAATAAAGGAATAAACAAACTTCATAATTTCATAGTATTACCCACTTTCATGTCTCTAGACACATACAGACTTATCAGAAATTTAAACCCATAAATCAGTTCTGAATGCATCATAAAATGGAATACATGATACAGATCTCTTGACATTCAAGAGGGAGCCATAAAGAAACCTTCGAGAGACAGTAGTTCTGGGGGCACCATCAAATGTATGATATAGGAGGAATTTGAGGAAGAAGAAAAAAAGGAGAAGCATTTTTAAGCCTGATTGTGTCATAGCAGATACTTCTCAATCATCAAGAATATATTTGTCTTTCTAGAATTTGAAGATGGCTTTGATATTATTTGTGATTTTGAATGAACAGTTTACCACAGCTTGAGGTACTAGATATTTAGGGAGGAACATTTGATTCTTTCACAAATTAAGGGATCCCCAAGCCAAGGGGTTAGTGGGGTACTAAAACCAAAACCATACCCCACACCTAAGAAAACTTTTCATATATAACTCACTTTTGGTGTTTTTATGAATGAATACGTTTACATATGGGCCTTAGAAAAATGTGACTTGCAGAAGCAAGTTTATCCTTTCAAAATAGATACAGAGAAACAGAAACATTTTTCTAATCTAAATTCTATCTGAAGATCTTGTATGAGATTCTTTCTTTCTTTTTTTAATGTCTGTGATTATTTTAGGGATTCAACAGTTTTGATCCAAACTGTGTTTCTCCAGATCATACCAGGATGGGGTTAAAAATAAGATAAACACAGCAATCAATAGGATTTCATTGGCTCTCGTCCCCACTCATTGACATAGACAAAAATGTCAGTTCCTCTCCAAGTTTCATTGATTTGTATCTTGAAATTCCCAGCAGGGGCCTCACAGGTCCTTGAACAAATTCTGCCACAACAGGTCTTTCATTTTGTTCTTTGCTACCTAGGAAGGTGCTTGAGTGCCTAAACACCCCTTCTCCCCACAAGGACAATATTGTGCACTGGGTCTACAGCTTCCAGAACCTTTAAAGAATATAATTCTCTCCCCCTGGTAGCTCAAAGCATAGACCACATGGCCTCTCCTGCCAGCCTCTGAAGCTGATATGTGATATGCTGCAATCCTGGAGCTCCTGGAATTCTGCAAGTCATAAAGCAGGCTGGGTCCAAAGTAAAACAGTATTGAAGAATCTGGTCTAGAATGTAACTAAGTAATATCAAGGGGTTCAATAGTTGCCTCCACTCTTGAACTTTTGACATTAGCAAGCATTCCAAAGTAGAAGGCACATGGCTATCAACCACAGGCATTAACCCATGAGTCAGGAATTGTCCAGATGTGTCCTCTAAACTATTGATTCCGTCCACTACTTTTTTCTATATGATTCCCTGTTTAGGAATTTCATTTTATGATATGTACTTCTAACTTCCATCTGACTTTGATGACTCATACAGACTCTTCTCTCTTGCCAGACTTGATCCACTCTCTGCTTAGTTTTTGTTTTCTTACATGCTCTGAAACTGCTCAGCTTTGGCTAAAAGGCACCCTTGCTCCAGCCTTGACCTTTGCAACCCTCACCTCCTTTTCTGCATACTTGCTGGCTGAGAAAAGTGGACAATGGGTATTGCTGTTTATAATATATATGCTGATAATTCTCTCTGTGGGAAAGTCCTTATTGACTGCCAGGAGCCTCTGAAGGTGTTGTGGCTCTCCATAAGTAAGCGTAGAGAGGCCCCTCTTGCAGTCTGTATCATCTGGCCCTGCAGACATCTCTAGCTACGTCTCTCCCTTGTCCCTCTTAAAGTCTATGCTCCTGCCACACTGAGCTACTTAAAGCTTCCCATTGTGTTATAATCTCCTTCATCTCTATGTTTTACACTTCTACCAAGAACACTTTCTCCTACTCACCCCTTGGTGCCTCTCAATCTTCATCATACTTCCTTCCAATCTGAGCTCCAAGGTCTCCTCTTCCTAGAAATCTTCTCTAATTTCCTTAGGTGAGGTCACATTCCCACTTATGTCTTTTGTAATGGTGTGCTTGTGTTCACCTCTGGTCTGTGAGGTGAACACAAACCAGAGGTCTGTGAGCTCCTGGAGTACACAGGATGCTGTGTCACACATCCTTGTATCCCCCAGTTTAGGTGGCTGCCCAAAATACAGAAGGCACAATGCATGTGAATAATATGTTTTTACTGCTTTATTGCTCCTGTAATTTCTAATCGACTGGGGTTCTTCACACCCTCTATCCCATACTGCTATTCATTTCAATAGGTGTTAACAGAAGAGAAATTGCTATTGATGTGATTGTTAGGTAGAGTGTAAGCCTGGCCATTAAGCCCCGCTCCACGCCAAAAAGGTTTAAAAAAAGTCAGTTGTAGGGAAGAATATCCAAGAAGCAAACAACTTCATGCTCTGCCTAATATTATTTCTGCTTTTCTCTGCCTTGGGTTTCAAGTGAATCTATACTGTCAATGCACAATAATCGCTTGCCCACCAATTATATGTTCAACTGATAGTTTGGTTAAAAATGCAAACAAAAGTAAAGTTGGAGAGATGATGAGAGGCTTACAAGGAAAAAGAGAAAGAAAGAAAGGAAGGGAGGAAGGAAGGAAGGAAAAATAATTCAAAAAGAAGCTAAAAGATTGTGCTGACTCTGCCATCTAAATATACCACTGGAGCACACACATGTTTGTGATAAATTATTTACTCACTGGCTTGGAGGAATTCAGCTAAATTATCTTCTAAGACACCCACATAGCCCACCCCAGGGACAATCCTTTCCTGAGGAAGAGGTTCTGTGACAAGTAAGACACCCAATATTCTTCTATTTTACCTAGTTACAGAGTCTTCCAGCCAGCTAGCTTCTCAAACTCCCAGGAAAATTTCAGATTGAAGTCAATGATTTCAGTAAGCTTCATTGGACATGTTAACATAGAGCTAGTCCTTGAACACAGAGCTCCACATTTTCATGGGCTGCAAAAGTCGCTGAGGAATGGATTTCTGTTTATAAATAGAATATAGCTCCAGTGCTATGGGTGTAGCATCTCTTAGCTGCTTCATATCAGATAGAGTGCTGATCCTGGGGCCAGTGAAGAGAGTATGCTATGGTACGGAGTAAGAAATACTTATCTTAGTTTCATAATTTATTTAACAACTCCATGTAGGCCTCTGTGCAGATTATGAGGCTGATAGACCACGAAGTTCAACAGGAATTAGGGGTCCATGCTGGGTGCTTAGGATTGAGCACATAGCTGAACACTCTATTGGTATTTAATAATTATAAGTTGTATTAACTTCCTGTGGTGGCTTTGACTCTGTAAGGGAGAGGTATTGACCCTGAAAAAATTGTTATGTGTAGATACTTTGTTCCTCTCTACCAACTTTATCCACAATATTGTTTGATGTCAGCATATTACAAATGTGGCCATTTTATCGTCAGTGGCAAGAGCTGAAAAATCTCTCAACAAAACACATTATTTGGGGGTTGACAATCATATTACAGAAAAATCCTCTAAAAGCCTTGGTGGGCCAATTGATACTGAGCAGACCAAAACAAATTCAGAGTAGGCTGTGGGCACTGAGGGAAGTGACAGTCTCATCACAAGACAGTTATTGCAGGAAGAGGAAAAAAAATCAAAGCAGAGGCCAAAGCTGCCATTGCATTTGTGCAAAATGAATTTTTATTGCTGTGAATGTAAAAAGTGATTCTAATCTGAGTATTTTCTTGCTCATGTGAGTCCCTCTAACTTTTTCTCTTTCTCTCCTGGCCAATTCCTCTACATCTGTCCATCACGTTTGCCTCTTCCATAGGTCCATCCCATGATTTCCCAAAGCTTCATTATTTAACATTTAGGGTAATCATATAATTCATTAGCTAAACTAGGAAGCTTGACAGTGCATGAGGTGTTATTAATAATTACTCCAAGGAAACAAGGGTAAACCATTATTGTCTCTGGACAAACTTAAACGTATGGTCACCACTTTCCATAGAAAAGAGCACATATATACGGACATATATGTGTGCCAACTTATTTCTATGATCTCTTGATTTTTGATTAACCATTTCACATATGCTTGACTTGGGCCTCAATCTAAAATGTCACCTCCTAGAGAACAAAGACCCTGTATTATCCCTTTTGTTGTTCCAATCATTGCTTAACACTCTGCTAGCAGGTACACAGTGAATATCTAGCATGGAAATTTAAAGCAATATAAATGATTCATGTTGATGACCACACAGAAGTCATTCTTAACCTTAACTATCCATTAGAATAACCTGAAAAATTACACACACACACACACACACACACACACACACACACACATATATCTTGATCACAGCTCCAGATATCAGATATTCTGATTTAATTTGTCATGGGTTTTGGATTGAGTGTCAGGGCTTTTAAGCACTGCCAGGTGATTCTGATGTCCAGCCAAAATTGTAGACAAGCCCCAGGGAGGTCATTTGTCAAGCACTGTGGTGATGAAAACACATACTTTGTGAATGGAGAGGCCAGGAAATAATAATAACCCTACAGAACCATATAATATTAGACCTAGAAACCATGTCAGAATTGCAGCAATATTATGAAGCACTCAGACTTTAGAGCCAAATAAATGCAGATTCAAATTACTTGAATGGAACAGAATCTGCTGGACAGAATGACAAGGAAAGAATAATCCAATTCACTCTCCCTAGAAAATATTAAGAGGTAGTAAATTATCCTAGATTCCCTCTAATTATTTTAATTTAAAATATGCTGCCTTGTGGTTAAACATTAATCCCGAATTGTTCTGAAAACAGATCATCAAATTCCTACACATCTGGTAAATCATTCTATTGCCCCTGTGGTGGTATGACTTTCCTCCCCATGTCAGAACAGGGCAATGTGGAAAGATGGCAACTTTCACTGACTGCCCATTGTGGAGATATTAAGCAAGAATTCTTGCTTACTGTTTAAATTCAAATTCTTTGATGTTCAACTTAATGATCTAATCCTTGTTTTCCTCTCGAATTGTGCCACCTGGCATCCCTCCCCCACATATATTCCAGCCACTTAGAATTGCTGTCCCGTACTCCTTCCCACTTTTGCGAAGGAGACATTCCTTCATTGTATCCTAATTCTCCTTGACTTGAGCTGACAGAGGTATCACTTGTAACATTTGTCTCGCCATATTGTCATTTTTGGTCTCCATATCTCTTTACCCTATAGAATGTGAGATTTGCAAGGGCAAAGAGTATAGTATGTTTAATCTTCCTCTACATCTCGAAGAACTAGCAGAGAGCTGGCCTATAGTAAGTTCTCAAAAGGGATGAACAAGTGAAAGAAAGAATAAACATTGATAATGTAATATTAATGGGAAAAAGCAAAACACAAAACTGGCTTACTCGCATCTATGAGAAAGAATATGTCTGCTTACTGATGATGAGAAGGAAAAGATCCTGTGCAGAAATATAAAATATTGATACTTTAATTTTTTCCCCTTGCTTGAGAAAAAAGCAGAAACTTGCAGAAAAATGGCTTCCTCCCAATGCAACAAGTAATTTATTTGCTTGTTTGCCTAAATAAATGAAATAAGTTTGGGTAGTGTAGCAGCTTGAAGCCCTCCTGCTGTTATAACGAAAGCAGCAGCATCTAGTTTACACTGAGAGTAGACAGGAGGGAAACCACGACTTGGAATCCAGTGGTCTCTACCATTTACCACCTACAGGCCATTGGAAACTTTCAAATATCTCTGAACTTTTATTTTCTCATTTTTAATATGGTTATAATGACACCTGCTTCATTTGTCTAAATTATAAGTGAAGTGACCAGACTAGTTCGACACATGGGGCAGATAAATCTTTTGTTTTCTTACTCGTCTCCTAAGTCAGAAGAGAGCAAAGTCAATTTGGAAGAAAGCAAAGCAAAACAAAACAACAGATTGTTTCCTTTACATTCTGTGATTATGTTGCTTAATTGAAATGTTACCAAAGTACCTAAGATTATGGTAAATAAGTAATAGCAAGTGAAAACTTTTTTTTTTTTTTTTTTTTTTTTCCGGTATGCGGGCCTCTCACTGTTGTGGCCTCTCCCGTTGCGGAGCACAGGCTCCGGACGCGCAGGCTCAGTGGCCATGGCTCAGGGGCCCAGCC
>NC_041233.1:62860876-62889759 GCF_002837175.3 Physeter macrocephalus
ACCGGACCGGGGCACGAACCCGTGTCCCCTGCATCGGCAGGCGGACTCTCAACCACTGCGCCACCAGGGAAGCCCGAAAACATTTTTTAACCAGAATTTTACACTAAAAATAGACCACTTTAATATTGTGTAAACATCAACAGCAACATAAATATATCAAGAGATCAATGGATCTATCTGTCACTTCCTCTGCTGAGGAAACATTTTTTCTTCCTTATTTTCCTGCTTGGTCCAATACTTAATTCTGACCATCCAGGAGAGATCTTTGTTGTGCTTCCAAAAGTGTGATCCTTACGAGTCCTGACTTTAATTCCTTAAAGTACAGCTAATAGGAATCCAATGACCCTAGTTCCCTTCACAAGGCAAAATGAAAAATGGTTCTTCTCAGAAAAGCAGGAAAGAGCAAGCCCAAGAGATGAAATGCCTCCCTAATTGTCTAAGTTGGCTAGGGCTGCTATAACAAAGTACCCCGGACTAGGTGACTTAAAAGACAGAAATTTGCCTCAGGGTTCCAGAAGTTAAAAGTCCATGATCAAGATGGTTCTTTCTGAGGCCATGAGGGAAGGAAGGACCTGTTCCAGACTTCTCTCCTTGGCATGTAGACAGTGTCTTTTCCCTGTGCCTTCACATCATCTTCCCTCTGTGTATGTCTGTGTCCAAATTTTCTCTTCTTGTAAGGACAAAAATCATTTTGAATTAGGGACCATCCTGATGACCTCACTTTAATCTAATAACCTCTATAAACACCGTATCTCCAAATAAATCACATTGTGAGTTACTGGGAGTTAGGACTTCAACATAAACTTTTTTGGGGGGCAAAATTCAGCCCATATACTAGTTTTCTTCTTTTACGTTGGATCATTAACAAAGTGTGAGGATGTCATCAAATGCAGCTTTTAGTCATCTTCATCTTAGTGTGAATTTTATTCAAATAAATTTAAGTACTTAAATATAAATGTTTTTCTTAAATACAAATTTAAGTGAATGAAGTTTTGCCTTTTGAATTATAATTTGCATTTAGCTGTGAAAAAAATTTTATCTCTGCTTAACCTAAGACTGTGACAAATAGAAATTTATTTCTGCTTAGTCAAATGTCTAAATGATAAATAACACTGCATGAAGTGTTCACTATATTTTGAACACCGTGAAGATCACTTTTTAGAAATTATCTCAGTCATTTGTGTGCTCACAGCAACAATGTAAGGTTAGTGGATTAGGGACATCTAGATCTACAGACATAGAGTTACAGAGATGGGAAGTGCAAATTCCCCAAGTGGGTCACTGGGACTCATGTGTCACGGGGCCACTCTTACATCCCCTTGATTCCTAGATTTTTATGTTCAGCATTTAGGAGACATAGCACCATATAATGGTCATTGCTCTGTAAGACTTTTGGATAGCTGTGCTTGCTAAGGTTCTGTAGGCAAGAAGCGACAAACCATACCCAGACTGTGTATCCAATTCATCACAATGAACTGATGCACTCTCCAGGATGGAAGGAACTTAATGTATTCAAATTGCCACCAACTGAATGACTTATATCCTTGAGGGATGTTATGATATTGGAGCCAGGCATTTGTTTCTGTTGCAAGTTGGACATCTGTTGCAGTGGCAATAGCTAGATGGGATTTGGTGAGTACAACCCCATGCAGTTGGGCCTGTGTAGTCTTCATTTCTGTCATTATAACTACTCAACTCATGTAGCCTTTATGCCTGCAATAGTGTGATCAACCAGCTGAGTTATTTTGTCCACTTGATTGTTTAGTGAGTTTTCTATGATGGGTGCATTGCAACAGATGCACATTTCTTTTCCATCTTACAAGGTCTATCCACAGAACTCTTCCCCAGACTTCTTTCTCTCTAATTCTCCACTCTTTCTCCTTCTAGGCCCCTGACCAACCATTTGGTCCATGAGTTCATACAACCACATCTCAGGCACATCTTTTCACCAAAGGTGTATTATGACACTACACACCTATTACAACGGCCAAAATCTGGAATGTTAACACCAAATGCTGGCAAAGATGTGGAGTAACAGGAAACTCCCTCATTGCTGGTGGAAATTCAAAATGGTGCAGCCTCTTTGAGAGACAGTTTGGTGGTTTCTTACAGAACAAAATATACTCTTACCAAATGATCTAGCAATTGTGGTCTTTGGAATTTACCCAAAGGAGTTAAAAACATATGTGCACACAAAAACCTGCACATGGATGTTTATAGTAACTTTATTCATAATTTCCAAAACTTGCAAACAGCCAAGATGTTCTTTAGTAGGTGAATGGATAAACTGGTACATCCAGACAATGAAATGTTATTCATGATAAAAAGAAATGAACTATCAAGCCATGAAAAGACATGGATGAACCTTTAAATGCATTACTACTAAGTGAAAGGAGCCAATCCGAAATGGCTACATACTACATAATTCCAACTAAATGACATTTTGGACAAGGCAAAACTATGGATAAATGATAAAGTAAAATGATCAGTGGTTGCTAGGTGTTGGGGGCATGGGGAGGGATAAATAGGTAGAACACAGAGGATTTTTAGGGCAGTGAAAATACTCTATATGGTACCATAATAATGGATAGATGTCATTACACATTTGAACAAACTCTTAGAATGTATAACACTAAGAGTAAACCATAATGTAAATTATAGACTTCAGGTGATTATAATGTGTCACTGCAGGTTCATGAATTTTAAGAAACACACTGCTCTGGTGGGGATGTTGTGACAGGGAGGCTGTGCATGTGGAGGGCAGGGCTATGTGGAAAATCTCTGTGCCTTCCTCTCGATTTTTCTGGAACCTAAAACTACTCCCCAAAAATATGAAGTCTTAATTTAAAACACTGGATTCTAAGGTATACCTCTTGAAACTTTGCCAGCAGGAATAATTCCTCCTCACTTCTGTCTTTCAAGTTCACTGTTGTTAATCTGTAATGTATTTACCAAGCATTTCAGTATGCCTCAATATACTGAGCTAACTCACTGTGGATAAAGCTCAGTACTTTTCTTTATTTGTTGGCTGGTCACCGTAGGTATTAGCAGAGAGTGAGATACTATAGCAAAAGTGGTAGATAACATGGGTGTCTGGGAAACCTGATTGATCTGCTTACTTGTGCCTTACTCCTGCCTGATCTTGGATATACAATTTCTATCTAATGATGCCCAGGCTTGTGAATTGCCGGGTGGGAGGGAAATCAGCTAATGACCAGTAGTTATGACCACATGGTCATGTAATGTCATGGCCTGACTCAAGAAATATAGGGGATCTACATTCTGGTTCTTTTACTGAATCTGACTATAAAATCCATACGGCATCTTTTCCTATCACAGATAAATGTAATACCAAAAGTTAGGATAGGTCATATGGTAGAACTTACACCACAACCTGAATTTTATTCAGAGCCTTTGTACACTCTAGGACACACTGTAGTTTTATGTCACTTGGTAAACGCATTGAAATAATTTTAAGTGTGAAATATGCTTCCTGCAGTACCTGAAGAGTATTATCAGGTTGTGAGTCTTTCTTAGTGGTGGGAGGTGCAAGAAGCAATTTTTTTGTACTTTATTTTGGAGCAGATATCCTGTCATGTCCAGAACACTAGACCCCTAAAAACTCTAATCTTGTGTCATGGTCCATAAACTCTTATAGCGTTTACCTAGTTTGGAGTGCATGTGTCTACCAAAATTTCCAACATTTTTGCTACCTCTTGTTCATCTGATATGGTTAACATAATGTTATTAATATAGTAGAACAACATGATGTTCTGTAGAATATCCAGACAGTGAAGATCATTTACACCAAAGGACAAGAGAAGGAATGTAGCCCTAAGGGATAAAGGTAAATGTATACTGTTATTTACCTTGCATGAATGCAAAATGTTTCTGACACTACTTCTTGGCAGGGATGGGGAAGAGTGCATTTTCCAGATTAATGACCTCATACTATGTATCTGAGACTTTGTCAGTCTGCTTCAGCAAAGGTACCTATTCTGGCATAGCATCTGCAATTGAACCTATTACTTTGTGGAGTTGGAATAATTCACTGCCACCTTTTCTTATCCACCTGATTTTTGATGGGGTCATTAAATATGGATAACATTGGGACCACCTCCCCTGCATTCTTTAGTTCTTTAATTATGCCACTAATCTTTGCTACTCAGGATCACGGTCAGGGCTAGGGTGCACAATCTTGAAAGTGAGTGTTTTCTTAAATTTTGTTCCCTAGATGCTTTATCCGCTTCACCCTAGTCCTGGCCCAACTTGGAACACAATATTATTTTTAATTTAAAATCTTGGTCTACTTGGCCTTACGCCACAGGCTAATAAACAAATAGAAGGTCCTGCCAACAACCACATTGTTTATTCCATCCATACATTTGAGGATTGGGGAATGGTTAGTGGGAATGGGTCATACCCTACTCTACCAGGGGTACCATAATGACATTTTTGACCCTTGGGTTTTAATGTCAAAGCAGATCCTGAATCTAACACTCCTCAAAAAGCCTTGGAATTCCCATTTCCATATGAAAAGTTTTCAAAATTTATGATCTTAAGTCTCTTTGAGAACAAGGGACTCCCATTACTGTATATATTTGTGATGTTACATGATCCTTCTTCCTGAGGACTCAACCTCTTCACCAATGTGTAATATATCTGAAAATGACTCAGTTTCATAAACTGGGCAAATAATTGAGGTTTTATTATTAGGGTGTCTTCCCTTAGCCCCTTGATTGTCTTTGATCTCTTTTGATTGTATAGGTTGGGCATTACTCTTTTATCCCGCCTAACCCTCTCACCCCCAAAATACTGTGTTTTATTAACTTCTTCCATAACTCTCTATGAGTTAGGCTGCACTGGCTGTCATTCAGACCTCATAACTCATTATGATCATTGTATCTACCTTTCTAAGGTTTCAGCACTGCATCAACCTGATCCTTGTGATTTTGATATCCTATAATTCCATTGCTATTAGGCATGTCAGTTCTATAATAGTGTCTCCTATCGTAGCTTCAACCAACAGATGACAGCCAGTATGAACTTTTCAGTGATGCCGGGGCTCCTTTCACCAGCACATCCCTTATCTCTTTGGAACACAAAATCCTCTAGCCCTCTCACAGAACAAAGCCAGCTGCTTTTTTTTTTTTTTTTTTTTTTATGGTGGCCTTTCATAGTATATACACTCTAGTATTTCCACATCTCTGAACCTTTTAATCTTCTTTTCCAACATCTACCTCAGCAGCCCTGACATTTTTACTTCCATTATTATGAGCTATTACATTCTTAAAACTTTCAAGAGCCATCCTAGCAGCACATGATCACTGTCTCCGAGTCCTTGTTAGGGTGTTAAATCCTGTATCTGGGATAGTGCTCATTGTTCAGTAAAACATTCCTGTCCAACTATGTGTTTCTGTCCCTAGATGAAGAATCCTCAGGTTCTAGTCCCTCATATAATTTCCTGGCTACTGCCAGTTTGAGCTGACTTGGTTCTGCAACTCCTGCAGCTCAATAGGGTAAAGTACTTTTCCTACTATCAGCTCAGACTTCCCTGACTAGTGTGTGTTGTGATTAACACTACACATTGGTCCTGTGGCCATTAAGGGTGGTGAAGTTCACTTCTCAGAGGGTATTTATATTGTCTTGTAAGGCAGAGGACTCATCTTTGCCTTTAAATGATGGGGTGCACTGGCTTTTACCAGAAAAAGGTGTTCTACTTCTGTAGTTTAGGTACTTGTGTGGATCCAGGTTTATGAGTTTACGTATCCAGATAACCCAAGCCTAAGACTCAGAGTCTCACCAATCTTTTGTAGTCAGGGCTTTGCCCCAGCGTAGCAGACTTGATATTTTTGAGAATTCAACCTTCTCTGGAACCTTCTGCTTCCCTTATAATTGAGTAGCAGACTTGATCCGTAGTTTTTTTCTGTCCTCTAATTGAAAAACCAATCATCCTTATCTTCAAACCGGTGATTAATTGCCCTCAGCATTTCATTTCACTGTCTTTCTACATTACATTGATCAGCCCTAGCCACAACCATCCTGTCTCATTGTTCCTATAGTAACTACTTTGTATTTCTCAAACACCAAAGGTATTTAACCTGCCAGTGCATTCCCTGTCACAATTACCCCATCCCATTTCACCAATGATGAATGTTAAATACATGCACTGCAAAGGCAGCAAAGAGACTATCAACATTCCACCTTCCATCAGTGATGGAGTTCTCACTGCCTGCTGGTGGTATACCTGTTCCAAAACACCATTTTATTTTATTTTTTTAAAGATTTTTTGTTTTTTGATGTGGACCATTTTTAAAGTCTTTATTTAATTTGTTACAATGTTGCTTCTGTTTTATGTTTTGGTTTTTTGGCCCTGAGGTATGTGGGATCCTAGCTCCCTGACCAGGGAACAAACCCGCACCCCCTTCATTGGAAGGTGAAGTCTTAACCACTGGACCACCAGGGAAGTCCCCCAAAACCCATTTTAGAATTTTCCCTAGGACCACTTCTGACTCCTTTTACTTCAAGTATCGAAGTCAGAAAATAGGGTTAGAGATGTAGACTGGCATGCTGGTGTTTTATTTGGGATTGCATTTTAACAAGAACACCTATATGGGAGTGAGGAATGCAGGAAGAGACAAAGGAAGAAGTTGAACTGTGATTCAGTTGCAATAGAAGCCTCAGCTAATTACACAGGAAGCTCTGTATTTAGAATAGCTAGAGATATCCTTAATTGAGGCAAGGGCCAGTCCTTTATTTCTCTACATCAACCTGCTTTTAGATGAGGGGTGCTGTAGAAAGGGGGTCTAAACCTGGGTGAAGCAGCTTCCTTTGGCCAAGAGCATTTTCTGGGGAGAAACTCGGCTGAGGTACATCAGCCGCAACATTCCCTGAAGTTGGGATGGTGAATATCCTTGTCCTGAAGGGGTGACCTCAGTGACACACCAACAGTATGCAAAATAGACCACCTTACCTTTTTCTTCCCTACTTCTCCGGAAATCTCATGCTTAGCAGGGGGCAGCAAGAATGTGGAATAGAAAGAAAAAAAAAAAAAAGCCAAAATGTGGTTAATTCTTAAACAGTTTAACCAGTTCCTGAGATATTGATTGTTCTATACACGGTAATGCTAAAGGAAAAATAGAATGTGGTATGTTATTATATATTGAGCCTCGGAATCTTGGAAACCTAGGTTTGAATTCCATGCCAGATATATTGGGCAAGTAACCGTATCTCTAGGCATCAGTTTCTCCCTCTGTACAAGATGGTGTTTGTAGTAGTACTTCTCTTAGAGAGTTAGAAAATTTGCCTGGGGCCGTGGATCTGAAAAATCTCTATCCCAACATTCCCTGCTACTTTGGCAGAAGGAACTTAATAAATTGGATTTCTCCCCCTGCTCCTACCAACAAGCAGTCAATCTGCCAATAGCGTGAGTGGGTTTGGATTGAACTATCTACTCCCTCTCAAACAAGTATACTCAGAAAGAAGGTAGAAGACTTGTTTTGACTAAGGGTGCAAGCATTCTGTGCTGGTGAAATAAGTTTGTTTGTTTGTTTGTTTGTTTTTTTCTCTGTGTGAAACTATTTGCCTGGGAAACCTCCCTCCACAACTCCAGAGTCACTATCTGGCTGCTCAGCTGATCACCCCTGACCAACCAAAGGTAAGTCCTAGCTTGGACTAGAAAAAAAAAAAAAGAGCCTACATATGTACACTTTTCCATGTGCCAAATGATCTTCATTAAGGCCACCAAAACTTTAATAATCCAGAACATGCAGACATGTATTACAATTTTAGAATCACTAATGATGGGAGTAAATTATGAGGAACAAGGGAAGCTGAAGAGAGCTGACTAGATTTTGGATCCCTACCAGGTGATCCAGGAAAGCCAACTGTTTTCTGAGAAGGTCGCACCTGTTTAATTAGCAATAATCAGAGCTTTTAGATGATCACAGAGTAATTAAATAGCTAAAGATAAATAACCTAGGAGGGTTAACAATTTAATCCCAACCAAAGAGAAAACAGAATGCAATCTAAAAACATCATGGCAAGCAGAATTGTAGGTTAATGACCTTGTACTTGATAATCTAATGGAATACACATAGTAGCAAGTTGAAAGTAATGGACTATAGGAAATAAGTACATATACTGGCATTTTATAAATAAATTATTCTAACACTAATTGCAATTAAATCACCTTGTTTTAATATGATCTAGTAATTAAGCCACAAGTAGCTTGCTGCCTGGTTCTTGTCTGAAAAGGAACCAAACAAAAGTATTTGACTCAGCTAAAATGTTTGTGAATATATCTCCAAACTTTTTCTTTCATTAGGGTGGAAATTGGTGGGAATATTAGTTATTTGCAAAAGAATTACCTTGTTTTTGTTTTTCTTTTAGGATATGCATCTGCCTAGAGACAGCATTATTAGAACAAGTTAGTCAACCTGGGCTGGGCCCTCTTTCGTGGAAGAAACACTGTCAATGCTGACAACCTCTCTCCAAGAGGTGATTACTTCCAAGTTATTCAGTTTCATCTATCATCTATTCCTTAACAGTATAAGTGTCACTCTATAGTCAAGAATCACATACAACTGGCCTCATGGTTCTAGCTATGTGTAAACCTCTCCTGGTTTCATCCAGGTCAGTTGTCTCCCTTCAATGCACTAAAAATCCTTCTGTGTATAGCTTTATAGCACTGTTCTCACCACATCCCAATCATCTGCTCATGGGTCTGGTCATGTCGGCTTCTGTGGTCTGTATCATAATTCTCTTATATCCCCAGATGTTGGAATAATAAACTGGGTGTTCAATAAACTTTAATTCATTGAAGGAAGGAAGAAAGGAAGGGAAGGAAGGAGAGAGGGAGGGAGGGAGGAAGAAAGAAAGTAACAGACTATAACCTGTAGTTCTGTCAAATCACTTCTTATCCATTTGTATTAAAAAAAATTTTTTTAAATAGTGTCTGGCCTGTGCAGAGATCTATAAGAATTAAAAGAGAGTGCTAAACACACATGTGCACGTGCATGAGAGGGAGAGAGGGAGAGAGAAAGAAAGAGAGGTAAAGAAAATTCTGCCCCTGATAACTTAGAGTTCATTGGACAAAACAAGGTTTATACACACAAAACAAACAGCAAAATTACTTGCCAATCACTGCAGCGGTAATCATATGAATGTGTTTCTCCTCACTGTAAACCCAGGCAATAGGTACTACTGTCATTACCATTTTTTAGATAATGAAACTGAGGTATGAAGAATTTAAGAAATTTTCCCAAGGCCTCTCAGAGTATAAGCAATGGAGCCTGTTTTCTAAATAAGGTAATCTGCTTCCAGAGCCTGCACACTAACTGCTACATAATATAATTGTCAAAAACATAGATGTTTTGTATTCAAAGGAGGAAAAGGTCATTGATCTTTAAGAATTGTAGTGACTAAAAAAGTTTAACAGAAATGTTAAAAACCGTAAAGGATCTGAGGTTTTACCCTACTTGCAAGCTAATGAGGTGTCCAGCCAGAGTTTAATGGGCACTGGTAGAGGATATGAAATTCTGGGTCAGAGACAATGGACAGTTTATTACAGCAATCAGCATTTACATTGGTTCTTCAATCCCCAATATTTATAGGCGTACAGAAGCACAGTTCAGAAAAGGAACCTTAAGTTTGGGGAATACAAATTTTTTATAATGGGCAGTAAGCAAACCAGCCCTTTTGCTTCAGTGGGAGATAGTATCTTTGACTTCCAAGGCTGTAAGTAAACCTTTCTCTGCTATTTGTATATTCCAAAACTGTTCATTATAAAGAATCTTTGAAAATATAGTCCATGTAAAAAAGGCAATCAATAACTCTGCTCACAAGGCAAGCAGAAACACAAGAGACCTTCAGAGAACTGCCTCCTAATAATAAGCCAGGTATAGAGTCAACTGAGTCTTAAAAGATGAGACAGATTTATATAAACAAAGGGAAGGAAATGAGGAGAGCAGAGTGAGAAAAATCAGCATAAAGACAGTAGCAAACATGATTTAGTGTGAGTGACATTCCCCTATGTATCAGAATGAAACAGAAAGCTGGACAGATCTCCTGTGGAATACTTCAACTGCCATGCTGAAAAACAAAACAAGACAAAACTTAGATATTCTTGTAATCCAAGCTCTTCACAGTGTTTACCTGGCACCCCGCCCAAGGCTAAACTCCACAGGTTGATCACCCTTTCTTTCAGAAAGTAATATTACCAGCAAAACCCAATGTACAAAATTGGACCCACTAGCCTTAAAAATCTAGGTCAGGGCCCCTCTGCCCTACAAGAAGTGTTGTGCTAATTAGAAAAAGTGCCATCTGCAGATGGGCAAATGGCTTGGTGAGGATGGGATGCCCCTGTACAAATTAGAAAAAGGAACACCACTGAGCAGAAACAGCCCAGAGTGAAGAGCTTGGTGAGTGCAACACTAGTTAGATGGTAAACCCTACTTACTCCCTCACCCAGGAGCCTTTGAATAGTGTAGAAACTTTATGAAACTCTGCAGAATAGCACTGATCTCAAAGAAAAGCTTTATAAAAGTCCTACAAATTTGTGAAGATTTATATAATTTATATACTACAAAGATTATTGATAGATATCCATGCTCAAATGTGATGAAACCCTCATCAAAGAGCAAGGAAAGGAAGTGGCTGCAAACATTGTGGTAAAAGTTTATAAAAAATTATTATAAGGTTAGTAGTAATTTTAACCCAGTAACTCTGGTATGGGAGTAAATCCTAAGGAAATGTTTTCTGTAAACTCCAAAAAGTTGTTATACATAAAGATGTTCAGGGTAGTCTATAGTTAGATTGGAAGTGATAAAATATTTATTAGTAAATCCATTGGAATGTAGTTCAAATATTAACATTTTTACTTTTTGTTTTTAATAACTTAAGAAATGTTCTAATTATGTTTTATTTAACTATAAAATTGTATTTATATAACTTAAAAAATTGAAGTATAACTGATTTACAATGTTGTGTTACCTTCAGGTGTACAGCAAAGTGATTCAGTTTCTATCTATATCTATATCTATCTATCTATCTCTCTCTATATATATAATTTTTTTCTTTTTCAGGTTCTTTTCCCTTATAGGTTATTATAAAATATTGAGTATAGTTCTCTGTGCTATACAGTAGGTCCTTGTTGGTTATCTATTTTATATATAGTAGTGTTATCTAACTCATTTTTAAATGTGTTAAAATACAACAGCAAATATGGTATATTATTTTTATTTTCATATTTCGATATTTTCTACACTTGTATGTATTGTTTGCATTATTGCAAATAATAGTAAGAGATCCCAAGTGATTTCATGGTAAACATACATTTATTACACAACTACTCTTTCCCTGGCATTCTGCTAAATTCTCAAAAGAGTAAAGGGAAAAACAAGTTTCTTGCCTTTAAGGAATTAACAATTTGATGATTAAAAACAAAATCTTAATTTTCAAAAAAATTTTCATGTAGCATGTTCTGGGAGGTGAATGGAAGCTGTTGACTGGTCAAAGAAACAGTAATACTCCATGGAAGAAATTATATGTGTTCAGGGCCTTAAAGGATGAACTCCTGGCTGCCACGTCCCCTATGGTAGGGTCAGCTGGGGAGCTCTGACCTTTGAATAGTGTACAAGCTTTATGAAAGTTTATGTCTTCTACTTTGACATAAATAAATGAAGGCATTCCTGCTTTAAAGTAAGATCGAAGGAGAAGAAAAATCATCTTTTGCTTGAAGAACACATTCTATACTAGAATCCAAAAAAAAAAAAGAAGAATTTTGAGGGGTCTAGGCTGGGAAGGGAGAGTCGGCAGAGGAAAGAGAGTTTATGAGTTATAGGAAAATATGCCAGTTTACTCTTTCTCTGGGGGAAAAAGAAAGTTATCAGTATCTAATAAAGTAGGTTTTTTTCCAAGCAGGGTGAATGGGTGGAGGTAAATACATCAAATAAAACATGTTTTTGAGGAATGCTTTTTTATGATGAGTGAAGTTGGTGATGGTAGGAAGGGCCAATAAAAGGTGATAGGGATTTTGGGAGGTTCAATAAAAAACGGCCTTCTGCCCTACCTGGGTTCTGAAAGAATTGAGCAATGAAGGAAAATAGCAAGGCAGGTAAGAGCTCAAAATATTATCTTCATTATAAAACAGGCTAAATAAGAGGATATAGCTTGATATAGGAACCTAACGATTAGGACAAATAACCACATAAATAAAAGAATTAGGCAGACTTATAATCCAGTCACTTTGGAACAGGGCGGCCTCAATGTTTATATGGGGCATGGAGAAAGAGCCTACACCAGAACAGCAGAAGACACCTCCTCCCTACAGGCACGTTCTTCCAAAAAGAAGAAAATGAGGTAAGCCAAGCATGCCTAGTTTATTCTCTGCAACTTTACAACTTACCCGAAAGACATATTATTATATATGCCTTGTGATAGAGGGAGTAAATGGGCAGGGAAAAAGAGTTCAAAAATTACACTGAGTTCTTATCATAGGGAAAGAAATATCAGCCATCCTCAATGCAAAAAAAATCACTTTGAAGCTTGTTTAAAAGGGGGGTTTGTAAGCCAAACCCACAGAGATTCTCATTCAGTAGATTCTGGGATATAGCTCATGAATTTATATTTTTAACATTTACCTCCCTCACTAACCTTAGTCATCTATTATTATTGGCTTTTGGACCACATTTTTAGAGACCATAAACCACCTCATGTTGCTGATTTCAGATATCTTTTTTTGAAGGAAGACCTAATAAGGTAATGGAAAATGAAATATATAATTACATAGTTATTTATTATAGCTACTGTTGTTATTAGTTCATTGAATTGTGATACTGCTTACATTCTAGTTCACAAAGTAATTATGCTTTTGAAGGAAATTCTCTTGCCTTCATTTGGTTCAAAAATGTCTAAGTCATATATTCAATGTACAAAGTGTTTCATGACCATTCAAATGAACTAAAAAGCATTTATTTAACTTCTGAAGTAGTGGTTACTGGAAACATTTGCCAAAAGTCTGCAGCTGATACTTCTGCAAGCTTCACAGGGCATTTGGTCCTGTCGGAAACATCCATAATACACACCAAAAGGTTCATGAAATCCAGTCCTGTCTAAAACATCCACAAGCATATTTGGTCCATGACAAATGCTTTTGGACAGGTTCAAATATCCAGGACATTTTGGGATGGATTAAATATCTTATGTCTCATGAACCAAATGTCTTATGGACATTTTGGACAAGACCAAATGTCTGCTAACCTTCTTCGAAGTTCTTTTCCCTAGCTAAGATGACATAAGAGGCCTTCTAACCCTGGCATTCATATAACCCTTAGTCCTGGTGTGGCAGGAAGGATTCTAAGATTCCCAATACCTGGTGTACACATCTTTTCCCAGATATCCAGCCAAACACTAATATAGGTAATGACATAAAGAGATTTGATAGATGTAATTATGGCCCTCAATCAGTTGACTTTAAGATAGGCATATTATTTAGGTGAGCCTGACAAAAATCACATGAGCCCCTTAAATCTAAGTCTAGAAGTCAGAGACAAAAGAAGTCAGAAATTAGAAGTATAAGAGGGATTTTAACACATGAGAAATTCTTCTGCTGGTTTTGAAGATGCAGAGAGCTATGTGTCAAGGAATATGGGTGACCTCTAGGAGCTAAGAGTGGATACCTGCTGACAGCCAACAAGGAAACCAGCACCTCAGTCTTACAGCTGCAAAGAACTGAATTCTGCCAACAACCTGTGTGAATGGGAAGTGCCTCCAGATCAGAATGCAGACTGACACCTTGATTTCAGCCTGAACAGAGAAACTAGTTACACTGTGTCTGAATGTCTGACCTTCAGAAATGTGAGCTAATAAATGAATCTTATTTTAAGTTGCTAACTTTATGGTAATGTGTTACACAGCAACAGATTAACACACTGGTTTCTTGGCTAAGTGCCCACTGAAGTTACATTTTGCTTCTCCCCAGGTCTATCAAAAAAATTTTTATTTCTGGGCTTCCCTGGTGGCGCAGTGGTTGAGAGTCCACCTGCCGATGCAGAGGACACGGGTTCGTGGCCCGGTCCGGGAGGATCCCACATGCCGCGGAGTGGCTAGGCCCGTGAGCCATGGCCACTGAGCCTGCGTGTCCGGAGCCTGTGCTCCGCAACGGGAGAGGCCACAACAGTGAAAGGCCCGCGTACCACCAAAAAAAAAAAAATTTTTTTTTTCTAATGGTACTTGAGAAGCAATTAGATAAACTCAGTCCCTCTCCTTTCTTCCTCAGCAACACATTAAGTCTGACAATCGTAGGAGGATGTTGGTTCCAACTAGGAACCACAAGACTACCTGCCCATTTTCCCCTTTGCAGAAAGAAGTCTCATAAGGAATATTTTCTTGATTGCCTGGTGCTTAAGTTGTCAATGTCTGGTTGCTTTAAGCAATTGTGACTTCAGATGAACCAGGAAGACAGATTCTTGGATGTTCATCTCATTTTGTCAGTAAAATCCCCATTCAAAGGAAATTAGTTTGTCCCCAGATGAAAGTTGGAATCAATAGCCATTTCAAGCACTATTGTTTTAGGTAACAATATATTTTGTTAAATTAGGGTGGTAGATGATGGAGATGTCCTTGTATCTTATCAATTATGAATAAGCTGTTGTTTGAAAAAAACAAGATGGGTACTGTGGTGGCAGAGATCAGCCAGGTTATGCTTCTGGAGGGACAGACTTTCTGAGTTAGCCTATGATCAGATTTGACTTTGCTGATCCAGGCACCGATCTAATGCAATCACAATATCCCCAGCTCAGCCTGATTCACTGAGGAGGACAGCTCCCTACAAGTCCAGTCCTGACCTTCAGGAAGTCCCTGGGGAAACTGGGGGACAGAAACTAAATAAGACAAAGCTCATATGGAGCTAAATGAAAGATGGGAGTTAGTTGGGTGTTTTGGACAGAGAAAGATCTTTAACTATTACAATGTAAACAATATTACTAATTCTATCTGCTGAGGAGAGTAATATTATTGTATTAGCTGTGATTTGGAGGGTAAGTCCTTAGTACCAGGCACTGCACTAAGTGATTTCACTTAATCCTACAACTGTCTTGTGAGAAGGATATTATTCCAATATCATTTGTTTGGGTAAAGAAATTGAAACTTAGAACATTAGCGACCATGCAGGGCAATATGACTAGTAATTGGTGGGACCCGAATTTAAGCCCAGGTTTTTCTTATTCTAAAGTCCATGATCTTAACATTGTGTGAAAACCTGCTAGTTCCCTGATCTACTAACACACATTAATGGAATATAATTGAACCATTTTCAGATAAACCAGTCTCTTTGCTGTTTGGGACCCTGTCCCATACACAAAATAATCAGCAGCGGGCTTCCTGGTGGCGCAGTGGTTGAGAAGCTGCCTGCTAATGCAGGGGACACGGGTTCGAGCCCTGGTCTGGGAGGATCCCACATGCTGCGGAGCAACTAAGCCCGTGAGCCACAACTACTGAGCCTGCGCGTCTGGAGCTTGTGCTCCGCAACAAGAGAGGCCGCGATAGTGAGAGGCCTGCGCACCGCGATGAAGAGTGGCCCCCACTTGCCACAACTAGAGAAAGCCCTCGCACAGAAACGAAGACCCAACACAGAAAAAATAAATAAATAAAATTAATTAAAAAAAATCAGCAGCTAGTTACTAATAAAATTTGGGGAAATATCAACATTTCCCTTGGTCTTAAATCTATCCTACATGTTTTCTATAGGCCCAAGATCCCTTTGAGTTGCCATGGAAGACCGTGTTCAAATTCAACCTGTGATGGGTATGGGCATGAAGAAATAGTGAGAAAAAGAGAGAGGTGACTCATTTAACCATCAACAGAGGTGAACTGCTTCTTTGGACTGTTCCCTGATATCACGTACTACCTAACAAGTTTGAAATAGGCAAAACAGCACTGAGGAAGGGAAAGTGCATAACTCAAAGCATTAAGTGAAATGCAAATGTGAAAAGGGCAGGTTTGTTACTTCTTGAGTTTCCAGAAAGTCAAGATTTGTCTTAGTTGATTAAAGGGAAAGGCACCTCTCTTCCACCTTAAATTGCTTTTAAAGTCCAGGCATACTATTCATATAATTTATATCTAATAAATACAACAACAGTAAACACAGTAGTATTCGTGTAGCTGCTGAGCATTTTGACATATGTTATCCCATTCTGTTCCTAGAAAAACATGTGAGAAAAGAAGGGTGGGTATTTTCATTTCCTTTCTATGAGCATAGTAAATGTCTCATATCTTGTTGCATAATCCAAAACTAGCAGAGCCAGGTCCGGACTGGATATTTAGCTATAAATGCTTTTTTAAACTTGTAGCCCAGGAAACTAGCAGATAGAAGTTACCTTTGAAAGCAAGAAATTGGAGAAAGATGTGAACTTTGATGCCTTTATGCCTGGGACACTTTTCCTGTTTATATCTAGATCTTGGGATTGAGGAAATAAAAGAATGTGTCTACATAACTGTGATAATTTCAAAACACAGCCACACATTCTTTGATATTCTTCCCATTAGGAGGTGAGGTCTATGTCCTGAAATATGGACAGACTTGTAACTGCTTCAACCAATTGAGTGGGCAGAAGTGACATTATATGACTTCCATGTCTAGGTCACATAAGAGTGTACAATATCTTTCTTGTTCATTGACAAAATCCCTCTCAGAGTCCTGAGATACCACATAAATCTGACTACCCTGACATTACCGTCTGGAAAGACCACATGTGGGCTCTCCAGGCTGCAGTTCCACCAAGCTCAACATTCCAGCCATCCTTCCTAAGGTGCCAGACATGTGAGTTAAACTATTATGAACTCGCTAGACCAGACTGTCTGCCAGCTGTATACCAGAAGTGACTTCCACTGATGCCACATGGTACAGAAAAATCACTTAGGCAAGTGCTGCCTGATTTCATGGTCTACAAAAGTGTGACATATAATTATGTGGTTGTCATTTCAAGCTACTCAATTTCTGAGTAGCAGCAATAGATGCCTGGAACAACGTGTGTGTGTATGTGTGCGTGCACGCGTGTGTGAGTGTTGGGATACAGAGGTACAGGTAATCCTGATGCTTTCATCTCAGTCACAGAAACTGGCTTAAAGGAGCTGGGGATATGCCATCATTTTGTTTTTAGAATGTGGCACAGAGCCGTCCTTGGTTTCCTCTTCTCATGCATCTTAGCCAATATAGTCCAGAACGGCCTGAGTAGTTTTCAGGGGGTTAGGCAGAGGCAAAGAAGTTTGCCTTGCTTTTTTGTTCTTGTTTTAAATCACCCATCAGTGACAAAAAAACCCCATGTTATTAACATCTGCTTTTGAATTAAATGGCTTAAAATGATCAGTATTTTATGATGGAAGCGACAGATGCCAGGTTTTTCACTACACAGAGTTCCATTTATATGGGAGCAGGAATTTAGAGATTTTTGGCAGGGTCAAATAATAAAAATAATATATTATTATTATTATCAACACCAAATTGTCATTATCGTGATCATCAGCATCAAATGCCTTAATTAGATAAATCTTCAGAAGAAATCAATAAACCATGTAATCACACTTAACTTGTAAAAGTGCTAATTGCTTCAGAATAAAAGCTAGGCTTTGGGGGAGTCCAATCATTTACAATTAGTCTAAAGCACAGAGAAACAACTCCAAGTCTCCTTCTCCTAGGAAAAGAGAGTTGAAGCTAAGCAGAAAACACATATATGAACATATACATATACCACACACACACACACACACACACTCATCACAGTAACAGCTTTCCTTTGATGGTGATGAAAGCTGACATCTCCCATCAGACAAGAATTTGAAAACTTGACTTGTATCTCCAAATAGCCTAAGCTCACAAGGAATAAGTCTAAGAGGGTACAACTCTTAGACATGTAACAACTGGAGGAACAAGTGTGTTCCTCACATACAGGAGATTCAGTGTTAGGGGTCCTCATCTGGTATTTTGCCACTGACCAAGGTAGTGTGGTGCATCAGAGTATAGGTTCCAGAGTCTGGATTTAAATCTCATGTAAGCCTTCCAGTTTTTGGGTTATCTTGAATATTATAGCTCTCCAAAATTTATTTTACTCTCTGTAAAATAGGGATAATGATATTAGCCACCACAGGGGGTCTTTTTAAAGATAAAATGAGCTAGTGCAAGAGAAGAACTAGACAGTGGCTGAATTAAGTAAATGTGGGATAACGTTAGATAAAGAAAGGTAAAATGGTAAGCCTGGGTATGACTAGATGGAGCTCAAGGATCCAAATGAGAAGCTGCATCTTAAGGGTGTGCCAAGAAGATCATCTGAAAATTGATGGCCAATCAAGAAGTAAAATTTAGGGCTTCCCTGGTGGCGCAGTGGTTGGGAGTCCGCCTGCCGATGCAGGGGACACGGGTTCGTTGCCCGGTCCGGGAGGATCCCACATGCCGCGGAGCCGCTGGGCCCGTGAGCCATGGCCGCTGAGCCTGCGCGTCTGGAGCCTGTGCTCCGCAGCGGGAAGGCCACAGCAGTGAGAGGCCCGCGTACCGGAAAAAAAAAAAAAAAAAAAAAAAAAGAAGTAAAATTTAAACGGGTTACTCCAGTGAAGCTGGAGACATCTGTAACTAAGGGAACCAGATACCAAGGGAGGTTTTAAGCAGAGGGTTGGAATCAGAGTTTAGCGTCATATAAGATCTGATATGCAGGTGACTGAAGGCACTATTGGTCCCCAGCCACTGATCGTATTTAAAGGGGGTGGTATTAGTATGGGCACCAAAAATAAAGAGAGTCGGCCAAATTCTCCCCCCAAATCGAACAGCCTCTCCATTCTCTTCGTCTGTACCCTAAGACTTATTTATTCTTTTACCTTGTCAAACATTATCATTGGAATACGACTTTAGCTATTGTAGCCTTTGCCATGGATTGGATCTGTTAATGACCCTTCCTAAGAGTAACATCAGCTTGAGAATCTGGAAAGTACATTAAGTTTATTTTAGGAAACTGCCAACCTATGCCCACTAATGTGGGCTCCCAACTCTTGACGCCTTGAAGTGTGTGTTTTATCATGAACCCCAATCCTAAATCCCGTCCCCAACCATATCTCTACAGAAACCAGGTCCATCCAAATATAACAGGAGAAGATACCTTAGAAGGTTGGAAAGATAGAAAGAAAAGTAAGTCAAGAGGATCCCCAAGGTTGGGAATTTGAATCAGGGCATTCAAGTTTCAAACGGTGGGTGGCAGGGTGGCTGCAAAGTCAAGACCGGGCTCCCAGTATCAGAACAAGTGCACATATATTTATGAAGGACTAGAGACCAGAGGAAGCAGATGAGGAAAACAGAATGGAACATGTGAGGGAAGACATGCACAGAAGTCATAAGAAGAAGAGAAATTCAAGTCTTAATCTTCCTGAGGCTTGACATTCAGCTTTCCTTGTGTTCCCCTGAGACATCATTGTGGTTCCTTCTCTGCATCTGAATTTCTTTGTCTTTCTTGGCACAAAATGATTCCTGACTAGAAGAGTAGCCCTTTGTTCATTCTGAAAGCGGAGTTTGAGCAGTAAACTATTTTTTTAATTTGAAGAGCCAATGCACAGTGGTTGATGCTATGAGAGTGATTTGGAGAAATAAGAAAAAAAAAAAATCTATAACTGGCTGGGGCAGTCACAGAGAAACTACCTTTTATCCACTTCATCTCAGGCATGACACAGCACCTTTCCCTAGGAAACCATTTCTGAGGTCAGTAGAGGCCCCAGAACCCACTGGAATAAGTCCAGAGCTCTGCAGTGGCACAGACCAGGGACTGAAATCCAACATGTCCACCTTCTAGCCATGTGGCTCCAGGTAGTTGTTCCACTTCTCTGAGCTTCACTTCCCATATCGCTGGTGTGAGTAAATGAGTAACTAACTTGTATGAGCTTTGTACACATTAAACATAATACAGCCAGTCTATGGAGCATCTAGTCTGTTCCCGGCACATGGTAGCTGACTTCTGTTTGCTCATACAGTGGTATTTTTGTGTAAACTAGAAAAAGAAGCCCCTTCCTTTGGGTGGCCAAGTTGGCGAATAGAGTATGGGCAGGATTCCAGATGCTATTTTTCCTCCTTGGCTGGGTGCGCTTGTGTGATGCACAAGCTGCACAACAGTTTATGGAGGCCCTGCGCAGCCAGTCATCGTTAGCTGACCACTATTCTGATGCCTTTGCAGATGGCATATATCCAAGTGTATTTCCTTCAGGAAAACAGCATGGATACATGCGTGGAACTTGTATGTAACTAGTATTTTTTTTCACTGTGCAAATTGTTTCATAAAAAAAGAGGAATAGCACAGGTGAAAATAAAAGTGTGATCAAGGTTTTCAGCTGGATTGGAAAATCAGTGCAATTCAAGGTGTTCTCAATATCACCAATTATGTCTCATTGGGCATAATCAAAAGTGGTTTGCACTCACCTATTACAGATTAATTTCTTAACCTGATGCTTGGCCACTTGTCACCTGAACCACTGAATCAGAAGCAGGTTAAAATTAAAATAAAACACATCCATGTCTTCTATCAGTGTGGCTACCAGCTGGGAAGTAGTTTATCTATAGTGCAGAGTATATAATTCAAATTAAAAATCAGAGGAGAAAACAGTTTGTTTTCTGTTATGTACATGCAGAGTTAAGGTTGCTGACAGATTTATGAAATTCAACATGCTGACACTTTTCACTCACTGACATTTTTACTCATTTCCTATTGAGACAGGAAGATTGGTTAATCTTCAGGCCCTTTGGATGATCTTTCTCTGGGTCTCAACAGACTTTAAATCTGAGGAACTTATTCACTCTGATTTGATGCTACAAATGGTAGCTGTCTGAGACTGAGTTGCAGCAGCTCTAAAAGTGACACAGACTTTTCCATATGGCATTTACAGGGGTCAACACTATAAAACAGGCTTGTGACACAAACCATAGACACTGAGGACATTGCTCAGCCACACTGTGTTCTCTTTTGATTTTTTCATGGGCTGGGGGTGATAGTAAAAAGAATTCAGAGCCATGAGATCCTCTCACCTCCAGATAAAAAGGGACAGTAATGAATAAAAAGAGAGCTCCAAGTCCATGGTGAGAATTTAGAAATATCATTTGGGAGAAAAAGCCAGGGCAACACCTTTATTCCAGAGTTGGCAACCCCCAGCTGTGTGTGTGGAAGTATTCTAGAGTGAAGAGGTTCAGGGGCTTCCATCTAAAACCGGCGCTTGGGCAATGAAAGCCATGAGAAAGCCAAGAATGGCAATGTTTCTGCAAAGTCAGTTCTCTAGGGTTTCTTTTCATCTGTCTGCCTCATAAAGCAGTGTTTCAGCACCCACTACGCAGGAAAAAAGTAATGGGTTTTTCATAGGTCTAAAAGTGCCTAGTACACAGTAAGTGCTCACAAAGGGGTCTTCCCTCCTTCCTCACAAAGGACACACTGGTCTTCTATTAGAATTGAAGAAGGAAAAAGTTAATTCTGCCCAAAGATGAGCTGCACCAGCATATTCCCTGAGTCTGTGACAGAAAACTGCTCCCTCAGCAATAGCTAGGGTTTAGGAATCCCCCTCCCCTTCTGCCACCTCATCGCTAGAAGCCAGGTAAATTCTCACCTCAATGGGAGGAAATGTTACCCTGGGAGTGAGCGGTCAATTCTCTCTGAGTCACCTTTGCCTGTAGGCAGAGGGTGTGGTACCTCTGGCTAACCATGGCACGGGAGACGGTCCTGTCAACGTGGCCTTCCACACAGGTAGATTTCAGTGGTTAGGTCCTAGGTGCAGTAGGTAGAAGTAAACAGATCAGAGTTTGAGATATTGTGGAGAGAGTTTATTATCTTGTCTGAAAACGAGTAAGCACATTTAAAAAAAAAAAACCATATTACTACTTTTACTTAAAACTCTACCGCTAGAGAAACATGTCTTTAATTCAAACACCACCCTCCCTCCACCTACATGCAGTCATATCAGTGCCAATTCCCCCGACAGTTACCCCGCTAAGTTACCACACCAGGTATGAATCTACACCCCAGATCACCTTCCAACAACAGGAGAGTTTCTTAGGAGAGCTAGAATAGCCAGAGGTAAGAGGGTAGAGGAAAGACAAATAAACAAGAGGTGGTGATTTCCCAAATGTCAATGAAATTCACATTCTTTATAGAAAAATATGAGGCCGCTTGTCAGATAGTACATTATCGCAAATATGTCATTAAACAGCAACACTCCCAAGACACAAATCCTATTAAAATATGGGGTAGAAAGAGATGAATTATAAATTCTGAATTCTAAACTAAGCAGGAAAAGCACAATGATGAGAAAGTGGTAACCACTCTTAAAAGGAAAAAAATGAGGGGTGGGGGAAGAAATGGAGAGACAGAGAGAAATGTATCCCTAAGTGTAATTTCTTGACTTTTTACCATAAGCGTCAGAACAATTTGAATGCACAAAGTGCATCAGAGATGGTACTGCCTGTTTTCAGTGACCGGCATGAAAGCCTCTTCTTGATTGAGACTCAAGGGATTTGAGGTGGAATTAAAGGTCCAGAGTTAGCTGTTTTGGAGTCCATTTTGCCTGGGTCTGAATACTAGAATAGGACTTCCTAGATATGGAACCACAGGCAAGTCAACTGAACTCTCCAAGTTTCTGCTTCCTCCTCGCTAACACTGAAATAATATTAGTAATGAACCCAAAAGGCTTTCTGAGGAGTAAATAAGACAGTATATCTAGAGTACGTACCCAGCTGCCTGAGTCATATTTATTATTCTATTGTTATTACTGTTGTTAATATTATTATTATATCATCATCATCACCACTTAAACACAGAAACTGGAAGAGCCATGAATGGCCTTCAATGGAAAGGTGTGAAAAAGCACCATAAAATCTATTCTGCATTTTCCTAGATAGCTGTCACCCAGGAGTTGGTCAATTAGAACTTGGGCACCCAAGAAAAGTCTATTTAAAGAGATTGCAGGCTATGGAATTTGCTGCCAAACATAGAGACCCCTCAGTGAACCAAATAACCCTAGGGCATCATTCAAGTCTCCATCAACAGAAGATGACTGATATAGAGTCCCTGATCCCAAACAGCCCATCCAGCTAGTTGGGAGACTTGGGTTAAAATCCTCAGCAGGGGAGGCAAAGGCTCTATGATAAATGAATCATCAGACCACACAGGGCAGGCAGCTGCAGGCTTTCATGAGCATTAATTTTGCTTAATATTACACATTTTAAATGGCTGCAAATACATACAAGCATAACAAATAGAAAAGCACAAAGTGATCATTAGGGTTATAATGTGTGTGAATATGCGATCAGAACAGGCACACTGCAATAAAGTACTAAATAAATGCTAAATACCTCACCATTTGCTACTACAATAATGTGTCATGTGCCTGGAGTTCTTAAGTACCTTATGTTCTCTGCTGGTATGAAGTCATTAATCCCATTTGTACCATTAATGAGGAAACCCTGTGTCCAAATTAGGAACCAGAGGAAAAAAACTGAAATTAAAGACAAATGATGGTTCATTTTTCTCTAAAGCTCTAATGATCTTTTGCTAAATAACACATATTTCCCTGAACCCTATTTTAACCACTGCACAATCCACCCTGAAAAGAACTGATTATTACCACGACAATCAATTATTTTCAGTTGGATGACCCACACATTGCCACTACCCAGAATGAACCTGGATCCTTCAAAAGCCTCCTCTAAAGTAGTCACGTTTCAAGCACTCTTTACAAGCTGAATCAGCTATTTTCCAAGTGTCATCGAAACAAGATAAGGAGGGAGAGCTTCTACTCTGCGAGGTTGCCCATTTTTAAAATTGTGACTTGGGGAGAGGGAAGGTAAGCTGGGATGAAGTGAGAGAGTGGCATTGACATATATACACTACCAAATGCAAAACAGATAGCTAGTGGGAAGCAGCCGCATAGCACAGGGAGATCAGCTCGGTGCTTTGTGACCACCTAGAGGGGTGGGATACAGAGGGTGGAAGGCAGACGCAAGAGGGAGGAGATATGGGGATATATGTATATGTATACCTGATTCACTTTGTTATACAGCAGAAAGTAACACACCATTGTAAAGCAATTATACTCCAATAAAGATGGTAAAAAAAAAAAATTGTGACTCTTTCATCACAGAACAGAGTGTATCTTAATGGTGAAGGGAATGAGCCCTGGAGCCAGAAAGCCCTGGTTTGAACACAGCTTCATCTCAGGGTGCATAACCTTTGGGCAGGTTACTTAATATATTTGAGTCTAGGAGTCTTCATGTTTAAAATGGATGTGACAATACTATCTACTTTTAGGGTTAGTGACCAGAGTATTGATTCTTAGCAACAAATGAATAAATTCAGAATGAGAAGAAAAAAAGGTAGAATGTAAAGAAAGAAAAGAAAAATCCAGATACATCTTTTAATAAAAGATCTGAGACAGAATAGTCTGAAAGAATCCTTCCCATAATCTGAGGTCTCCTTGAATCTAATCGAAAATGTCTCAATCAAGGAAAATGTGAATTTGAAAGAGATAAAAACCACCTTCTAGGGTCCTGAACCCCAAAGGCAATCAGGGTACCAACAGTCCACTTTTTTATTGATGTTGGTATATTGGTGCTGATGGTGTTAGTCTTGCGTGTGTGTGTGTGTGTGTGTGTGTGTGTGTGCATGTGTTTAAAAAACATTAACCTCCCCAGAGAAAGGAATGGGGACGTGGAACCTCGGCTATTCTCTCCAGCAGAAAAAGTCTTCAGCTGGAAGGACTTCAGAGAAAGCCTTTGTCCTTTTGGTGCAATTGCAAGGCATAATTACTGAGGAATTTACAACGAAGGAGCCTAATGCAACTTAAGTGAATTTTATTAACCACTATGACAATGCATATCTTGAGAACCATAAGGAAAAGTATCTTACTCCAACCTTGGTCTGCTGGGATCCCTTCTCATTAGGTAGCTACTTTTAGAGGCAGCTCTTCTCTCCATTGAAGTGAAATGTGACAACTAGTTTGGTCCCCAGAGAGGAGCTTGGACCTCATAAAACTACATTTCAGTGAGGGTAGAAAAACTCTAAGATGCCACGCAGATCTCCCTTTAATTAAGATTGTGTTGCTCAACTGCTATGAGCGCTGTCAGCAGAGGGACCCTTCAGTAATTCCTTCAGCAGGAGACAGCTGCCCCACTCAAGTCATGCCCCTTTCACGATGGCTCATATCTGAGGACTGGTCAGTGCATCTCAGCCCCTTGGACGACTCCAAAGGCCATTCTAACTCCAGAGCTCCCCGTGGGATCAGCCAAGTCTATCCCAGCTCAGTTTCTGCCTAGTCCTGCTTCTTTCCTCTCTTTTTCCACAGGTGGTGATTTCAAGGGCACTTCCATATAAATATCTTGTACACTAAACCTTTTATCAGAATTCATCTCCAGAAGAACCCAACCCGCTACAGTGACCACATATTTATTTTCCATAAAGGACACTTTAGAGGGGAAGCATGCTGTTAATAATTTTGCTGTGACAACAGACAAACTAATACTGCTCTTGGCAAAGAGAAACTTATGGTAACCCCAACTTACCATGGCTGAAGCGGGGAATGAATTTGGTTAAGGATTCATACTGGAAACCCACAGAGGGAGCAGGGTATGGACCCTTCATTAATTAACCTTTTGCCTTTGAAAACAACCTTAAGTCTTGTCTTTTAAAAATTTTACATCTTTAAAAATGTTAAGGGAACTCCCTGGCAGTCCAGTGGTTAGGGCTCCGTGCTTTCACTGCCAAAGGCTGGGGTTCAACCCCTGGTTGGGGGGACTAAGATCCCACAAGCCACACAGCATGGCCAAAAGAAACAAAAGTTCATATGCTCATTAGGAACTTTTAAGCTACGTAGAAAAGTAAAAAAATAAACAGAAAAATGTACTCAAAATAGTTTTTCCCAACCGGGGGAAAATATTAGTATTTTAGTTTGATGAAAATTATTCTAGCCATTACTTTGTTCAGAATGAATAAATGGATAGATGAATGAATGGATGTGTACATAGAGTGAATAATTTTATGACAGTAGGATCATATAGCACAGTTATTTTAAATTATATATAATTAACGATACACAAACACATATTTATATATATATGCATACATATTTATATACATAATATATGTATATAAAGCTTTACTTATCAGACAAAAAGAAACTATTGTGAAATTGAAGGAAATTTTAAATTTCAAATAAATACTTCTTCATCACAGTAAGATGAGCTACTATTCCCCAAATCTCCAGGGTCCTGCAATGCTGCAGACCCAATCCCATTCTGACATGACTCCAGTTCATTCAGTATGACTTAGATTAAAGAGAGGTCTGCCTTTAGCTAGAAGGAGGCAGGTAGCCTTGGTGCTGCCACTGAAGGAGTACCAAAGATGTTCCCTGCCCCCAGTGTCTCCTATACAAACCTACTTCAAGGTCTGTAATTTCCACCTTTGGTTACTGATGGGGGAAATGTCCCTCCAAGCACGTTGCTTCAGAGAGGTAGTTTGATGCAGTTGGCAGAGCACTCCACTCAGAGTAAGGGACTCAGTCCTTGTCTGGGCCTGCAACAGCATGAACGTCTCTTGAGCATTTTGAGCCTAGTGCTTCTTCTTCCTCAGAAGGTTGGTGGGAAGGTGAAAGGAGAGACTACATGAGAAAAGTTTTACAGCTCATAAAGCCTAACATTAATACAGAGTATGGTTAAAAGAGTGACCTCTAAGTACAATGACAACATGTCCTGTTTTGCCTGGGACAGTTCCAGTTTATTCCTCTTTCCAAGCATAATTAATAAAAGTCACCTACTTAACCTTCAAATGTAATAAATTATGGTAGCTCTACCATTAAGTCATTTTCTGTATTGAGGTATTTTGCCCAAATTAGACAGTAGGAACAAGAAAGCAAATGTATGGACACAGTTGTATGCATCATAACTCTGTGACACTGGCCAAATTATTTGTATTTCTGGAGCCTCAGTTTCCATATCTTTAAAATGGGGATACTAGTACAACACACCTCATAGAATTATTATGAATATTAAGTGAGACTCCCTAGAAAAAGACTGTAGCACAGAGTCTGACATATCTTAAGAATACTTTCTGTCTCTATGTCTCACTCTCTTCTCTAGTCATATATATAGATATAGATATAGACATAGATATAGATATAGATACAAAATGGTAAATTCTCAAGATTAGAGGAAGTCATGAAAAGCACCGGCGTGCTTCCTGTGATGAACAGGGCTAAGTGGACAGGGCATCCCTAAGATGGCATTATGCCTATCTTAGAGCGAAACGGGCATTCTGATCCTCACAGCTCTTATTGTCTAGTGGAGATAGCAACTCTGTAGGAGTTTGTGGTGCAGGATGCTTTTGCACTTTTCAAGCTTTATACTGACTCAGATCAAAAAGGGCTAAGTGTGGGAAGTACTACCCAGAAATATCCATCTCTCTAAAAGAAAGGAAGATCGGTTTCCCCAGCGCTCACTCTTTGTTTGCCATCCTCCTCCAGGTAAATATAATCCGTAGAATTTGCAGAAAACTTGTAGCCCTGGGACTTGATTTGCCTCCATGAATATGCAGCAAACAGTTCCTAGGGCAGGACATCTGCTGTGAGAAGGGTACTTGTGTTGTAACACAGGTCTATACATCATGCCTTCTTGTATTAAATTCTCAGTTCAGATGATTCAAACCTCAGGAATGAAGAGGAGAGGGATAAATCCCCTCTGCCACCTTCCACTTTATTTTTCTTTATTTATTCTTACTTAGTACTTGTTTCTCCCATCCCTGAACTATTTTCACTTTAGGGAAAAAGGAGTGCTACCTCATTGTAGTTTAGGGGCCAGTTACTTTAAATAATTCAAAGGGCACCAACACTTGCCCCAGGAAAAGCTTTACTATGTTCTGTGTTTTCAGAACCAGGGGTTTCCCAGGAGGTGAGAACTGATCACTACAGTATCTCTAGGTCTTGAGCCTACAAGTGGACAGAATAACAACCTGCCTAAGGTGTTCATGTCGTAGTCCCTTCAACCTGTGAATGTGTTAAATTCTCTGGCAAAGAGAAATTAAGTTTGCAAATGGATTAAGGTCACTAATTAGCTGAATTTCAGATGGGGACATTATCTCAGAGTATCCAGGTGGACTCAACGTAATCACGAGGGTCCTTAAATGTGGAGAAGGTTGAGAGTGTCTCTTTATGTTTCTCAAAGTGAGGCCCATGGACCATCTGCTTAAAAATCACTTGGAGAATTCTTTTCAAGGTTAATTTCTGTTCTTCTTCTCCTGCCCAAGATCAGTCTGAGTTAGAGCCTCAGAAACTTCTTTTAAAAATAAGCATCTCAGGTGATTCCTTAAATATTCTCACCACTCACATGCTCATGCACAGCAATAACTGTATGGGTTGATAGGGTGAAAAAAATGTGGGAAAGGGAGGCAAAAGTGTCAGAAAGATGTGATATGAGAAAAAATGGGCTGCCCACTGCTGGCTTTGAAAATCAAAGGGGCCACAAGCCAGGGAATGTAAGCAGCCTCTAGAAACTGGAAAACTTAGAGAAATGGACTCTCCACCAAAGCCTCCACAGGGAACACAGTCCTGCCAACACCTTGACTTTAGCCCAGTAAGACCAATTTTGGATTCTGACCTTTAAAATTGCAAGCTAATAAATTTGTGTTTTTAAAAGCCACTATGGATACTGGAGAGAAGATGGCGAAAGACTGAGACGCGGAGATCACCTTCCTCCCCACAGATACATCAGAAATACATCTACACATGGAACTGCTCCTATAGAACACCCACTGAACGCTGGCAGAAGACCTCAGACCTTCCAAAACGCAAGAAACTCCTCACCTACCTGGGTAGGGCAAAAGAAAAAAGAA
>NC_041233.1:62889769-62890177 GCF_002837175.3 Physeter macrocephalus
GTCGGAAGCCGGGAGAGGACTGGGGTTGGCGGCGCGAACACAGCCTGAAGGGGGCTAGTGCGCCACGGCTAGCCGGGAGGGAGTCCGGTAGAAGTCTGGAGCTGCCGAAGAGGCAAGAGACCTTTTCTTCCCTCTTTGCTTCATGGGGCACGAGGAGAGGGGCTTAAGCGCGCTGCTTAAAGGAGTTCCAGAGACGGGCGCGAGCCGCGGCTATCAGCGCGGACACCAGAGACGGGCATGAGACGCTAAGGCTGCTGCTGCCGCCACCAAGAAGCCTGTGTGCGAGCACAGGTCACTCTCCACATCTCCCCTCCCGGGAGTCTGTGTGGCCCGCCACTGCTAGGGTCCCGGGATCCAGGGACAACTTCCCCGGGAGAACGCACGGTGCGCCTCAGGCTGGTGCAACGT
>NC_041233.1:62890322-62892346 GCF_002837175.3 Physeter macrocephalus
CAGAGACAGGCGCGAGCCGCGGCTATCAGCGCGGACCCCAGAGACGGGCATGAGACGCTAAGGCTGCTGCTGCCGCCACCAAGAAGCCTGTGTGCGAGGACAGGTCACTCTCCACATCTCCCCTCCCGGGAGTCTGTGTGGCCCGCCACTGCCAGGGTCCCGGGATCCAGGGACAACTTCCCCGGGAGAACGCACGGTGCGCCTCAGGCTGGTGCAACGTCACGCCAGCCTCTGACGCCTCAGGCTCGCCCCGCATCCATGCCCATCCCTCCCCCCGGCCTGAGTGAGCCAGAGTCCCCGAATCAGCTGCTCCTTTAACCCCGTCCTGTCTGAGCAAAGAGCAGACGTCCTTGGGCGACCTACGCGCACAGGCGGGGCCAAGTCCAAAGCTGAACCCCGGAAGCTGTGCGAAAAAAGAGGAGAGGGGGAGGTCTCTCCCAGCAGCCTCAGAAGCAGGGAATTAAATCTCCACAATCAATTTGAAGTGCCCTGCATCTGTGGAATACCTGAATAGACAGCGAATCATCCCAAGTTGAGGAGGTGGACTTTGGGAGCAAGATATATTATTATTTTCCCCTTTTTCTCTTTTTGTGAGTGTGTATGTGTGTCCTGCAGTGTGAGATTTTTGTCTGTATAGCTTTGCTTTCACCATTTGTCCTAGGGATCTGACCGACCCTTTTTTTTTTTTTTTTACTTAAAAAATTTTTTCTTCTTACTAATTATTTTTTATTTTAATAACTTTATTTTATCCTACTTTATTTTATCTTTTTTCTTTCTTTCTCCCTTTCTTCCTCCCTTCCTTCCTTTCTTCCTTCCTTCCTTCCATCTTTCCTTCCTTCCTTTCTTCCTTTCCTCCTTCCTTCCTTCCCTCCTTCCTTCCTTTCTTTATTTCCTTTCTATTTTTTTTCCCCTTTTGTTTTGGGCTGTGTGGATTAAAGGCTCTTGGTGCTCTAGCCAGGCGTCAGGGCTGTGTCTCTGAGGTGGGAGAACCAACATCAGGACACTGGTCCACAAGAGACCTTCCAGCCCCACGTAATATCAAATGGCAAAAATCTCCCAGAGATCTCCATCTCAACACCAAGACCCAGCTTCACTCAACGACCAGCAAGCTACAGTGCTGGACACCCTATGCCAAACAACTAGCAAGACAGGACTACAGCCCCATCCATTAGCAGAGAGGCTGCCTAAAATCATAATAAGGCTATAGACACCCCAAAACACACCACCAGACATGGACCTGCCCACCAGAAAGACAAGATCAAGCCTCATCCACCAGAACACAGGCACTATTCCCCAACCAGGAAACCTACTCAACCCACTGAACCAACCTTATCCACTGGGGCAGACACCAAAAACAATGGGAACTACGAACCAGCAGGCTGCAAAAAGGAGACCCCAAACACAGTAAGTTAAGCAAAATGAGAAGCAGAGAAAGACACAGCAGATGATGTAACAAGGTAAAAACCCACCAAACCAAACAAATGAAGAGGATATAAGCAGTCTACCTGGAAAAGAATTCAGAGTAATGATAGTAGAGTTGATCCAAAATCTTGGAGATAGAATGGACAATATACAAGGAATTTTAACAAGGACCTAGAACAACTAAAGAGCAAACAAACGATGAACTACACAATAAATGAAATTAAAAATTCTCTAGAAGGAATCAATCTCAGAATACCTGAAGCAGAAGAACGGATAAGTGACCTGGAAGATAAAATAGTGGAAAAAACTACCGAAGAGGACAATAAAGAAAAAAGAATGAAAAGAATTGAGGGCAGTCTCAGAGACCTCTGGGACAACATTCAACACACCAACATTAGAATTATAGGTGTCTCAGAAGAAGCAGAGAAAAAGAAAGGGACTGAGAAAATATTTGAAGAGATTATAGTTGAAAGCTTCCCTGATATGGGAAAGGAAATAGTCAAGTCCAGGAAGCACAGAGAGTCCCATACAGGATAAATCCAAGGAGAAACATACCAAGACATATTAATCAAACTATCAAAAATTAAATACAAAGAAAACAT
>NC_041233.1:62894141-62895315 GCF_002837175.3 Physeter macrocephalus
CATTTAGAGAAGAGCTAACACCTATCCTTCTCAAACTCTTCAAAAAGATAGGAGAGGGAGGAACACTCCCAAACTCATTCTATGAGGCCACCATAACCCTCATACCAAAACCAGACAAAGATGTCACAAAGAAAGTGATACCAAAACCAGACAAAGACGTCACAAAGAAAGAAAACTACAGGCCAATATCACTGATGAACATAGATGCAAAAATCCTCAACAAAATGCTAGCAAACAGAATTCAACAGCACATTAAAAGGATCATACACCACGATCAAGTGGGGTTTATTCCAGGAATGCAAGGATTCTTCTATATACGCAAATCAATCAACGTGATACACCATATCAACAAACTGAAAGAGAAAAACCATATGATCATCTCAATAGATGCAGAGAAAGCTTTTGACAAAATTCAACACCCATTTATGATAAAAACCCTGCAGAAAGTAGGCATAGAGGGAACTTTCCTCAACATAATAAAGGCCATATATGACAAACCCACAGCCAGCATCGTTCTCAATGGTGAAAAACTGAAACCATTTCCACTAAGATCAGGAACAAGACAAGGTTGCCCACTCTCACCACTCTTATTCAACATAGTTTTGGAAGTTCTAGCCACAGCAATCAGAGAAAAAAAAAAAACAAATAAAAGGAATCCAAATAGGAAAAGAAGAAGTAAAGCTGTCACTATTTGCAGATGACATGATATTATACATAGAGAATCCTAAGGATGCTACAGGAAAACTACTAGAGCTAATCAATGAATTTGGCAAAGTAGCAGGATACAAAATTAATGCACAGAAATCTCTGGCATTCTTATACACTAATGATGAAAAATCTGAGAGTGAAATTAAGAAAACACTCCCATTTACCATTGCAACAAAAAGAATAAAATATCTAGGAATAAACCTACCTAAGGAGACAAAAAACTTGTATGCAGAAAACTATAAGACACTGATGAAAGAAATTAAAGATGATACAAATAGGTGGAGAAATATACCATGTTCTTGGATTGGAAGAATCAACATTGTGAAAATGACTCTACTACCCAAAGCAATCTACAGATTCAATGCAATCCCTATCAAACTACCACTAGCATTTTTTACAGAACTAGAAAAAAAAATTTCACAATTTGTATGGAAACACAAAAGACCCCAAATAGCAAAAGCAATCT
>NC_041233.1:62896274-62905383 GCF_002837175.3 Physeter macrocephalus
ACTAGAGCATGGACTTGAGGATATGGGGAGGGGGAAGGGTAAGCTGGGACAAAGTGAGAGAGTGGCATGGACATATATACTCTACCAAACATAGGGTGGGTAGCTAGTGGGAAGCAGCCGCATGGCACAGGGAGATCAGGTAGGTGGTTTGTGACCACCTAGAGGGGTGGGATAGGGAGGGTGGGAGGGAGGGATACGCAAGAGGGAAAAGATATGGGAAGATATGTATATGTATAACTGATTCACTTTGTTGTAAAGCAGAAACTAACACACCATTGTAAAGCAATTATACTCCGATAAAGGTGTTAAATTAAAAAAGCCACTATGTTTATGGTTTCTTTTTACAGCAGTAATTAAAAAAAACTAATATAAGCCCCTAAATGCTTAGAACCTTCATAGAGGCATCAGAGAATCCGTGGATAAGAACTTCGGCTCTGGAAGGATGCTGCCCACGGCTGAATCCCACCGCTCCCAATTATTCGCTGTGTGACTTTCGGATGAGCATTTACATTTTCTGAGCCATGACTTCTTCTTTAAAATAGGGATAATAACAGTACTTCCATCATAGAGTTTCTGGGAATATTAAATGTAAAGATTTTTAAAAAATGTATTTATTATACTGCCTCTTTTAAAGACTGAATACATTTTGGGTATCTGGAAAAATAAAGCCCTTAAGTCATGTATTGGGCTCCAAATCACATTTGGGGAACTTGTTAAATAAGTGACTAAAATTGATTGGCAAAATACTTTAAAAGAATTGGAACAATACCTGGAAATAAAGAGTTATCGCCTATGGTTTTGGGTAGACTCACCCAAGCAAATGGAAGAAGTTTCTATGGAACTGTCTCACTTTACTGCACCTGAATAGAACACATTGAAAGTGCTACCCAACACTGTCCTGATTATTCTGTATCAGAGGATACACGTCTTGCTAGAACATAACGAAGGGGGAGGGTTTTGAGGCTGTAGGCAGGTGACCATTGAGCTCTGGGAACTAGGTGGTAGTGGATCATCCCCTTTCCACAAGGAGGGCTGGGCATGGGGAACAGTCCATGATCATAATGACATCTGAGTCTTGAGCTCTCCCAGCTCACTGCTGTCAAAGCCTAATTGGAGGCCTGGGGTTGCTATGGGAGAACAATCGGCTCTGCCAGGTAGCACAAAGTAGGAAGCAGAGGGATTCTCCTAAAGATGATTGAAAGGACTAATGTCCTTAAGTGGATTCAAGTATGCATGAAAGTTCATTGTCCTCAGCCCCATCTTGTCTTCTTGTGGTTTGAGCTGTGTATTAGAGTCTGGAGAGTTTTATTTCCCCATTTGCAATGTAGAAATAATAAAGACTTCTCTGACAAGGATCCTACTAGGCTCCATGTTTCCAACACCATTTACACTTATAAATACTTGTTTAACATCTGGCTTCCATTAAACTGGACACTCAGTGAGATCAGAGACTACACTTGCTTTATTCATTGCTGAATCCTAGTCCGGAGCAGAGTACTTGGCATTCAAAAGGTACTCAATATATATTTGACAAAAGTGAACACTAATAGATAATACATAATGCAAGTAGAACAGGAGAAAATGCAAATAAAATGAAAACTTTATTGACCTTGACCCTGGGTTCAAAATAATAGAGAGTCCAAATGTTCACCAAAGAGAATATCAGGAAATCTGTATTTTAATTTTAGCTTGGGCATTGACCAGAGTTAAAACTTTAATTATTACATTTCTCTGATCCTCAGATTTCTTACTGTAAATATCAGAGTAGGTGATTACTGAAATCCTGTATAGAACTAACCCCACAGACCCAAGGATGATGCCACCCCAAGCTATTATCATTTCACAGATCAAAATTCTGATACATGATGATTGCTCTAGAGTTATAGAACATGCTTATAAATCCTGACACTTGACTGTTCATTTACCCCCACCTTCCCTTCTTTTCTTTCTATTCTTTCATGTATTTATACAGTTATTAAATGCTTGCTCTGTGTGTACTTACCCTAGGGAAGTTCAAAAATATGCCATACATACCTGTCTTGAATTAAGCACACATATTCTGGCTGAAGTCTCTATTTTTGATGAGATTCAAATTCTAGCCATGTGTTTGTTTCACTAAGTGGTTTAAAAAGTTATTTTCCGACCTTGATGCATTATGGAAATGACAGAGGCTAATTTGTCTTGAAGAATAATCTTCTGGAAACAGAACTTTGATCTCAGTGATGTGGCCAAACACATACTGGAGAGGGGCTTGCCCCACATACTCATTTCTTTGAGTCTTTTGCCTTTCAAGAAGGGTTAATGTGCTCGTGTTTACTTTCCTGACAAATTTCTTTGCCTTCAACTATAGATCAATAGTTTCTATATCAGATTGACTCCCATGATGTAAAACAGTATCCAACTACATATTTCCTCTCCCTCCTATTTGTAGGTATCATAGCTTATTATTGGTTCACAGTTATTAACACAACAGTGATCAAATAGAAAGACCCCAGGCAGAGACCTGACAAGATCAAGATAATAGATGATTGTTGGAACTCATATGAAATATTATAGTATTCCAGCATACTGCACGTTTTTGACCTTAAGCAAGGGAAAGCTGATGACTTTAATAGAGTTTTCTTTATAAACCTTTTTGTTTCTGCTTCAAAAATGCTTACTCTTTAAAAACTTTATTTCTTACAATTGCTTTCAAAAGCATATTTCTAAGTTTTCAAGCCAGAGTTCACTTCAATAATGCTCGGTTAATGAAGGGTGCTTGCACTTGATGGGAAGCCAAAGGCTCTCCTTGACAGGATAAAATATAACCCTGGAATGCCTGCTCCCTCTCTCTTCCACAGAAGGCACTCACTCTAAATTATGAGAAAGTACTTCTTTGGTTCCAATTGTCTCAAAAGTAGCCCAATAATAACAAGATCTTATTTATACAGCCGAAGAAGCAGAGATAAAGATGTAGAGAACAAATGTATGGATACCAAGGGTGGGAAGGGGGGAGTGGGATGAACTGGGAGATTGGGATTGACATATATACACTACTATGTATAAAATAGATAACTAATGAGAACCTACTGTATAGCAATGGGAACTCTACTCAATGTTCTGTGGTGACCTAAATGGGAAAGATATCCAAAAAAGAGGTTATATTTGTATATGTATAGCTGATTCACTTTGTTGTACAGCAGAAACTAACACGACATTATAAAGCATCAATACTCCAATAAAAAAAAAGGAGTAAGACAGTTCTGTTAATATAGATCTGGATTCAAACACTGCCACTAATAGACATTTGTGGTTAAATTCTAAGGCTCAGTTTCCTTTCTTTCAACTAGATTGATAATATACCATGGTGATCATGATAGGATCACAGGTTCATGATCCTATCAATATATAGGATAATAGTGAGGGTTAAATCATGTGCTTATAAAGTAATTTAAAGAAATCGTGAGATCCTGGCACTTACCATGTACTTAGTAAACAATGGCAGTGGTTATGTGTGTTCTTGTTGAACAGCTACCTGTTACTGCTGAGGGAACAAGGAAATGTCTTTGGTCTTTGACTGAAGGCAGTTATCAGATCAATGGCAGAAGAAATTCTGCAGTTTGAGATATGGTAAGGGCTGCTATCTTGGGCACCCTCCCCCATTTCCTTGTCAGTCTGACTTCTTATATTCCTGGTGTCTCTTCTTTTTACAACTCCTGCATTTGCTTTCAAATTCCCTTTCCTTCATATCTATTATTATTCAGTGATCTCTCTTACTTCTCTCTCTCTCTCTTTCATTTGTCTATTGTAATCTCCAGCAGGGTGAAATATGAAATATGGCTTTCTCCCTCATGGACTGGGTCAGAAATAGAAGCCCCAGCTACATCACTCTAAAAGAACCCTAGATATCCTCTGTTACTCAAAGGGCTTAGCTATTAGAAATCCTGCTTCCCCAGGAAAGCTATTCTGGTGATATCAAATGAAAGGAAATGAATATGGACATGCAGGTGCTAAATTAAAATGTCAACCCTGACCTTTGGGGGTCAGAGCCTTCAAAGGTCTTTCAGCCCTCACAGGTAAAGAAAACATTTTTATAAATTGAAGCCTCACGGAATGGAGGAAGGTGTGTGGATGGGTGCAGGGCAGGATCTCAAAGACATTCAGGTCCAACTCTCCACCCTCCTCTTCAAGCTAGCAACACATAATTATGCCAGTTTAAAATACTGATTAGAATGTGGTTTGGTTATTTATTCAGAAGCTTTTTAGCAAATTAAATTTACATGACAGATTTTTTTTTTAATGCATTAGTGGCTAGAAATCTTCCAGGAAGTTTCAGAAAAAAGCTAGGCAAACATACAAAGTATCCCAGCATACTCTTCCTGTTTTCACCTGAAGACATTATATGATTTTCTACCCGTCCCCAAAGCACATTCAACACACATGACGACTTTCACCTCAAGCACCTTCACTTGCCTAAACTGCCCCATAGAGTAACAGAAACTTCAAAGTCTTTTCTTGTTATGTGAGGTACGAAATCAAAGAGAAAACGCCAAAGCTACCATTTACTGATTATTTTACTCCGAGTATCTCCCAGGTTTTAGGAGGGATCCCCATATTCAGTGTCATACCCTACCTCTATTCACCACACGCTGATAAAATACAAGGGTAGAAGCTCCTAAGTGCAAGGGAATTGATTTCCTACAGCAGGAATAATGACTGCTTCTTAAATGCTTCATGAATAAACTAAAACTGTGTTAATACCCTTATCTGGCTACTTGGTTAATTTTTCTGAAGCAGAGATTATGTTACCTTCCACCTCTTCAAACTTTTAATGGTTCCCTACTACCTGGAAATTCTGAGGAAATGCCATTGTTAATTTGATGTTGATGTACCTTTCCAAATTCACTTCTCCTTGCTCCCAGTTAAACTAGACTTCTCCCTGTGTGGGAACAGTTTTCTGACCACTCCACCTTTTTATTATTTTTCCCCAGATTTTTGTATCCTAGAATGACATTTATATAGGACCTCCCAACCTACTAGGAACCACCTCAAATATTCCTCTTTCCATGAATCCTTTCCTGCCAAACTCTCACAAACATATGAGATCATTCCTTCTTTTGTACTCCCATAACATTAGCACTCTATGTATTACTGAGAAAAAGATTTTCTCCTGATTTTATTATAGGTATTGATATACTATTTTATCTCTATGTTTGTCTCTAAGTTCCTTGAAGGCTGCGGTTGGTCTTAAATATTTTTGTATGTCATACAATGTCAAGCAAAGTGCCTTGCTCATAGTAGATATAGATATTCTTGTAGAATTGACTGAATTTAAAAGTAGGAATAAATAGCTGCATTCCAAACAGAGTTTAATGAATACGGAAATCATTGAAGTACAATAACATTCAATATGTTCCAGTGTCCAATAAATACTAAATTTTATTAAATGATGGATTAAAATCAACATGACAAGCCTAAGAAGCAAGAGTTCAGAAGGCTTCTAAATATATCCAGTTTGCTCTAGATTCCCTCTGATTCTAGGGAGAATTATAAATTAGGAAAGTATAGTGGCCAGAATTTCAGAAAGAAGAATTCTATATTGATCCAAATCAATCATAATATTTAAGTAAAGAGTGAGCTGTAGCGTAGGGAGGATTTTTTTAAAATAGTGAACTGGGGTTGGAGTAACTGGATGCCTATTTAAAATCAAATAAATCTGGATTTATGTGCCATACCAGAATGAATCCTCAAATGATCCAAGGTTTAAATGTAAACAATGAAGCCTAGTTATTACTAGTAAAAAAGAGATGAGCGGATAATTAAAATTATTTTTTAATCTCAGATTTATAAAAAAATTTTGGACTTCTGAATTTTGTCACATTTAGAAAAGTCTGTTTAATTCTAACATAAAAAATAATAATAAGTCTGTATGTCAGAAACTACCATAAACAAAGAAAAGGATGAATGACAAATTGGAAACAAAATTAAAACTCATATTTCAAGCAAAAAGCCAATTTCCCCAACATGGAAAGAAACTTTATAAGAAAAATACCAAATATTTTATTAAAAGTAAAAAGATGTTAAAAATATTTAAATAAAATATTATAATTAAAGTTCATCAGAATAGGAATTGGAATGATATTAAACATGTGAAAAATACTTAATTTCACACAATATATAATACATGCAAAATAAAATTATACTATAACTATTGTTCACTTATAAGATTGTCAAACTTAAAAAAAGTCATGTTGTATTGTCAAGGCTCAGGTGAAATGGATAATCTTTTACATTGCAGGTAGAAGTATATATCTGTACAATTCTATACAGCATGTTATACAACCAAACATGCAACAAAATTAAAGTGCACATACTATTTTAGGTAGCAAATTCACTTCTGTGAGTTTAGCCTAGAGATTCCTTCTAAATGATATCAGCAGAAGACTATTTACTGTATTGCCATTTGTAAAAAAACTTGACTAAAAACAAATGTCAATCCATAGTGGACTGATTAAACAAATGATGTTAAATTTAAAAATAGAAAAGGCATAAGAAGAATGGGTAATCACTCCATGAACTGATATGGAATAATCTCCAAGATTTACTATTAAATGAAAAAGAAATGCAAAGCAATGTTTACTTGTGCAAAAAGAGAGAAAATAATATATGTCTAGTTTGGTTTATTTACAAAATGTTTCTGAAAAGATACAAAAGAAACCAATAAAAGTGGTTGCCTCTGGGAAAAAAACTGGTTGTTGAAAGATCACGAGTGGGAAAAAGAATTTTCAAAAATAAACAAACAAAAAATAAATAATGGAGAAAGGACAGTGTGTCTTTATAATTGAATGCCAAATAAAAATATGTATCCCATGGCCATTAAAAGAATAAGAACAACTCAATGCCCACAAATTTGATAACAGATGAAGTAAACTTACTCCTTGAAAGAAAAAAAATAAAACTCAACAAAAGAAAAAACTGATAATCTGAATAAGCCTCCAACTATTAAATAAACTTAATTGATAAATAATAATCTCTCATAAAAGAAAGTACCAGGCACAAATGATTTCACCGGTGAATTCTACCAAATGTTTAATAAGAAACATTTAAGAAATTCTCATATTGGAGGAACCAAGATGGTGGAGTAGAAGGACGGGCTCTCACTCCCTCTTGAAAGAACACCAGAATCACAACTAGCTGCTGGACAATCATCGACAGGAAGACACTGGAACTCACCAAAAAAAAGATACCCCACATCCAAAGACAAATGAGAAGCCACAATGAGATGGTAGGAAGGGGCGCAATCACAGTAAAATCAAATCCCATAACTGGTGGGTGGGTGAGTCACCGACTAGTGAACACTTATACCACAGAAGTCCACCCACTGGAGTGAAGGTTCTGAGCCCCACGTCAGGCTTCTGAACCTGGGGGTCTGGCAATGGGAGGAGGAATTCCTAGAGAATCAGACTTTGAAGCATAGTAGAATTGATTGCAGGACTTCGACAGGACTGGGGGAAAAAGAGACTCCATTCTTGGAGGGCACACACAAAGTAGTGTGTGCATCAGGACCCAGGGGAAGGAGCAGTGACCCCAGGGGAGACTGAACCAGACCTACCTGCTGGTGTTGGAGGGTCTCCTGCGGAGGTGGGGGTGGCTCTGTTTCACCTTGTGGAGGGGGACGCTGGCGGCAGAGGTTCTGGGAGGTGCTCCTTGGCATGAGCCCTCCCAGAGACTGTCATTGGCCCCATCAAAGAGCCCAGGTAGGCTCCAGTGTTGGGTTGCCCCAGACCAAACAACCAACAGGGAGGGAACCCAGCCCCACCCATCAACAGTCAAGTGGACTAAAGTTTTACTGAGCTCTGCCCACCAGAGCAACAGTCAGTTCTACCCACCAACAGTCCCTCCCATCAAGCCTCTTAGATAGCCTCATCCACCAGAGGGCAGACAGGAGCAAGAAGAACTACAATCCTGCAGCCTGTGGAACAAAAACCACATTCACAGAAAGATAGACAAGATGAAAAGGCAGAGGGCTATATACCAGATGAAGGAACAAGATAAAACCCCAGATAAACAACTAAATGAAGTGGACATAAGCAACAGTCCAGAAAAAGAATTCAAATAATGATAGTAAAGATGATCCAGGACCTCGGAAAAATAATGGAGGCAAAGATCAAGAAGATGCAAGAAATGTTTAAAAAAAGACATAGAAGAATTAAAGAACAAACAAACAGAGATGAACAATACAATAACTGAAATGAAAACTACACTAGAAGGAATCAATAGCAGAATAACTGAGGCAGAAAAACGGATAAGTGACCTGGAAGACAGAATGGTGTAATTCACTGCTGCGGAACAGACTAAAGAAAAAAGAATGAAAAGAAATGAAGACAGCCTAAGAGACCTCTGGGACAATATTAAATGCAACAACATTCTCATTATAGGGGTCCCAGAAGGAGAAGAGAGAGAAAGGACCAGAGAAAATGTTTGAAGAGATTATAGTCAAAAACTTCCCTAACATGGGAAGGGAAATAGCCACCCAAGTCCAGGAAGTGCAGCAAGTCCCACACAGTGTAAACCCAAGGAGAAACACGCCAAGACACATAGTAATCAAATTGGCAAAAATTAAAGACAAAGAAAAATTACACCATCAAACCAGCTCTACAACAAATGCTAAGGAACTTCTCTAAGTGGGAAACACAAGAGAAGTAAAGGACCTACAAAAACAAACCCAAAACAATTAAGAAAATGGTCAGGGCTTCCCTGGTGGCACAGTGGTTGAGAGTCCGCCTGCTGATGCAGGGGACGCGGGTTCGTGCCCTGGTCCGGGAGGATCCCACGTGCCGCAGAGTGGCTGGGCCCGTGGGCCATGGCCGCTGAGCCTGTGCGTCTGGAGCCTGTGCTCCGCAACGGGAGAGGCCACGACAGTGAGAGGCCCACATACGGAAAAAAAAAAAAAAAAAGAAAAAGAAAATGGTCATAGGCACATACATATTGATAATTACCTTAAACGTGAAAGGATTAAATGCTCCAACCAAAGCACATAGGTTTGCTGAATGGATACAAAAACAAGACCCATATATATGCTGCATACAAGAGACCCACTTCAGACCTAGGGACACATACAGACTGAAAG
>NC_041233.1:62905447-62907794 GCF_002837175.3 Physeter macrocephalus
AAGAAGATATAACAATTATAAATATATATGCACCCAACACAGGAGCACCTCAATACATAAGGCAACTGCTAACAGCTATAAAAGAGGAAATCGACAATAACACAATAATAGTGGGGGACTTTAACACCTCACTTACACTAATGGACAGATCATCCAAAATGAAAATAAATAAGGAAACAGAAGCTTTAAATGACACAACAGACCAGATAGATTTAATTGATATTTATAGGACATTCCAACCAAAAACAGCAGATTACATTTTCTTCTCTAGTGCGCACGGAACATTCTCCAGGATATATCACATCTTGCGTCACAAATCAAGCCTCAGTAAATTTAAGAAAATTGAAATCATACCAAGTATCTTTTCTGACCACAACGCTATGAGATTAGAAATGAATTACAGGGGAAAAAACGTAAAGAAACACAAACACATGGAGGCTAAACAATACGTTACTAAATAACCAAGAGATCACTGAAGAAATCAAAGAGGAATTCCAAAAATACTTAGAGTCAAATGACAAGGAAAACACGACGATCCAAAACCTATGGGATGCAGCAAAAGTAGTTCTAAGAGGGAAGTTTACAGCTATACAAGGCTACCTCAAGAAGGAAGAAAAATATCAAGTAAACAATCTAAACTTACACCTAAAGGAACTAGAGAAAGAAGAACGAACACTCCCAAACTCATTCTATGAGGCCACCATCACCCTGATACCAAAACCAGACAAAGATACTACAAAAAAAAAAAAAATTACAGACCAATATCACTGACAAATATAGATGCAAACATCCTCAACAAAATACTAGCAAACAGAATCCAACAAAACATTAAAAGAATCATACAACACGATCAAGTGGGATATATCCCAGGGATGCAAGGATTCTTCAATATAAGCAAATCAATCAATGTGATACACCATAATAACAAATTGAAAAATAAAAACCATATGATTATCTCAATAGATGCAGAAAAAGCTTTTGACAAAATTCAACACCCATTTATAAGAAGTAAAGCTGTCACTGTTTGCAGATGACATGATACTATACATAGAGAATCCTAAAGATGCTACCAGAAAACTACTAGAGCTAATCAATGAATTTGGTAAAGTAGCAGGATACAAAATTAATGCACAGAATTCTCTGGCATTCTTATACACTAGTGATGAAAAATCTAAGAGCGAAATTAAGAAAACACTCCCATTTACCATTGCCCCCACAAAAACAGAAATATAGATCAATGGAACACGATAGAGAGCCCAGAGATAAACCCACACACATATGGTCACCTTATCTTTGATAAAGGCTGCAAGAATATAACGTGGAGAAAAGACAGCCTCTTTCAATAAGTGGTGCTGGGAATATTGGACAGGTACATGTAAAAGTATGAAATTAGAACGCTCTCTAACACCATACACAAAAATAAACTAAAAATGGATTAAAGACCTAAATCTAAGGCCAGACACTATCAAACTCTTAGAGTAAAACACAGGCAGAACACTCTATGACATAAATTACAGCAAGATTCTTTTTGACCCAACTCCTAGAGAAACGGAAATAAACAACCCAATACAAAAATGGGCAGAAAACCTAAACAGACATTTCTCCAAAGTAGATATACAGATTGGCAACAAACACATGAAAGAATGTTCAACATCATTAATCATTAGAGAAATACAAATCAAAACTACAATGAGATACCATCTCACACTGGTCAGAATGGCCATCATCAAAAAATCTAGAAACAATAAATGCTGGAGAGGGTGTGGAGAAAAGGGAACCCTCTTGCACTGTTGGTGGGAATTAAGTTGATACAGTCCCTATGGAGAATAGTATGGAGGTTCCTTAAGAAACTACAAATAGAAGTGAATTATTTGTAGTGAGGTGGATGGACCTAGAGTCTGTCATAAAGAGTGAAGTAAGTTCAGAAAGAGAAAAACAAATACTGTATGCTAACACTTATATATGGAATCTAAGAAAAAAAAAGGTCAGGAAGAACCTAGGGGTAAGACGGGAATAAAGACACAGACCTACTAGCAGCTAGGTGGTTTGTGACCACCTAGAGGGGTGGGATATGGAGAGTGGGAGGGAGGGAGACGCAAGAGGGAAGAGATATGGGAATATATGTATATGTATAACTGATTCACTTTGTTATAAAGCAGGAACTAACACACCATTGTAAAGTAATTATACTTCAATAAAGATGTTTAAAAAAAATTGGTGCTGGGAAAACTGGACAGCTGCATGTAAAAGAATGAAATTAGAACACTCCCTAACACCATACACAAAAATAAACTGAAAATGGATTCGAGACCTAAATGTAAGACCGGACACTATAAAACTCTTAGAG
>NC_041233.1:62908262-62919019 GCF_002837175.3 Physeter macrocephalus
TAAAAAACTAAAAATAGAATTACCATATGACCCAGCAATCCCACTACTGGGCATATACCCAGAGAAAACCATAATTCAAAAAGACACATGCCCCCCAGTGTTCATTGCAGCACTATTTACAAGAGCCAGGTCATGGAAGCAACCTAGATGTCCACTGACAGACGAATGGATAAAGAAGAGGTGGTACATATATACAGTGGAATATTACACAGTCATAAAAAGGAACGAAATTGAGTCATTTGTTGAGACGTGGACGGATCTAGAGACTGTCATACAGAGTGCAGTAAGCCGGAAAGAGAAAAACAAATATCATATATTAACGCATGTATGTGGAACCTAGAAGAACAGTACAGATGAGCCGGTTTGCAGGGCAGAAGTTAAGACACAGATATAGAGAACAAAGGTATGGACCCCAAGGGGGGAAAACCGTGGTGGGGTGGGGATGGTGGTGTGCTGAATTGGGCGATTGGGATTGACATGTATACACTGATGTGTATAAAATTGATGACTAATAAGAACCTGCAGTATAAACAAACAAACAAAACAACTAATACTAAACTTTCTTCGGGTTATTTGTATGGAAATATGTTAATATAAATGTTTCAGACATTACATGAAATTTCTAAAAATCTTATATGTTCTGGTATTATGTTATAAGTCATAATTCTAGTTATTACTTTAAAATGTATATCTCAGAAATAAACTATACTGCTGAACTGAATGAATAAGCATTTTCAGAACTCTAATGGAAAACTGATGAACTCATAAAAGTGCTAACAAAAGATCAAGATAAAAAAAAAATTAATTACATGGGACTGAGTGAACTGATGAGGATGATTATAATTTTTGTGGCTTTCTGTTTGAATAATAAAAAAAAATCCCACAAGCACTCAGAGGCAAAAAATATACAAATCAATTTTCACTGCAAGTAAAGGAGCTGTTATAGTGGAGGATTACTGGACTGAATGTCAATATTATGACATAGTATGAGTGTGTTTCGTGTTTAATTGCAATCATTGTTGCTTTTGTTGTGGTCATGCATTTACAATGCTTGGTGTCAGTCTATTTATCTCTTGTAACAATAAAATACAGTGTGTGTGTGTGAAAAAAAAAAAAGAAAGAAAGAAATTCTCTACAGTTTCTTCCAAAAAATATAAGCAGAAAGGAATGTTTCCTAACTCATTCTATGATGCCAGCATTATTCTAATACCAAAACTGATAAAGGCATTATAAGAATAAAGAATTATATACCAATATCTCTTAAACATAGATGCCAAAATCTCAAAAAAATATTGTTAAATTGCATCCAATAATGTATTATAATAATTAAACATTACGATCAAGTGTGATTTATTCCAGGTATACAAGACTGCTTCAAAATCCAACACTTCAACAGGCTGAAGAAGAAAAAAAGGTACTGATGTTATGTGATGCAGGAAAATCGTTTGACAAAGTCCAACACCCATGCATGATAAAAACTCTCAACAAAGTAGGAATAGAGGGAAATTTCCTCAATTTGTAAGTAACATCTATAGAAACATTCAGCTAATATTATGCTTAATGGTGATAAACTGAATGCTTTCTCCCTAAGAACGGGGACAAGGTAAGAATGTACTCTTTTACGACTTGTGATGAACATTGTAGTGGAAGTCCTAGCTACTTCACTGAGAAAAGAAAAGGAAATAAACAATATACAAATTGCAAATGAACAAATTCAACTGTTCTTGTTTGCAGATGGCATGATTGTCTATGTTGAAAATCCCAGAGAATCAAGGAATAATGCCTGAAATTAATAAAAGTTTATAGCAAGGCTACAGGACACACAATTACTGTTAAAAAGTCTATTGCTTTTTATCAGCAAACACTAATTGGAACTTGAAATTAAAACACACAATATCATTTACATTAGTATCCAAAATGAAATATTTAGGTACAAATTTAACACACTATTTTTAGGATAAGTATGTGGGAAACCATAAAACTCTAGTGAAGAAATCAAAGAAGAGCTAAATAAATGGACAGATATTCCATATTCATTGATTGTAACACTCAATGTTGTCAAGATTTCAATTATTCCCACCTTGATCTATGGCTTCAATTCAATCACAATCAACATCCCATCAAGCTCTTTTGTAGATGTCAACAAACTGTTACTAAAATTTGTATGGAAAGGAAAAAAAAACAAAGTAAACTAACAAACAAAATACCTGGAAGAAGAATAACAATGTTGAAGGACAGACATTACTGAATTTCAAGACTTACTATAAACTTAAAGTGATCATAGAGTGTGGTATTAGTGAAAGAATAAACACAAAGACTAATGGAAGATAATAGATAGTCTAGAGATAGATCCATACACATCCTCAAATGAAAAACCCTCTCCTCCAACAGAATAAAAAGTGATGATTGAGAGGAACTGAATTAAGATGGAAAACTGAGCTGAAATGTCCTTCTCATCCATGAAATTACAAAAATTTATGCAATTATAGAAAACATGTGAGACAAACAATGAAAATCATAGCTGCCAAAAGCGTACAAAAAATTAAGGCGATTCTGAAAGTAAGACAGCATAAGAAATGATATCTACAGAAAAACAACTAAAGAAATTATGCAAGAGACTACTCTGGAAGTGATTTGAAAAACAAAACAAACGAACAAACGAACAAAAAGCACTAAGAATTACCAAGCAATAAGGAAAATACAAATCGCGAAACTGAAATATCAAACTCGATAAATAGAAAAATAAATTTCTAAAAAAAGAGACTTGATAGAATAAATTGAAATGGAACATAGAATAAAAATATAATACTCATAACTATTTCAAAGACAGTGATTATGTACAATAAGATAAGACATCTTGGGATTTACATTTCTAATTTTCGTAAGTAACACTAAAGGATATTAGATTTTTAAAACAAACAAACATAAATATAGGAAACTAAATCCAAGTCCCAGTTAAGGGTGGAGGTAAATATTCAAAAGATAGGTGAAAAATCATGCTCAAATACTAGATGGGCTACAACTTGACTTTAAATTTGCCTAATAACCAAAGAAAAGAGAAAATATGATTAGCTTGTGAATTATAGAATTCACAAGTTGAACAACATTTAAGAGATTTAGAAGTAGGTCTCATAAGAGAAGCTGCAAGAAAATTTCCCAATGAGTTTTTACAAAGTGGATGTGCTCATCACTATTTCTTAAATTAATGTAACAAATTTATTAACAGGAAGGTTTGTTATTATGTTCCTCAGTGGCAGGAATTATAATAATTTTTGAAAGCGCTTTAGTTTTTTTTCTTTAATTTTCAGAGAGACTAATGAATTTTAATTTCACGGGTTGGGTTAGAAGGAGATCCCAGTGGTTTTTACAGAAACTCAGAATAAAATATTGCTTAATGCAGCATTTCAGAGGTAAGCAAAACATGGTTCCTCAAAACCTGGAGTTCAATTAGGAGATAAACAAAGGTTCTGTCTTTATCAAAGAGGATTATTTTTATTATTTTGTCTTCATCAGAAGGAGAGAGACGCGGGAAGGGGTTATGGGTTTGATTGAAAACACTCACTATTCTGAAATCAAGAGTAGTCATAAAATATAACTACTGATTGGGACTTCCCTGGGGGTCCAGTGGTTAAGACTTCGCCTTCCAATGCAGGGGATGAAGGTTCGATCCCTGGTCAGGGAGCTAAGATCCCACATGCCTCGTGGCCAAAAACCCAAAACATAAAACAGAAGTGATATTGTAACAAATTCAATAAAACCTTTAAAAATGGTCCACATCAAAAAAAAATTAAAAAAAATATATATATATAACCACTGATTATTATGTCTATTTTGAAATATGTCTGTGCATATTTGACTATTGAATTCAACATAATGGTATTTATGGTATGGCAATGTGGTATAATTACATATCCTTCAAAGTACTATGAAGATAGAAGAAATTTGTTTAATTCTATTATGTGTTCCCTTTGCATTATATTTCTAGCAAATCAAGATTTGATGAATTATTTAGTAAGAGTTGGCAAAATGATCCAGCAGTCTCTGCACATAAAGTAATTCTGGTTCCAATAAACGTATTTTTGACAAATGACTTCTGCTCACATGATTTATCAACTTAATGTGAAATGGAACTAAAACAGCGGAGTAGTAGGCTTCTTTTGCACTTGGTCCTGTCTTTGTAGACAAAGAGGAGAAAGGTAGAAAATAAAACATACCTAAGAAGAGGTTGAAAAAATATTATGTTTGTGTTCAGTTGGCAGCATATGGATCAAACAACAGAAGCAATAAAGACACACAAAGTTTACCTTTATCTTTAATCATGGAAGTTCCTTATGTCTACTGAAGAAAGAAAAAAGCACCATTAGGGTTAACAAAGTGACATCTCATGTCATAAACTTAGTTCCAAGTGGTTCCAGTCAGTTTAGATTTAGAGGCCACAACAGCAGCATGGTTTAACTAGAAGCAGTTTGGATGAAAAATGCTACAGCTGAAAAATGTATGGAGTCAGTTACTTTCTTGACCAACATTCTCAGATTTAGAGTGATCAAATTGTGGAGGTTTATATGCTTTGAGATCCTTCATCAGATGACAGTTCTCTATAGAATCTGAAATTGTATGGTTGACTGAAAGCATCTGTTCAATAGTTCATTGATGTAGAATGTGACAAAAATTTCAGTCCAGCCCAGGAAGTAACCTAAAAGGGTCTGTCACTGTAGCAACACAAAATCCATATGGAGGCAAACACTACATGATAATGCAATAAATTAAAAGAGCAGGCTATATATTCTCATTCACTCAGTCAATTAAGGATACACTGAACACATTATTAATGACAGGTATTCTACCAGGCACAGGATGGGAATATTTTCTGCCCTTGTGGAATACACAATACATGGAAAAATAGCCTAGGGTAATGGTTGCAGAAATCAATGAAAATTGAGCTCACAAAAAAGGTAAAACAAAATAATGTACCTCCTGATGAAAGCACAGGAGACCACCTAGGCCACAGTTTTCCCAAAATATCAAAAACAAAGAGAGAGAAATATGTTAAATGTCATCATAAGGGTTCAATTAAAAAAAAAATCCACAGTGCAGAGAAATTAACAGGGCAAATAACTCATGATTCTTCAAAAAATAAACGGCAAAACAAATAACAGAATAAAAGAATCATGTATAAAAACATATTTAAGAGAGACACCAATCCGTTGTAATGCGTTCTTGTTCTCTGGTTCATGATTTGAATTCTGATTCAAATAAACAAGCTGGTATAAGTGAGAGAGAGAGGCCAGAGACATAGAAATAATGACTAGGTATTTCATAATACTATGAAAATATTGGAAAATACTGTATATTTTTATATGTGATCAATGGCATAAGATAAGGATCTTTTAAAGATACATATTGCAATGATTGTAGAATTTATTTCAAAATAATCAAAGTGAGGGAGGGGGGATATAGGTATAGATGAAACAAAATTGGCCATGAGTTGGCAATTTTTGAATATGGATGATGAGTGCATGGGGGTATATTATACTACAGTATTTTCTCTTTTGTTTATGTTGGAAATTTCCTTTTTTAAAAAAGAAACCCTTTCTTGATAGTGCAATAGAGGAGTAAAGGGGAGTATAATATGTATGAGAGAGAAATATTAACCTTAGAATGGAGACTCATGAAAGGCTCTTCCAAGAAGGTGACATTTACATTTAAAACTAAAAAATAAGTAGGAGTTATCCAAATGCCATACAGGGTAGAGAAAAGTGTTTAAGTCAGGGTACAGCATATACGAAAATCTTTGAAGTTGAGAGAAGTTAAGTGGATTATCTACAAAAAAAAATCCCAAAACACTCAAACTGAAACTGAATAAAGCATGGTAAAGCAATGAGTGCTGCTCATCAGCCTATACAGATATCTGCTGAATCACACAGAGTCTTAATGACTTTTTACAATATTATAGACATATTATTATGAAAAATGGGGAGCCATAAATAAAATGTAGTAGGTAAAAACATTACATATGAGGTATTAAATGAATACTGCTATAGACTGAATGTTTGTGTTCCCTACCAAAATTCATAAGTTGAAACCTAATCCCCAATGTAATAGTCTTAGGAAGTGGGGCCTTTGGGACATGATTAGATCATGAAGGATTAGTGCCCTTATAAATCAGACCCTAGAGAGCTCTTTCACCCCCCAAGCCTTGTGAGAACACAGTGAGAACCAGGAAGTGCATTTTCACTAGACACCAAAACTACCATCAACTTGATCTTGGATTTTCCAGGCTCCAGAACTGTGAGAAGTAAAGTTCTGCTGTTTATAAGCCACCCAGTCTATAGTATTCTGTTATAGCAGCCTGAACAGAAAAAAATAAACACTTGTCACCATTGTGAAGGGCAAGAACAGAGGCAGGGAGAACTATGTGGCTACTGCAGAAGTTGAAGTGAGCAATGGTGGAGGCAAGGACCAGGAGGAAGGTAGTATGCATATAGAGAACTGGATGCAGTGAAGAAATATACAAATGATAAAATAAAGGCTTTTGGTGCCCCAGATTGGGGGTGAAAGGGAGGGAGAAGTCAAAGAAGACTCCCAGGCTTTTGGGCAGTGAATGGAAATGCTACAGCTGCATGATGTCACTGTTCACCAAAATGTGCATGAGCCCTCTTGGGGGAGATAAGCATGTGCTTAGTTTTGGACTTGCAGAGTTTAAGGTGCTTTGTAACATCAACATAAGCATGCTATAGAGGCCATTTTATATAACTATATTGAGCTTAGAAGATGGGTCTCATCTGGCAAAATAAATGTAAAAGTCTTGTAACGATGTGATGATCCAGGAAAAATATAGAGGCAAAAGAGCACCTACACTTAAGTCCCAAGAAGCTCCAAATTTTAGTATCCTAAGAGATGCCTTCTGCTTCCATGTAGATGTAGTAGGCTGGATCATCCACCTAATATACTCCCTGCAACAACCAGAAGCTGTATAAACCACAGAAATCATTTTGCAAAGAAATCAGAGCACCATGTAAGCAATAGGGGCAAATGAACTGAAATCCCAGAGGCCCAGGAGCCCATCCAAGTTGGGTTGGCCATCACTGGCCATGTTCAAGACTGAGGCCTTTGTAGAGTTTGGTCATGGACTTAGTACCAATTTTGGTTCACACAGATTTAATAAAATGGTTGAAAAAAATCAGTAAACCCTTGGCAGACAAACTGAACCTTTGGCAACAGACTGAAAACTTATAGAGCCTTGAAAGAGCAGCCAGTTTTCCACATGAGGATGTGCTGAGTAGGCTTGAGGACTAGAAAACATCTTCTAAAAGGCAGAAGAAAAACTTCTATAATCTTTTAGTGCTTCATAGACAAAACCTTGCCAGAGAGGCCTGCCTCAAGGACACATTTTGGATCTCCATCAGACTCTTGCCTTATTGAAGCTTCAAAGAAAGTGGTTAAAGAGTAAAGTTCAAAACATCTAAAGGGTGGAGCTGAATATCCTTTATTCTTTTTTGTGATGAGGAAACAGAGACACACCAGGATTGGAATGAAAAGTCAGGGAAGTTCCTGCATGAGGAAGAGGGACAAACCAGAAGTGGCCTGACCCTTACTAAAACATCAACCATAATTCCGGAGTCTTAGAAGTCCAAGATCAAAGTGTTATCAGGGTTGATTTCTTCTGATGCCTCTCTCCCTAGCTTAAAGATGACTGCCTTCTTGCTGTGACCTCATCTGGTCTTTCCTATAGACCTACGTGTATCTGTGTCCAAATTTCTCTTCTTATAAAAGAACACCAGTTATATTGGATTAAGACCCACCCATATGACAACATTTTACCTTACTGTCACCTCCAGATACAAGGGAGTTAGAACTTTAACATATTAATTTTGAGGGGTTAAAATTAAGCCCAGACTGTATGTAATTAATAAATCCATAAGAATAATATGTAGAAAGTAGAAATTTAAAAGGTGAGTAGGAAAAAAAGTCAGAAATGGAGACTGAAATGGAGCAGCTTGAAAAGAGGAAAACCAAGAGTTTTTGATATTAGAAGATCCAACGGAAAAGTGTTTTTAAAAGGAGGATGTGCTCAAATGCATCAAGTGCTCTTGAGGTATTAATTAAAATGAGGATCTAGAAGTGTATGTTGTCTTCATAAAAGGGAAGGTCACTGTTGGCCTTTGTGAGAGCAGTTTTACTGGAGTGGAAAGGGTTACATACATATTCAAGTGGGTAGGGTAGGGAACAGAAGGTGAAAAAGAAGAATAAGAGAGTGAAGACACTTCATTTGAGAGATTCACCTGTGAATAAAAAAATGAGTTGGAAGTAGCTGGCAGGAAATATAGGCTTGAAAGTAGTTGTTGTGGTTTTAGTTTTGGCTGTGGTTTCTTTGTTTTTAACAAAAACTGGAAAAGATTTTTGCATGCCCTACTGTTGGTGAAATGTGGGGAGTAGTGAGCCAGCAGTTGAAGATATGGGACATAGAGGAGATGCTTAAGAGCTGAAAGGGAGCTGGGATCCAGAGCATCGATAGAGCAGTTTGTGTTTGAAGAGATGGTCAGCTCCTGCATTGTCCTTTATGAAATATAAGATGAAATGGATGAAGTGCATCAATTTGAGATGTGGGAGTGGGAAGTTGAGGGGACTGTAACTAGGGCACTACCAATAGTGGCCAGCCCCTGTGAAGGTTCACTTGCATGGGATGACAATGAATGTCCCAACCATCCTTGCTGGATGATTTTCCTCAGCTCTGATCAAAAACTTGGATGCAGCTAACAGGAAGACAAGGAGTCAGGTTTAGCCTGGTGATGTAGAAGAATTTGACCAGGATAAACATATTTATGTTCACAAAAACTCAATGTGATGCATGCTTATGTATATTATGTACATAGATTAGCTTCAGTTTATCCAAGAGGAAATTGAAGAACAGAATAACTAAACTAAATATCTTTCCCCATTTACATTGCTAATAAAGAGGTGAGTCAGGATTTCAGTTCATTCTCATTCTAAAGAACATTATCTTAATCATTATGCTGTACTTTTTAATATAAAAAATACTATAAATATTCTCTAAACAATAATTTTATGTAAGAATATAGGTACTATTTATAAAAAGAATGTGTAATAACAGGAAATATTTAATTGCAAAATTAAATGAAAAATCTTAGTCTCCAAAACTGATTACATCACACTGTCACAACTACATCTAGCACAATACCAGGCACTTAATAGATATTCTAAAAATAAATGCTAAACAAACCACGTTTAAAACAGAAAAGGCTAAAAGAAAATAAAATAGAATGGTTTAACATGATTACTCTTTGGGTAAGAGTGATTTCTTTCCTCTACTTAACATATTTTTGATTAATGACTATGTAGGGCTTTTAAGAAGGTAAAAATGAACTATGAACAGAGTTCTTCTCAATGAAATTCCACTACTTCCTTCACATCCATACTATATTCTCAACTTCTTGTGGCCACACAGTAGGCAGCAAATTTCTGCAAGTTGCCATTGAGAACTCCTGCTGAGTTTACTCAGATACTGGCCTCCTGGGGTCTGAAAACCAAGCTGTGGAGTAAATCCTAGACCAATGTAATAAATACACCCAGGAACACTGCTTCCATACAGGGGTGCAAGGATGAGAAAATATGCTAGTCTGAACCAGCTGGGGAAAAGCCCTAGATCTTAGATGGTTTAAAATCCATTACATAGGTAGCTTTGGGAGTGTATAGGCTAGTCTTGTAGGCAGGCTTCTCAACCTTCCTGAGAAACCTACAATTATATGGGGAACTAAGTGAAAATTGTGTGAAGATAGCAAATGAAATCACCTTCCTGCGAGAATTTTAATAGTATTCTTAGAAGAGGAAGTGAGGGGAAGTGGGAAAAAGGGAGGGAGGAAAGGAGAGAGTTTAAAAGCATTTTTTTTTAAATTATGGGGGGAATGAAAAAGTCAGCTTTTCATCACAATAAAGTGAGTAAAAAAAAAAGGGAAATACATACATATACAAATATAAACATATATATTCCTGGTTTTATATAGTATATATTTATATATATATAATTACTGAATGCTATTATTAAATACATAGAATATATTTGGAAAATAAATAAAGATTTAATGTTTACTTTCAAGGAAAATAACTGGTTCATCTGGGAACAAAATAGGTAGGTAAGCATAATATTCACTGCATTCACCTCATTTTTTTTGTTGAATTTTGGTCAATGTGCATGCATTTCCTATTCAAAAATTAATAAACAAAATAATATTAAGGTAAAGTATCCAATTATTAACAGATCATCTTAATTCGGTGTCATCATCACAAGAAACTCAAATGAAGCTAGGGATTACATAGGCCTGCATATCCTGTGTATTATCTGGACATAGATAGGATGGTCTAAGGTTGGGCAAATTGTTTAGCTCTCTTGCAAATAGGGATCATTTTATTGGCTTATGAACCTTAGCACCTTATTTGGTTGCATTACACACACACCCACACACATTTTCCATATATGTGAATGCATATATATTTCTATATGTATAAATATACAATAAAATATTCATATTAATTGCAATAATAATGTCACAGAAGCCACGCTGATTGTGAAACATTCAGAATTAGGCTTTTTCTATGGACCTGATGACAAGAATGCTTATTTATTTATTTATTTTTTTATTATTTTATTTATTTTTAAATTTTATTTTTATTTTTTTTAACATCTTTATTGGAGTATAACTTTTACAATGGTGTGTTAGTTTCTGCTTTAAAACAAAGTG
>NC_041233.1:62920523-62980682 GCF_002837175.3 Physeter macrocephalus
TTTGGCCCCATTTGTTTATTTTTGTTTCTATTTCCATTTCTCTAGGAGGTGGGTCAAAAAGGATCTTGCTGTGATGTGTGTCATGGAGTGTTCTGCCTGTGTTTTCCTCTAAGAGTTTGATAGTGTCTGGCCTTACATTTAGGTCTTTAACCCATTTTGAGTTGATTTTTGTGTATGGTATTAGGAAGTGTTCTAATTTCATACTTTTACATGTACCAGTCCAGTTTTCCCAGCACCACTTATTGAAAGAGGCTGTCTTTTCTCCACATTATATTCTTGCAGCCTTTATCAAAGATAAGGTGACCATATGTGCATGGGTTTATCTCTGGGCTTTCTATCCTGTTCCATTGATCTATATTTCTGTGTTTGTGCCAGTACCATACTGTCTTGATTACTGTAGCTTTGTAGTATAGTCTGAAGTCAGGGAGCCTGATTCCTCCAGCTCCATTTTTTGTTCTCAACAGTCAGGAGAAGGAGAAATCAGATGCTCTGATCTAATCACCACTATTCATTTTATATATTGTTTCAGGACTTATTAATAGGGCATTCAAGTTTAGGAGGAATGTATATTGCTGTTGGGTTGACCCTTTCATCATCATTAAATGGTCTCTCTAACTGTGGAAATATTTCTGACCATCAATATTTCCTTTTTTAACAATATTAAGCAATATTAACTTTCTGTTTGGTTAGGATATGTATCTTTTGTCTTTCTACCTCCTTTAATTTTCAACTTTTCTATGTTCTTATATTTAAAGGTGTTTCTTATAATGAGAGTTTAGCTAGTTTAGTTTCTTCTTTTTAAAATCTTTTCTAGTCTTATTTTAATTATAAAACTTAATCTATTTTAATTTAATTAATAATAAATTTTGGCTTAAATCTACATCTTAATCTTTATTCTATGTGTGTTTACATATTTTTCATAGTCTTGCTTTCTTTTCAAATAATTAAGAATTTAAAAAATCATTTAATTTCCCCTCTAATAATATCTTGCCTGTTATACGACTATACATTTCTTTAATTCATTTCCATGTTTATCCTTGTCTTATCAGAGTATATAATAAATTATTACTTTTACTATTTTCACAACACTGAAAATATTTTTACAACCTTTACTCACAGCGTATATTAAAACTTAAAAACCGTTATCCTTATTGTTTTAAATAGCTTCTATTTATTTAGATTTACTTAAACATTCTTCCTTTTTTTTTTTTTAACTTGCTTCATCTTCATCTTTCATCTGGGATTATTTTTCTTCTGGCTAAATGACTTCCCTTTGCATTTCTGTTCATGTGAGTTACTCTGACACAGGCTTCTACATCATAGCCAGAAGCAAAGATCTTAGCCATTGGTCCTTCATCTTGAGTTCAATAAATATTTATTGGGTACAGCTCTTTCTCACACTGAGAGGGAGGATGGGGAAATGAGAAATAACTGCTTATAGCAGAGGAAGGATGAGGACCTGCAACCAACTGATTGTATTCAAAACTGGAATGTGTATTCAACAGAGGCAAAAGTACTTTTCAGGAAATATAAATAGAGGGAGGAGTAATAATAAAAGGTGATAGAGGACAATGATGATGATTCTTTTGTCTGCAGATGACTCGATGTTGATTCTTGTGTCTGCAGATTAAGTCCAAATTCCAAGTCACCCCTTATAAACTTGGTGACAATAAGGGTAAACAAATAAAACTTGTCTAACTTCCAGTCCCAGTCCTAAAATAAGAAAGATAATACTTCACTTCATGGAATGGATATAAAGATGAAGATAAATAATATATTCAACACTTAGTACAAAGTCTGTTACCTAATAGAACCTTTATAAATCATCCAATTACTAAAAATTCAAGCAGGGCTTCTGGATATTGTATCATGGAGGTTGACTTTGAAAAATAAGTAGATCTTCAATAGAAGGAGATCAGAGGCAGTAAACTGCCTGGCGAAAGATCAGCAAGAACAACGGCTGGAGGTATGAATGAAATTACCATGTTCATGGCACAGCAAAGATGTCAACTGCTGAGGCTCTGGTGCCCTGAGGTATCCAGTGGGGCATGACTTTGGAGGAAGGTGCCTTGAAGCATCATCACAGAGGCTTTGGGTGCCATGAGAAGGTAATGATTCATGAAATAAAGTGGAGACGTGTACTGAGTGGATTAAACATCATTATGGATACTTGTGCAGCAATGCATACTTGACCATCTTACCAAACAAGTTCAGACTTTTTAAAATAAAATGCATAGCATAGAAAGAAGGATCATCCAAGTCTTCTAGTTCTGTCATTGTCTGCCCACAACTCCCACCTCTCACTCCACTGCCAGCCACCTTACTAGACTGATCGACATGATAAAAATTTCACCAGGAATAGAATATTTCATTTGCTTTTCCCTTAGAAGATTTTAGATGATTTAACCCCAGTTTGCAGTTTTTCTTTTGCAACACCTTTTCTTACTGCACAAACCATAGGTAGGAACAGACATTCTTTCTTCCCTCCCCCCATGTCCCCCTGGCCTCTTAAAAAACTGTCTTCAGCCTTGTTTGTGCATAGTATATTAAAAAACCTGCCATAGCTGTTGTTAGAAATACAACTTTACAAATCAAAGATTCACCAAGGATTCTGCTTTGCCAACCCAGTAGAGAGTATTTACCATGAAATGACAAATTTATCACCTCTGGTGCTAAGCCAAATTCTGTGGAATCAGAATATGATAATCCAGACACATGGTTTTGGGTGTGGACTAGAGGTAAAGCCCTAATACATGCGAACAACTTTTGTAATTTCTATGCTCCCTCTATCGCTGAGCCCCTTTCAGAATTCTGACATATGTTGTTCAAGTACACTTGGAAACCAATTCTGAGAAGGATTTCAAGTAGGTTAGACTTGGTTATATGATTCTGGATCTTTCAATTTCTTTTCTGTTATAATGAGTTTACTCCTTCCCATGTTGGGCAATGATTTGAAGGAATCCACAGAAAACCACTCATTTCTTCAAGTTCTAATTCAGATTCATTTGCTAGTATTCTGTAAATACACTAAAGTAAGTAATAGGAAGTGTTCTCAGGAAGTGTACTCATGGAAGGGGGCAGCAGATGCGGGCATAATATATCAGTAATCCTGCCCTCCTGGGAGCGTTTAAGAAGACACTTTCTGAGGCTTACAGATTTCAAAATACTGTGACCAAGATGATGAGTGGTCTGGAAACTGCTGAAAGAAGAGTATTGGAGAAAGAGGGCTCTTCAGGGACAAGAGAGGGATGACAGGACATTAACAAGACAGTCACTAAATATATATAGGGTGCCATAGGGACAAAGAACCTGGCTTGTTTGCTATTGCTAAAAGCAAAACGGCAGAAGGTATATATTGGTACATATGGTCAGCTTAAGTGGACAGCTGGTTTATCCTCAAATGGACAGAGATGTAAGAAACTCCCAGAGAAAATTTCAGCCAAGGTTACAGGGCCATTCACTTGTGATATCATAAGTGATATCAATACATTTAATTGGACCAAATCACCTTGGAATCCTTTTTCCAACACTAAGGCACTGTTTTAAAACCAAGATGTGCTTTAGCACATGTACAAAATCTCTTTTCTATTATTCCTAAAGACTTCTCCTCTTCTGTTCATCTCCTCTTTATCTTCTTAGAAATATCTAAAATCCAGGAAACTCTTTAATTGGCACTATTTGAGATTTCTCAAGCCCCAGTGCATTTTTTTTTCAAAGTATGTTCTTAGATCCCCTACAGAAAAATCACAGAAATAGCTTATTAAAAATATACATTTCTATGTCCCATTGTAGACATACTGAATCAAGGTCCTTGGGGAAGGTGCCCAGAACTACGCATTATAACAAGCCCTCCAGATGATTCTTATAACCATCGAAGTTTAAAACCATTGTCCAGTCTTCTTCTCTCCAGCATTGTCTGTACTTGTTAATTTTATAGGTAAGCAGTGCTCAATTCTCTCAACTTAAGAGTGAGGAACTGAGATTCAGAAAGATAAAGTCCTGGTTTCTAAATATATTTGGCCAGTTTTAGCCCCCTTCCTTCCTTCTGCCAAATGGGTAGCTTTGTGCAGATGCAAGGAACAGGGGGTATTGAACCTAGTGTTCTATCATGATGAATCCCGAAGTTTGAATATAAAAAATAATATATATACAGTACCAAATGTAAAATAGATAGCTAGTGGGAAGCAGCCGCTAGCACAGGGAGATCAGCTCGGTGCTTTGTGACCACCTAGAGTGGTGGGATAGGGAGGGTGGGAGATGTAAGAGGGAGGGGATATGGGGATCTATGTATATGTATAGCTGATTCACTTTGTTACACAGCAGAAACTAACACACCATTGTAAAGCAATTATACTCCAATAAAGATGTTAAAATTTTTTTTTTTCCATTGCCTTTTCTCTGGGAGAGATCTTAAAGCTCCTACTGCCAACAGCAAGGAAGCTCAGCAAGACATATACCTGTTGGGTGGTGGTTCCCAATCTTGGCTGCACATAGACAGAATCATTGAAACTTCAAAACAAATACCTAAGCTGGGCCTCACAACAGGACAGTTAAATTAAATGCTCTAGGGCTGAGGACACTGCATTTCCTTTCTTGGAAGGACCAATTTGAGCATCACAACTTTTGTAACTCCACAGCACTTTGTATAGAACATTATTATTTTTGTACTGATCACATTTTTGTAATTATTTATGTTTTAGTGTCTTCGCCCCAGCTCCCCATGGATACCTAGAGTAAGAACTGCAACTTCAGTGCAGACAGTAGGCCCCCAGGACATATGCATATTTAAACGTAAGTGAAATATTGTAGAAAAGCCTAGAAATTGCACATGCCCTAAAATAATTTGTGGAATATCAAAGTTAACTTCATGCTCCCTGGGAGGAAATTTTTGAGCATATTTTGAAAGTCTTTCTCCATTTCTGAAGTTAAAGAATCACTCTAGCATATTTTAGCTACAACTCAGAAGTAGCCTTTTGACTAAACATTGATAAAGTTTCTAAGTCATAAACACACTAAGATTTATCACTTGTCCTAAGGTTGACACTGCCATTATTCTTAATTACTCCTTCACTTTCTCACATTATTCACTGTGTCCCCAGAGAAGGGAAATGAGCAGAGAGTTCTGCTTTAAGAAAGAATAAATTCATTCTGAGGTTACATCTTGTGTACACAAAATACCTCCCACATTTGTAAATTGATCATGCTGATCTGCTTTTTGGGGTCACTGAACAGGCACAAAGGGTGTAATCAAATATACACACACATGTGCATCAGTACACACACGTTAAAGTGCCTGACACTGGCAAAACAGGAACTGAAAGTCAAAATCTGTGGGTCTTATTTTAAAAAATCTTTTAAAACCATTTAGATGCCAATGTCTCATAGACACAACCTTGACACCCGGCCCATAGGCAATGCACATGCAAGTCTAAAGCCACAGAGGAAATATCAGACTTTCATCTTCAAAATAAAGTAGAAACTCTTAAGTGCAGAACCTGGTGTCTTCTCTACATCTTACTGGAGCTCAGCAGAGCGAGGGAACTTGGATGAATGGACTTTTGCTCATACTAGACTGAAGGCTCCTTGGGAGCAAGAATCCCATCAGTTTTGTTGGCTATTGCATGCCTAGAACTTAACACAGTGCCTGCTGCATAAATGTTGTTCAGTGTTTATTAATGACTGGATGAAAGTCGTGCTCACAAAGTATTGCACTGATAATGGATACATCAGAAGTCTGTAAAATAAGAGGAAAAGGTCTTTCTAGGTCCTAAAACCGAATGTTTCTTAGAGGTTGTTGAAAGTTGCTTTAGAGTTTACTTCACAAATAAAATATAACCCAAAAACTTACATATAAAGAATGACCATGAACTCCAGACAAAAAAATGTAGGTTGTTCTTTCACATCCTATAATGAATGTAGAAGGAAAGATGCTTCTTAAAAAAATCTTAAATGCCCTACAGCAGAACTGGAGAAAAAATTATGTTAGAAAATAATTTTTGATGGATGAGAGTTACCAATTTTCTAGAAATCAGAAAGGAGATACAGAATTAGTTCCATAATATCTGCTGTTCAACTATTTCAGCCTAATATTCCTAAGAGAAAAATACATATCAGGCACAAGAGGTGATTCTTCCTACATTTTATATTTCTAAGACATTGACCTTGGCAACAATTCTTACATGTAGTACAGGAGAACAGATTACCGTTTGCAAGGATGGGTGCCTAGACCTCAAAAGAGAAAGGACATTTCTGCAGCTGAAAATTGCGTGAAATGGGGGGAAAATCCGTCTCTAATTGCAACTTTTAACATGACTTACATGACCTAAAACATAGTTATAAAAGCCAGATGGCATTTTCATGTCTTTGATTTGGGGTAATTATTTTTATAGCTGAAAGATTTCTAGTGTATCTCACATTACTTTTGGCCATAAACAGAAGACTTTTGATTTTCAGCTTCCTCCCTGCTTAAGAAAAAAGAAAAGAAGAGGTATTCTCCCCAAAATCATTTTCACAGGGAAAAATGATTGCCCCAACTTAATTAGGCAAGAGGATGGTAAATTAACACAGCTTGAGGAAGTAACCCCATATCTGACATAGCCATGGGTCAGAGTCATTTAGACCCACTAGTTCCAACCACAATTATCTCCCAGTTGTTGGGTGGGTGCATGTAGCTACAGCTACATGACTAGTCTCTGTGCTTTCATTCATGTTAATGAAATCCATTCTCTACACAACAGCCAAAGTGATCTTTTACAAAAAATCCCTTCCAATGACTTCCCCTGCCATTTAGAATGAAACCAATATTTTATCCCATATTCCATGTGGTCCTCATGATCTAGTTAGGATTGCTTTGGCCATTAAAACTTAGGAAATTGTTGAGAGAGAAAGAATGTAAGCTCTGGATGTACGTAGTTTAACAGGTTTGACCTGCAGACGTGACCTGCAGGATTCCCAACATCCACTACACCAACAGTTTCTTTCTGCCCATTTTTTCTCTCTGTCCCTGTATTTAGACTATTCAGTCCTATAAATCTCTAAAAAACCTTATTTTCCCCCCTCCTAACTAGAATTGTCCCAAGTATCTGCAGCAGAAACACAGATTCTGCTACTGAAACTTATTCAGATCTGAGGAATCTAAAAGAAGTATCATTTTCACTTAGGTTATTTTTGCTTTGGATACTTTTGCTTTTTTATCTCAATATTAAAAATTAACAGCTTGGGCCAACATTATGAAACCAGTCCGACTCTTAGAGGCATATCAACAGCAAGAAAATGACAACTATCTGTGGATATAAGCAATCAGCCTGGAGTGGAAGGAAGAGTCCAGAAATGGACACCTCAGAGCTAATCCCAACCTGCTTGCCCATCACCTGGCACCCAAGAGGCTCCTCTCATAACTTCTCTCTCTGTCTCCTTTTCAGTTTTACCTTGGATTCATCATATTATTAGCCTTGTTAAGAAACAAACTTTGGGATTTTTGATAATTATTGATTCTTTCATTTGTCAATTTCTGCTTCTATTATTATTATTTCCTTCCTTCTACTATTTTGGGAGCATTTATTTCATGTCACTTTCTAAAATTTTTTGAATGAATACTAAATTTATTCTCAGGCTTATTTACTTTCTGATGTAGGTGTTTAAGACTATAAACTTCCTCTATTCACAGAATTACCTGCCTTCCTTAATTACTGAATGTGCTTTGGGTTGTAATGATAATATTCATTGTCTTCAATTAAAAGAAACTTTTAATTTGATTGTGATATCTTGTTTGACCTAAGAGTTATTTAGACGCATATTGCTTAATTTCTAAATTGTTGGCAATTACATGTTATTGCCTTCTAGCTTAATTCTAAAATAGTCCTAGAACTTATTACTCTTTTGTATCTCAACTATCTGACATTTGTTAAGAATTGAACAATAGCTTAACGCAGTCCATTTTGTTAAAAATACTATGTGCATTTGAAAACAGTATGTGTTTTTAAATTCTTGGGTTCAGTATCATCAAGTTTGTCCAGGTATATCAAGTAGACTCGTTCATTTTTCACATTTGCCATATTTCACTGAATTTACTGGACTGTTCTATCACCTAAAGAGAAAGCTATGTTAAAGTTTTCTACCGGAATCATGGAGATATCTATTTTGCTATTCATTTCTGTACACTTTTGCTTTGTAAATTTTTATACAGTATCATTAGAAACATTTGTATTTAGAATTATTATATTTTCCTGGTGAATGAACTCTGATCATTATGAAATTACCACTGTTTATCTTTAATAATAATTCTTATCTTAAAATCTGAATTCTCTGATATAAATTTGCTATAGCTTTTTTTTGCTTAGTGTTTGTATGATATTATTATTTTAAATTCCTTTTCTGTCAACTTTACACTTAAGGTGAATCTACTGTAAGCAACATATAAGTGAGATTTTTTTCCCCGAATCTGGTTGATGATTGCAGTAGGTTGAACAGTGGTCCCCCAAAACATATTGAGTCAGCCCCTTTGCCCTACTCCTTTATGCTGCCTAGTACATAGGCAAGATTTCCACAGCTCAAGAAATCATTTTGAAACATAAGGCATCTTAAAGATAGATGATATGTGATATGAATTGAAGGAAAGAAAATCATAAGAAGACTGGATTTCCAATGAATGTGAGTCTATGTTTCTGGCTCTTCTCTTCCATATTCTTAAGGTTACTATTATTTCCATACACTGCTATGAACAGTTGAGTGAAAGTTATATCTGAATACAATTTCAAAGAACTATTAATACTTAACTAAATATTTTATTCTTATTCTGATATAAAGAGACTTTTGTACATCAGCCAAAAATTGATAATACTGAAACTCAGGACATGTTTTTCCACCAAAACATCTGACCAAGTATAAATGAACTTCCAGGCATCAACACATTAGTTGATTGGAAGAATGCTTTTGCAAAATCAGTTTGAATATTATTATATTTCATCTACTGTATTACTTGCTACTTCTACTAATATTTCTATCCATGCCTTTGCTCTCTTCTTTTCTTCCTTTTTCTGTCATATTAGGTTTGCTTAACATTCTATAAATATTCCTTCTACTAATGATATGAGTTGTGTGACAGCTAACAGCTTACATTATTTACAGTCTTTGTTTTTTAGAGTAAAACAGGAAACCATCAAATGCAATGATTTACTCAGCTGCAGTACACAAGGTACTCCAGTCCTACTGAAGAAGAATAATTGTTATGGTAATTTAATGATATATACAATACCTGTTATTAGCTATTTATTAATATATGAATACTTGAGATCTGCTGCTACTAGTGCAAGTGAGAACAACTTATTTTTCAATCAAACCTAATTGCCAATGCTGGTACATGGAAAGAAATTTAACTCTTCTCATCAGATTTATTGGATTGCACCATTCTTGCCAGATTTCATAGTGACATATAATTTATATTAATGTTAGAATGTTATATTTAGAGTTGAGATAAATCCTAACCTCTAATATGTCAATCTACAGGAGCAAGAAAATGGCAGGAAAGGATATATGTTGAAAACAGTAATTTACATATTATTTTGGAATCCCACTTTGCAGGAATCAGTAACCTGAGGAGTGCTGCTTCTTGGTAGTTTATCCCCTGTGGTCTTGGAGGAACAGCGGCCACAAATAAGGTGTAAAACTTATAACTTCTCTCAGTGCCTGCATTCAATCTTTACTGCAGGATTATCAAACGAGAGAGTGAAAAAATGGAACGAGGTAGTTCCGCAGAGTGTCTAAGCCATCCAACCTTGATTATTGGGATTTAGATACATATCTAATCTAGTTGAAGGAGAACAGAATACTTTAACCACCAACATCCTTTTGTAATTAGTGAGAATTACATTCTATACTGAATGGTAAAGGATACCAAGAAGAAAAATCAGAATTAGTCAGGTTCTAGCATTATAATCTTAGATACTGGGATTCCAGAAAACTCCATCCCTTTGTTAGGGATGTTTTCTAAAAGAGATTCACTGGGAAGATCTGTGCTACTCCGGGGGAGAAAACCCTTGAGAATGCAGAAATGCACAAGGCTTGTTGGTGCTATTTTCTTCCACAGAATCTCAGCTATTTCAATTTAGAGCTGTTTTTTGGTTTCATCACTACTAAGTCTTCCTTGATATCTATCAGCTCTGTTAATTAAGAAAAAATAACATTTATTTGGCTTCTTTTTATTTCTGTAAAATATGGGATAATAACATTATTTATTTCAAAGTGTTACTGTGACGATTAAAAGAGTTATATGCCATTTATTTAAAACAGAGTCTGAGAGAACAAAAATAAAATCTGAATATTAATGATCACTCCCATTACCATTATCATGCTGATTACCATCACAGTCATCACAGCAGTATTATCTATCTATCGACTGATTGGTCAGCATCCTCATCATTGATCCTCAGCCTTCAGTTCTGTTTTATACAGTTTATATACAAAAGTGGAGGACTTGCTGCATCAGAAAAGCATCCCTGACATGCTTATTCCTGACTAGGTGGGTGAGACTTATTATTTCTGCATGTACTGAGTGAATGAACTAACCCTGCTGCTCTATTCACAAATAGTTGGACTAGGTTGAGTTGAAGGTTGAAAGAAACCGTAAATACTGTAAATAGATATACACACATACACACAGTGAGAGAAAGAGAGAGAGAGAGAGAGAGAGAGAGAAAGAGAAGCCCAGCTTCAGTAACCCCTTACTTCATTTCCCTTTTTCCTTGACAAGACTTTATTCTAATCCTACTCTTTTCCTACCATTTCCTCTTGTCCACTGCTTGACTTATCCATTAGCCTAATTCTACAACTTTGAAACCTGATGTAATAAAGACAATTAATACAATCATATCTCCTGACTCCTACAAGAAGCCCTGCATTTATAGGCTTCTCAGTCCCACCTACTTAGGTTGGTAGTCAAATCTTATTTCTTGGAACAAAAAAGCTGCCTCATTTTGCCAATTTGTTATCTCCTCCTTGGGATAGTTTATTTCCTGCATTAGTGAAGACAAAACACAGCTTCTGTTACAAAACAAATTTTTAACCTCTGGCCTCAAAATTTAATTCAGATGTCTTCAGCCAGACCTCATTGACTCAACATAGAAAATACATATTTTATATATATATATATATATATATATATATATATATATATTTTTTTTTTATCCAGAAGCCTAAAGATGCAATTCTTTGAAGGGTAGAACACTGTGAACCAAAGTATTTTGAACTTTAGAGAAAACATGTTTCAGATTAAGAGTTAGTTTATGTAAATTATTTTCTCACATACAGAGAACCATTTATCTCCATAACCATTTACTTTAAAATACAAATTTAATATGTATTAGAAACTTATTTTTAAAGGTTGCTTCTTGGAGACACCCCAGTTGGACATGAATTGGGCTTTACATGATCTGTCATTTCTATTTCTTTGCTTATTTAATCTCCTCAGTTGGCAGAGGCATTCCCAGGAAGCATTTACACTTCCCCCAAATGCCTTAGAACTCGAAAGAGAGAAGACACTAGAATTTTAAGCCAAGCTTGGATACCCACACAAGCTGACATGGTACCCAACCTTCAAATGTGGCAGAAGAGCAAAAGAATAATATATCAGAGAACACCGTATTCAACAGAATATGGGTTACTGGTGGTTGCATAAACAAGGCAAGGTAGGAAGTATCCATCATTTACTAATGGTCAGTTGTGGCCCATATCTCACAAGATGGATTGCAGGGACCAAGACGGGCCCACGACTAGAAATGTCACAACTTAGCTTTTTGTTCGTTCACTGTCCAGTAGAGAAAAAGAAAAAAATAGAAAAACTAGATAGATAGATAGATAGGATTTGGGGATTATGTTGTTGCCTGTGTACAGACAGTAAAAAAGAATTGTTGTGCCAGATATCTACAAAAATATCTAGTGAAGGAAGATAAAGAAGTGTTTTTACAACAACTATTGTGCTTTCTGCACTGTGCTTAGAACATGGAATAGTCTCTATTTTCAAGTGAAGTATAGTCAGGTTGAAGAGGCAAGACTAGACTGGATGAAAACAAATGGGATTCAGAACTGGTGCAACAAGTTGAAATTGTCAGAAAACACTGCCATCATCTTAAGATCATCTTATGTGGAATACAGTAGTTTGAAAAAAAAAGAGTGAATTCAGATATAAAGAATCTATCTGACAACCAGGTTCAGTAAAGTCAATCTCAATCTGCAATCAGCAATATGCTTAGTTCTATGTCAAAAAGCTTCTCTAGAAAGAATGCCTGCATTAATTGCTACATGATTGTAGTGACCATGTGCTGTGTCTGTTGCTGGATTTATTTGCATTGAGTCTGGGGCTTTCGCACCTGACAGCTCTCTAATAGGAACTGTTCCTGTTGAGTCTTCCTCCACACCTTTGGGTGTGTCAGTCACCTCACCTGGAATAACTTAACGTTTTTTCCAACCATCCAACTTTTTCTCATCCTTCAGGGCGCATTCAAGTTCTTCTTTAGTGGAGTTTCCTCCAATGGTAAGCATCTTTATTTGTCAAGTGTTTGAGAGTTAATCTTGCCTCCCCCCAAACAGATTTTTAAAATTTCCTGTTTGTGTTTTAATTACACTAATGATCACAAAGGAAGCTGGAGTTTTTTTTTTTTTTCATTACGGTACAATCATGTTGTAAGTTTGGCCAACAGAATGACAGAATGGGCATGAAAGTAATAGGCACATTTCTAGACATGTTCCTAATTAAAAGATAAAACAAAATCCTATTTATGATTCTTTTATCTATTCCATTCCACGGTGACATTGGAAGCCCTTGTAATATGTAGTATCAATTTCAAAGACTGGAGCCTTTGTCAGTACTTTTAGAAGTGCTGCCTAGGAGACCTCTCTAACCAGAAACATCAAAGTTAAATTTTGTGTCAATGAAAAATAAACTCTCTCACTTTGTCACAGCTTACCCTTCCCCCTCCCCATATCCTCAAGTCCATTCTCTAGTAGGTCTGTGTAGTGGCATGGACATATATACACTACCAAACGTAAAATAGATAGCTAGTGGTAAGCAGCTGCATAGCACAGGGAGATCAGTTTGGTGGTTTGTGACCACCTAGAGGGGTGGGATAGGGAGGGTGGGAGGGAGGGAGATGCAAGAGGGAAGAGATATGGGAACATATGTATATGTATAACTGATTCACTTTGTTATAAAGCAGAAACTAACACACCATTGTAAAGCAATTTTACTCCAATAAAGATGTTAAAATAAATAAATAAATAAACTCACATTTAAAAATAACTGAAGTTTTTTTATTACAATAGCAAGTTAATTACCCTGAGTGATATACTGCTTTCTCTATTTATTCTTTATACAAGTTGATACACGCTCAACACTTAGAACCATGCTTGGCACATAATAAATGCTTAATAATGCTAGTTGCCATTATAATTGCTACTACTAGTATATTTCTACTAATGTAATCCTTTCAACTAGAATTTAATGAGTACTCACTAGGTACTAAGCATGTTCTTGAGCACTGTAGAAAAATTCAGTTAATAAGCACTGCCTTTGTTCTTGAAGAGTTCAGAGTCTATTAAAAATAAAATAATTATAGTAATAAAATAACTAACATCTATTGAACTTTGTCTGAAGTGTGCCACTGTTGTATGATATCTTTATATATTAACTCCTTTGTTCTTTAAAATAACTTTATATCAACCCATTTTACAGTTGTGGAAACTGAGGCACAAAGAGATGAAATGCAGTGCCCAATGCTGCAAAGCTAATAATTGGAAGGGCCAGCATTTACATCTAAGTTAGGGAGTCTAACTTCAGTGCCTGTGCTTTTATCTTCCATGCTGTGCTGCCAATGAGAATTATGTGAATTGACGGAGCTGTGTACAGAATGTGATGAAGACACTTCATTGAGCAGGTGACACTAGAACAAAGTTTGATAGATTAGTAGAAGTTTGCCAGGTGCACTATAGTGTTAAGGATACAATTTTTAATTAATAAATTATTTACTGTGGATTTTGATTGACTGAGTAATTGAATAATGGAGCCAATTTTAGGAAGCATTGGGCTAGACAGTCTAAAAGCTCTTAATTAGTGATGACTCTTGATTATAAGGAGAAATCCAGCTTAAAGTATATTTAGAAAAAAGGAGGGGAACATTTATGAAGTCACATGCAAAGGCTCAAAAGATGTAATCAGGACAATGCCTCTCTGTCTGCTTTCATTCTTATGAAGACTTTTTTCCATATTGGGTAAAAAAGTGGACACCATTACTCAGGGCTCATATGTTATGGATCCATTAGCCTCTACAAAAAGAGCACTGAGATGGATACCAAGTCACCATGCCAATTCTTTCACCTTGGCACACAGGAGGACCCATTGTCTAGCCTCATTTCCACATTGCTGGAGCCATGTGACTGAGCTCTTGCCAGTGAGTTGTGGGAGGAAAAGGTCTAAGTCCTTTCAGGTTTGGCTCTTAGACATATTTTTTCTGTGTCGTCCAGCCTCATTTCTCTGGTGCAGTGACCTTGACAGCCACATGTTTCATATGGTGAAGTCACAAGCAAGAATATGGCCCAAACCAAACTGGATTTTCCTTGACCTATAAATATATCTTTATTTTGTTAAGTTGCTGAAATGCCAGGGTTAATTTGTTACTGCAGCATATCCTAACCTATCCTGATTAATACAATACCTGATTTATGCAAGTCTCAGAGATAAATCTTGGTGGACTAAATTGTCTTACATGTTAATCTCTGAAATAAGTACTATGCAAGAGTTCAGAATAATCCAAATGGTCATGCAAAGGAACAGAGATGGGGAAAAACTTGTGTCCACTATGTATTCTACAGTCTTTGTCTTATGGTAGGCAACTCATAATAAACATAGTTGCTAATTAACTAGACCATTAGTAATCACATCCATATCTACCAGTATCTGAAAAGACAATCTTTCTGAGAATAAAGCTGTGTCGTCTATTTCCATATATAATCTGTTCAACATTTTACCTTGATAACCAAACATTTTTTTCTGCCTGAAATTTTTCTTCTCACTCACATCTTATTTCATGTCTAAGGGTTAATGCTGCTTAACTCAGTCATCTTATTCAGATATAGAAAAGCTTTATGTACATTTCTTATTTTTTGCTAACACTGTCATCTGACTTTGTTTTTATTAAATATTAATACATTTGTCTTCAGGAATAATTAAATTTCTTTCCTTGCAAAGCCCATGGAAGTAGAAAGTGAAATTGAAGGGATCACCGTTGGTATGGTGCTTCAGGGAGTCTCATCTACATTAATACTATTCGGGGGCCAATTTTTATTACAGATAATATCTGTGCATTTAGGAAATAAAAAAGGGAATGCTAGAATTCCGAGTCCACAGAATAATCTAGTCCTTCTTTGTACTGCAGCTTGTATAATGCAATCATGGGAAACTTTAAAGAAATACAATTTTTCTCACTTTAAATTTCAGACTTTTTAGGAAAACTACTTCTACAAATTGGGCACAATCTTAAACACCAACTCCTGCTATAGGATAAATTATTCCTTTTACCTTAAACTATATTTTTTATGCTCTAAAACTGTATTTGGATTCATACTACAAATTGGTACTATACTGAATTCTGTGAAGTATTTTAGAGTAGTCAGAGGCAGGGAAAACAAGAGGTGCACATCTAAATGCCCAGAGCAGTAATATGAGCAATAAGCTAATTTGTAATTAAGAAAAAAAAGATAATCTCAACTGAAAAGAATGCTCTTGATAAACATGAAAGAAAAGGTATTTAAAATGGCATGAAGAATGGGCTTGTGCAAGAATAAATTTTTTTTTTTTTTTTTGTGGTACACGGGCCTCTCACTGCTGTGGCCTCTCCCGTTGCGGAGCACAGGATCCGGATGCTCAGGCCCAGCGGCCATGGCTCACGGGCCCAGCCGCTCCACGGCATGTGGGATCTTCCTGGATCGGGGCACGAACCCGTGTCCCCTGCATCGGCTGGTGGACTCTCAACCACTGTGCCACCAGGTAAGCCCAAGAATAAAATTTTTAAAATAGTAAGGTACTTTTATTTGAGGTATTCAAGCATGAATGGAGAAACCATGTGACAAGGTTACTTTAGAAAGATATAGGCATCTCATGGAGGACTGGGCTAAATTATTATTAATATCATCATACCATTATTATGATGATTCATTAGAAAGTGTATTCTCAGTATTCTTGTAACAAAGTTCTCTGTGACTTAATATTAACTAACATGGATTAAATAGTAATAATTTATCAAACATAGTAATAACTCCTTTACATCGACTAGTACATTTAGTGCTAATAAAAAGCCTAGGGGCTTCCCTGGTGGCGCAGTGGTTGAGAGGGTGCCTGCCGATGCAGGGGACACGGGTTCGTGCCACGGTCCGGGAGGATCCCACATGCCGCGAAACAGCTGGTCCCGTGAGCCATGGCCGCTGGGCCTGCGCGTCCGGAGCCTGTGCTCCGCAATGGGAGAGGCCACAACAGTGAGAGGCCCGCGTACCGCACACATACACAAAAAGCCTATGATGTAGAAACTACTATTATCATTATGGTCATATGCATGTTTGCAAGCATATATTCAGAAATTTTTCAGACCAATAAAAAAAAAGTTAGAAAATAATTACAGTAAACACCCCCACCTTCACTAACTGCTTCATTCTCTCCCCACACACAGGCTCAGGATGCCAAACCATCTGAAGATAGGGTGCATCCATAGCAATACTTCCTCATGTGTATCTCAAGAACAAGAACAGTGAAGAATTCATTTCTCAGTGTCAAAGACGTTCCCCTACACAACCACAACACTACTATCATACAACATTCATTCAACTATATCCTACGATATTGCTTCCATTTTCAATCTCCAGTTGTCTGAAAAGCATACTTATGATTTCCTTTTAAAGGCAGGATCTAGTAAAAATTCATGCAATTATTTTGGCTGATATGTCCTTTTAGTCTTCACAATTTAAACTAGACCCTCCACCATCCTATATTTCTCATAATATTGAATCCTTTGTGACTCTAGGTCAGTTCTCCTAAGTTATTCCACATACTTGATTTGCTGACAATTTCATAATGATGAGATTCAGATAAACATACATTATACGTGTTTGGGGGAATGCTCTAAACATTCTAGAAAAGCAGCTCAAAGGCCACTTCTGAAAATAAACTTTCTATTATTCCCTCATTAGCTCAAATACTGTTCTCTCTTTCTCTCCCTCTTCTATGATTATTCTTCAGCTCACCCTGTGGAAAGATGTCTTCTTTATCTTGTACAACAGAAATATGCATAGCCACTAATTGCCGTGCACTGTTGAAGGCCTGGAAATGTGTGCCTTTCTAACATATAGGAAAATACAAATGATATTTTTGGAGTAATGAAAGTATGAACATAAGATACACTGGCCAACTTCATTACCTATTAAGTTCTGCTTCATTACCTAGCAAGTTTTAAACTTAATAACGAGAATGAAAAGGTAGATTCCTTCACAGTAAGGCTTAGGACACCAAAATAAATTTGAGATGGATTAAATTTTGAGCATAAAAAACTGTAAGACACTCACAAACATATAGTGAATAGTTTTCATAAATATGAAAAGAGATTTTCTAAAAATACATGCAATTAAGTAAACCAGAAAGGAATTGAAAAACTTAAATGCAAATAAAGTTTTTTATATATCAAAACATGTAAACCAAATTAAAAGGCAAACAAAGCCAAGGAGAATATCTGCAAAATATTACAGAAAAAAATTAATATTATTCTCTGAAGAGCTTACATGTTAACAGAAATTATACTAAAATCCCAAAAGGTAAGTAGGAAAAGGGAATAATGTGATTTATAGAAAAGGGTATTTACAAAAAAAATTTATTTAAAATGTAGTTTAAAGAAATTAAAATTAACAAAACAATAAAATACCTATCTAGCAAATGTTCAAAGATTTTTAAAAAATCAGGTGTTTGCAAGTATGCAAGCAAATGACACTTTCATTCATCCATCCTGTGAATTTAAATACTCCTATTGCTTTGTAAGAAACAAATTAGGAATATAATATCAACAGCCTTAAGAAAGTCTCTACCATTTGACTCATTATTTCATCTTATAGGATGTACCCAAAGAATGAGAAAATCTACCAAAGAAATAAATAGGTTTTATGCAAATCAAAATCAAAACAAGTAATGGCTAAACAAATTCAAGTGAAGCTACAGGATGGCTTTACTATTAGGAAATTTTTTTTTTATTAAGAAATTTTTAAAAGCATAACTTGAATGGGAACATGATAACATACTAATACAAACAAAAAACATTTATATTTGATAAATGCTATATTGTATATGATTTATATAAATATATATTTTATATGATAAATATATAGTATGATACTAATTATGAATTATAAAAACATACTTTTATTAAGTAAATATTCTGGGGTTAACTCTGAACATAGGTTCCTGAGGTTTTTTTGTTTTTGTTTTCCTTTTTTGTATCTTTGAAATTATTTCCAATAATCATGTATGCATTAAAGTTGAATTTTTTTAAGTGTGTAAATAAACTTAAAAAATATTTAGGTTAAAGCAATTATACTACAATAAAGATGTTAAAAAATATTTAGGTACTGCTGTCAGATGATCTTAGTGGTTGGAGAGTGACTTCATGTTGAGGTGAATAGTCACAAGTAGGCTACAATGATTTGGTACAGTGATTTGGTTTTTGAAAGAAGCAGCAGGTGCATCATATTTTTCTTTCCATCCTCTGTTGTTTAACTATGCTGACACTTGACTGGGTCTCAGCCATATGGATGTGCGTTTGTCAGCCTCAGCTAAAGCCTCAACAGACAGCTTGGATGTTTCTTGACAATCATATCGAGGTCGGTCCAAAGTAGGCAGCCTGTCAGTGACTGATTACCTCTGGGAACCCTGGGGAGTTTTACATTTTTATATACTTCTCTCCCCTTGGGAAATTTGGCATTATCTGTGTTCACGTCTATCTGGCACAATAAAGACTCTCTAAATACATCTCAAAATTGTCTTCATTTGCAAAATGCACAAATTTTGTTCATCTTAAAATTGAGGGTTTTTTTTTGTTAACTAAAGTTTTGAAAAACTCAGTTATACTCTTTATGCCTTAATTTCAAAACTGACAAAACACACAATCTGAATAGTTTAATAACTCATTAAAGAAATCGAGTTTGTATTCAAAAGCTTCCCACAATTATAATTTCCTGCTTGGATGGCTTCACCAGAATTTTGTATTAAACTTTTAAAGAAAAAAATAACACCAATTAAACATAAACTATTTCAGAAGATAGAGGCAGCATTTCTAACTTATTTTTTGAGGCCAGAATAATCAAATAATTCTGATACCACAACCAGAACCAAGAACATTACAAAAAATAAAATTACAAACCCATATTCATTGTGAATTTAAATGCGGAATACTTAACAAAATAGCAGAAAATCAAATTAACATTATATAAAAATGAATAAAAAACCAGGGAAAGTTCACACCAGGAATGCAAAGTTGAGTTAATATTTATAATTAGATAAATATAGTTTACCACATTAATAGAATAAAGGCTACATAAAAATATAACCAGCTCAGTAGAAGCAGAAAAAGACGGCAATGTCAACACACATTTATTATTTTATTTCATTTATTTTTTTAAACATAACAGCTTTATTAAAATATAACTCATATAACACAAAATTCACCCATTTAAAGTACTCAACTCAGTGGTTTTTAATATATTCATTGAATTGTGCATGCCATTACCACAATCAATTTTAGAACATTTTCATCAACCCTGCCCCCAGAAGAAACAGTGTACAGATTAGCAGTCACTTTCCATTTCCCTCATCCCTCCCACCAGCCCTGGGCAACCACTAATCTACTTCCTGTCTCTACAGATTTGCCTATTTCAGACATTTCATATAAATGGAATCTCATAATACATGGTCTTTTGTGACTGGCTTCTTTCATTTAGCATGTTTTCAAAGCTCATTCAGACTGAAGTATGTTATCAATACATCCTTCCTTCTTACTGACAAATAATATTCTGTTGTATGGACTAGACAACACTTTATCTACCCATTCATCATTTGATGGACTGATGAATGAATACATAAATTTGGGTTATTTCCCCTTTTGGCTATTACAAATAATGCTGCTATGAACATTTGTCTATAAGTTTTGTGTGGATGTAGGTTTTCATTTCTCTTGGATATATATTTAGGAGTGGAATTGCTGGTTTATATAGTAACACCTATGTTTAATCTTTTGAAGAACTGCTAGATTGTTTTCCAAAGCAACTGGATCATTTTTTGAGGATTCCAATTTCTCTACATCCTCACCAACACATATTATCTTTTGTCTTGAGGATTCCAGTTTCTCTACATTCTCAACAACACTTAGTATTTTAATTTTTAAAAAATCTGCAAACTGGAATAAAAAGAAACTTCCTCCATATTATAAAGCACACATATGTAAGACCTACAGCCACCATCATGCTTAATGGTAAAAAAAAAATGATTGGGGACCCAGCAAGTATGTTCAATTTCACGGTGTCTTTGAACGCTGTACAAAAGGTTTATCTATAACAAGATAAGTAAATATAAAGCATACAGATTGCAAAAATACAAGTAAAATGTATTTTTTCAGATACAGTTATGTATGTGTAAAATCTTATGGAAAGTACAAAAAAATCCTCAACTTAATAAGTGAATTTAGTAAAGGAACAAGAAACAAAATCATTAATCAATATAAATTTATCTTTATAGATTAGTAGACTAGTAAATAATTGGGATATTAAATCAAACTACATGATTTGTCATCATTTAGAATAAAATAAATACTTAGGTATAATTGTAGTAAAAATGTGCAGGTATTATGCACTGGAGAAAAAAGAAAACACTGATGAACAAAACTAAAGTAGACAGGAATAAAAGGAAAGATAATCCATGTTAATGCAATGGAAGATTCTATTTGTTAAGATATCAATTCTTTCCCTTAACATTTCTTTTAAGGCTAGTCTATCTCTCCTTCAATTATGAATAATAACTTTACTAGGTAGTGTATTCTTTGTGGTAAGGTTGTTTTGGTTTGTTTGTTTCTTGTTGTTGTTGTTTTTCCCCTTTCAGCACTTTGAATATTTGGTGCCAGTCTCTTCCAGCCTGTAAAGTTTCTGTTGAAAATTAGATGATGTCTTATGGGGGCTCCTTTATATGTAACTAGTTGTTTGTCTCTTGACACTTTTAAAATTCTCTCTTTAACTTTTGACATTTTAATTATAATGTCTCTTGGTGTGGGTCTCATTGGGTTCATCTTGTTTGAGATTCTGTGATTCCTGGATTTGATGTTGTTTCCTTCACCAGGTTAGGGAAGTTTTCAGCCATTATTTCTTCAAATACATTTTCTCTCCCTTTCTCTTTCTCTTCTCCTTCTGGGACCCCTATAATGTGAATGTTAGTATGCTTGATTTTGTACCAGAGGTGCCTTAAACTACCTTCAATTTAAAAATAATTTGTTTTCTTTTTGCTTTTCTGACTATTTCCACTACTCTGTCTTCCAGATCACTGATCCATTACTTTGTATCCTCTAATCTGCTGTTGATTCATTTCAGTTTATTCTTCAGATATATTTTTTAAACATCTTTTTTATCTTTTCATTGAAGTTCTCACTGTGTTCATTCATACTTCTCCTGAGTTTGGTGACCATATTTATGACTATTACTTTGAACTCTTTTTCTAGTAAATTTCTTATCTCCAATTTTTCAGTTCTTTTTCTGAGGTTTTCTCTTGTTCTTTTGTGTGGAAGGTATTCTTTCTCTTCTCATTTTGCCTAACTCTCTGTGTTTGTTTCTATGTATTAGGTATTCAGCTATATATCCTGGTCTTAGAAGAGTGGCCTTATGTAGAAGGTGTCCTGTGGGGTCCAGTGGCACAATCGCCCCTGGTTACCAAAGCCAGGTGCTCTAGGGGTATCCCCTGTGTGGGCTGTGAGCACTTTCCTGTTGTGGTTGGGTCTCGATTGCTTCAGATATCCTGATGGGCAGGGCTGGTCCCTGGCCTGGCTTTTTATAAGGCCTGGCTGTAACTGCTGTGGGTGCACTGATGTACAGGGCTGGCCCTTGGTGCATCTAGCTGCGAGATATGGCCATGACTATTATGGGAATGATGGTGTACAGGACTGACCCCTTGAAGCAAGAGCCACTTTGAAAGGGCACTGGTACCAGCTGTGGCTTCCTGTCAGGTGGGGTGGGGTGGGAACCACTTTAGAGGGGTGCACACAGTGTTAGCTAGGTTGATTGACAGTGAAAGAAATGGTGCCCATGAGCGCCAGTCTAGCTGGGTGGATGGAGAGTAAAAAACAAATGGCACCCACCAGTGCTTTCGTCCCTGAAGAAAGTTTCGCCAGATCACTGCTCCTCTAGAACATGTCCTAATATTTGTCAGTAAATCTCCTCCTATGACCCAGTTGCTTTTCAAGCTGCTATCTCTGTGCTGGGACTGGAATTAAGTGAGTTTGTGTGCGTGTCTTTCAAGAGTGGAGTCTCTGCTTCCTATAGTCCTCCAGATATAAGCCTTGATGGTTTTCAGAGACACACGTTATGGGGACTCATCTTCCTGGTGCACGTATCCTGGGAAGGGGATCCCAATGTTCAGACCCCTTGCTCCTAAGAGGGGTTCCTCTGTGGTTGTGGTATCTCTTCCATTCTAGGTCATCCACTCGGGGGTGTGGGTCTGACTGGACTGCATCTCTGCCCGTATTCCCTCTCAATGTGACCTTTTCTTTTTATCCTTAGTTGTAGAAAATCTGTTTTACTAGTCTTCATTTTGTTCTCAGAGAAAGTTGTTCTATATGTAGTTGTAGTTTTGGTGTGTCTGTGGGAGGATGTAAGCTCAGAATCTTCCTACTCTGCCATCTTGATCCCAGCAGGCATTTTTTTGTCAGAAACTGACAAGTTTGTTCTAATATATATATATATAAAGGACCTAGAACTCCCAAATTAACCTTGAAAAAGAAGCACAAAGTTGGAGAAGTTACACTATCTAAGATTCCTGTAATGCTACAGTAATCAAAATAATTTGTTAGTATTGCAAGGATAGAAAAATCGATCAGTGGAACACTGGGAATAAACCCACTGTCATCTGATTTTTAAAAAGATGCCAAACAATTGTCGGTTGGCAAACTGGCTCCCATACACCAAGGGCAAGGGGAGACCAAAGAAAGAGACAGGCTACTCCAGATTGGTAGGTGGCAGATTTGTAAGCAAGGGAACTTAACTTGCAAGGTTTGTCTTGGGTGGTCACAAGAGAAGATCTCTGTCCCTGCCCACAAGAGTCTTAAAAGTTTACACATTTGTCCCTCGGTATCCACAGGGGATTGGTTCCAGGACCTCTTGCAGACACCTAAATCCGAGGATGCTTAAGTCCCTTATGTAAAATGGCACAGTATTGTCACATAACCTATGCATAACCTCCTGTATACTTAAAATCATCTCTAGATTGCCTATAACATGTAATATAATGTAAATACTATGTAAATAGTTGTAAATACAATGTAAATACTGCGTAAATAGTTATCAACATGCAGCAATTGAAGTTTTGCTTTCTGAAACTTTCTGGAATTTTTTAAAAAGTGTTTACAACCAGCAGTTTGTTGAATCCAAGGATGCAGAACCCACAGATACAGAGTGTTGACTGTATAGAGGCCTCACCTGGGTTCAGTCAAGTATTCATTCAGAGGGTTGCAACAACACCTTACTCTCTCAAGGCTAAGTCCTTAAAAATGGCTCCCATTGTGAGAAGAGTGGTCAGAATGTACATTACAAGGACAAGGGAGGGCATGAGGGGCCTCCAGTTGCCTGGGTCAAGCTCTTGGGTCAACTGGTGGTCACTTCGATCTCTTCCAACAACAATTCAGAGGAAAGTATTTTTAACATGTGGTTTCAGAATAATTGAGTAAACCTCAACCACTACCTGACATTTCATACAAAATTAACACGTGGTGCATCACTAGGCTTCCCTGGTGGCGCAGTGGTTAAGAATCCACCTGCCAATGCAGGGGACACGGGTTCGAGCCCTGGTCCGGGAAGATCCCACATGCCGCGAGCAACTAAGCCCGTGCACCACAACCATTGAGCCTGCGCTCTAGAGCCCACGAGCCACAACTGCTGAAGCCCATGTGCCACCACTACTGAAGCCTGCGTGCCCTTCAGCCCGTGCTCTGAAACAAAGAGAAGCCACCACAATGAGAAGCCCGCGCACCGCAACGAAGAGTAGCCCCCACTTGCTGTAACTAGAGGATGTCCACACGCAGCAACAAAGACCCAACGCAGCCAAAAATAAAAACAAAAAACAAACAAAAAAAACACATTGGCATGTTTTTTAAAAAAACATGTGGTGCATAATAGATGTAAATATAAATGCTAACATTTTCAAACATCCAGAAAATAATATAGGAAGCTAATTTTACAACACTGAGATGGGATACATTTACTTAATAAGACACAGTCAGAACCATCATAAATTTAAATAAAATAAATTGGACTTCAAAATTAAAACATCAGCTTTTCTATTTACTATTAAATATGAATAGGCAAGGCACTGGAAAGGAAGATATACATCTGTCAAAAAGCTGTCATCCAGGACATATGTAAAGCACTTCTACACATCAATAAAGAAAAACAAACCACAGAATTAAAGATGGAAGAAAACTCGAAAAGACAATTCAAAGAGGAATATTTATATATTCCTACATAAGATTGGCAAGGAAGTGCATGAAAAGGTACTCAACATCATTAGTCATCAGTGCAAACACAATGTGATTCTGCTGCACACCCACTAGAATGATTACAGTTAAATGTCTAATACCAAATATTCAAAAGGATGTAAATTATCTAGCTATCTTAGCTGGAATTATTGAGTAGATACAATTGCCACAAAAAGGAGCCAAAGGAAAAAAGGCTTATGGAGTTGGCATCAGGAAGGAAGCCACACAATGAGACAGAAAAGTGGTTAGAGAAGGAGAAGCATAGAGCAAAACGGTAGCATAGAGCAAATCTCAAGAAAAGCAGGGGCAAAGAGACCAATAAATATGTACTCTGATAAAAAAACAGTCTTGGGAGTTTCTCGTTAGGCACATAGTGTGACCTTCAAGATATGAATTATCACAGAGGAGTGGGGAGAAAAGCTAAAGTGAAAGTAACTAAGAGATTAATGTTAAAAGGACAATGAGAGGAAAATAGCTTAGAAACTCGCCTGAAAAATATACATTGCAGGAAAGAAGAAAGCTAAAAGTATAGCTTGAAATTATATGAAATTGAAGAAAATCTCTTATAGGAGAAAAAAAGACAAATTTGTTTCTAGGTGTGGGGAAATAGCTAATAAAATGGAGTTATGAAGATATAGGACATGATATTGACAAATGCTGGAAAAAGGTTTCAAAGAAGTCAGAAATAAACAAGACTAGGATCATATATGAGAAAGTTTAACAGGTAGTTAAAGACCCAGAAGCAGCATTTTGAGGCACAAGAAAAGGAAGAAGAGCTTCATGTTGTTTGAACTTGATCCCAGAAGAGAAGGAATTGGGGTTATTTTGTGAGAATAAAGGGCTCAAAAGTGGAACTGATGACTGCAGAATAGTGGGAAACATTTGTAATAGCAATTATAAAGAAACGGAAGGTTAAGAAGGGATGAACAAAAGGACAGCAGAGCAGGAATGAGAGGCCAAATAAAGTGAATTAATATGAACTCACAAGTAGGTATCAAAAAAGTTTTATGTTTTCATGTAGCAATATAGTAGTTTAGGTATGCTTGTAGTTATTTTGCCCCTTGGGAATATATATTTGTATTAATATCCATATCTATATCCAAATCCCTATATCTATCTCTCTATCCTTCCACATTTATGTATGTTTTCTAGTTTAGCCTAGTGATATGTAATTATCTATCCGTCTGTACTGAACTAGTGAACTTATCATATGTTTATAATAAACATGAGTGGGGTGGGGATAAAAGGATGTAAAGACACATATCAAGGAGTTAAGAGTTCAGGAGACATGAGAAAAATCAAATGCCAATTCCAACGTGACGACTTCCTCCAAATCTGTGCATGGTTAATCATTTATAGAGAATACAGCGCTGTAGGTGGCTTATACCCACTTATGAGAGCAAAAGATATATATTTCTTTCCAACTTCACATTCAGTGATGTGATTTTGGGAGTTTGTTGTCTTCCAGAGTGGGGGTGTTCACAACCTGGAAATTGGTAAACATCACATATTGGTTTTATTTTTTTTCCTCTGAGATCTGGTTCACCAAGATTCCACTGCTTCTACCTTTTCTGAGCTTCCGTTGCACAATTTCTATGCTTTACTATAATAATGGATCTCCACATTGATCTTTTCCTATTATGTTGTCAGATGCAAAAATATCTATTTCTTTTTATCAAAATCCCAGTTTCTGGCACATATTTTCCTTTCAGAAGGAAGGGAGTAAGAAAAGATGAAAGGAAGTATGTAGAGAAGGGAATGAGGCAGAAAGGGAAGAAAGTTGCATATGGGTGAGTCTGCATTTGAGATTATGATGAAAAAACTTAAGTAAGTTGTTCCTAAGGTAGAATTGTAGTTTAGTTCACCAAACTAATATGGCTGCTAGATTCTCAAAAACAATGACGGCTGGTAATGTGAGGGTGGGAGGAGATTATGATGGTCATTGAGGAAGTAAGAGATTTTCCTTCAAATTGGTGAATAATAACAGGATGGGAAAGACCATTTTTAAAAACTGGGATTCTGATCTTCATTCTGAGGATGAAAGGGGTTGATATCCTGCCCCAAACAGAAAGCATCCTAGTTTTACAGTTATATGGAAGTATGTGTTTGATCATTTTGCAAATTGAGACAAACTGTTTTTGACTGATCACTGTTTTTTCTCACTTGAAGCAAGTCCACGAACAGCTCGGCTACAACTCTCTTTCAGAGATAGCAGGATCCCTTATCTAGGCAAATATAAAACAAGAAGGCTGAATTCTACCATTAATAAGGTAGTTTCTGTGGTCAGACTACCTGAGATCGGATCCTTGCTCTGCCACTTATCATATCTGTGAACTTGTACATGTTACTTATTTGTAATTTTCTCATCTGAAAAGTGGGATTAAAAATACTTTATTCACTGGGTTGTTTAGAGACTTAAATGAATAAATAGATCAGTTATTATAGTGCCTGGCACATGCTAAATACTCAATTAAATGTTCATGACACTAATGATCATGAAAACGCTATTATGATTATGGTTGGCTAAATAGAAGCCAGGCCTCTAGATCTCTTAGTCTGTGTTTTCTGCCCAGAGCTATTAAGGAAAGAGATGGTTGCCTTTAAGAAGACAAGATCATGCAGGCTTCCTAGGAGCATCTATAAGAGTTCATTCATATCTCTGTTCGTCTCTTTCCAGTGACTGCTCAAAATAAATTCTGTTCCTCCTAAAAATCTTAGAGTTTAATCTCTGAGTTTAATGGGAAATTTACCAAGATTCTGTATATGGTCTAAAATTTCACACTTAAAAAGCAAGAGTATTTTCCATAAGTACTTACATTCTTTAGTTTCACTCTCCTTCTTTGTCCAAAAGATGTTTGCCTTACTAAATGTAAAAAAAAAAGAGTCCCACTATATTTATCACACACCCCAAAATGAACGTCTGAGTACTATAAATGTTTAAAATAATCAGGATTGACATATACACACTACTATATATAAAATAGATAACTAATAAGGACTTACTGTATAGCACAGGGAACTCTTCTCAATACTCTGTAATGACCTATATGGGAAAAGAATCTAAAAAAGAGTGGATATATGTATAATTGATTCACTTTTTTGTACAGCAGAAGCTAACACAACATTGTAAATCAACTATACTCCAATAAAAATTAAAAATGAAATAAAATAAAATAACTGTCCAAGAATTATTATGTCATTTTAATGACTGCTGGCATATCTGGAAGAATTGTTAATTTCTATAATAAGAGCCTGAGTTAATCAAGTTTTACTGACTTCATAACTCAAAAGTTATAAATAACTATACTTCAGAGAAGAGTTTTATGTCATTTACTCTGATTCTTTTTCTAAAGTTTGAAAGATTTGCCTAAGATTTGCCCGAAATTGAAAATTATTCATGCTTTAATAGACTGTGGTACCTGTGGAATTACAGTAATAATAATAAAGCAACTTTTATTGACTGATTTCTAATCCTCTAGAAAGCCCTTTCCCCTCCCCAGCCAAACATATCTGGCATCTCCAAGGAGATAAAAAACTCGCATTCACAAACAAGCCGTGTTCTGTTGGCCCCCACTGCTACTGCTCCATGGAGTTCCTAAGTGCCTATAGGACCCTGGTGAGTTAGCACTTGCCCACCAGGTGCTGCTGTTTCCCCTAAGAAGACCCAAATCTGTCTCTTGCACAGCTGAAACTGTAGGGCGTATTACCCTGAGAAGGGAAATATTTCCTCTCTCCTCTTTGGCCATATTTTTTGAGACAGGCTCTCAAGAAATGCTGCTTATGCCCCAAAGTGTTTCAGAGATTTCAGTACAATAATGCCTTCTGCTTTGTTTTATTTTGTTTTTGCTATTGTTGTTTTTAACTTGAAAACCTTTGTTTCACATTCAATTTAGAGATAAGTTGTGTGGGGGGTAGACCAGGAACACAGCCAAGTGATGGGCACCATACTCTACATAGAATTATCCCTCCTTTCCTGCAGATCTCTCTCCAAGGAACCTCTGAAGGCTTCATGGTAACAGATGTTGGCAGTCCCTGCCATAGGTTGGGAGGCACATATGATTCTAACACAGAGGTAATTCTCACTTGCTCTTCCCTCCAATTGCTCACCCACGCCACCGCCCACCACCTTCCAGCACACCTGCTTACCTAGTCACCAAGTGCTACGTTTCCCTTATCATTGTTTCCTATGTAAACCCTAACTTTGCTATTTTAAACCTAAGGTTAGTTAACTTGGTTACTATGTGGGGCACCAATGAAGCAAACATCTTCAGTTCAGCTGCCTGGTCTGACCATGGCCCACAGACTGAGTCACATTTCTTATTCAGATACCATTTATAGAAAATAGAGTGTTCTTCAAACCTTCCAAGGATTCCTGATCTTCAATTGAGGCCAATTTTACTCATCATGTGACATGGCTTTCTCTGCTACTGAGTAGTTTTCAGTTTACTTGGGGTGACAATTTGTTACCATGAGATTTCAAGCAAGAACTGTGGTTAACACAAAACCAAAGACTTAATTTGTTAGAACAGAGTTTACCATAGAAATTCACTGGGAATGAGAATAGCCATGGGAAAAATTCACAAGGGTAAGCAACAGAGCTGACCCTTAAAATACTAACAGAAATTGCTTAGAGGGAGAGGTGGTTGTTCCAAGGGAGGAAATGACAGTTTCATATTACAAATAATTTTCACTGATCCTGATTCTACTGTTGGGTTTCTCATCACCAGTGATAAATTTCATCTAATGTGAAAAGCAGCTTTAAATGGGAATCCCATGGGAATTAAGAGAATGGTTCCCAGGCAAATGATGCAAACATTACCTGCCATTTAGAAGCCAGGGGTATATAAAAGAAACTCACCACTTTCCATTCCATGTTGGCAGCAGATGATTTCCCTAAATTCCCCATCTTTTCACCCCAGTTCAAGACAAAATTTCTTATCGAAGTATGAACTTCCAGCATAAAGTGCATGATTTTGCTAAGAATGCCAAGTGTGAAGCTAAAGCTCTTCTAGTACTAAATGAAGTTAGTTTGACTTCAGCTAGAAACTCAAGCTTATGATCTTTTATTTAACATTTTATACCCTTATGTGCTTTCCTTTATAACACTGATGCTTTGGCAAAACTAAGGAAAACACAGATTATTTTAATAAATTCTTGACTTAGCAAGCCTTAAACACACTAGTAACTTGCATGAATAAGACATTGCTGTACTGAAACCAACAATGTAATTAGTCTCCTGTAACCCTGGCTTCTTTATCATAGAATAGTCACTTCATAAGGCTTGAGAGAATTTAACATTTCAACAACCGTAAGAGACTTTCTGTGGAGAAACAAGCAATTTTTTTCATTTCATTGTCTCTATTTTTTATAAACAATATAAACTTTTGAATAAGTGCACTATTATGCCATCCTGAGCTTAAAACAATTTTGGTACAGTTTTGCTCTTATTACTAATTCCATTTTGTGCTCTCACTGTTTTATCACAAGATGAAGATGGCATAAAGCATTGGAGAATTTAATCGCTTCCCATTATAAAGTCACATCTATCATCTATATATGTATTTATCTATATATTTATTATTTCAATAATGTTTATTTCATTTATTTTAGGATGGCACTGTAGATGACAAAAATAAAATCACTGAAAAAACAAAAAGTCCTTATCTTTAGAATTTGTTTCAATTAAAGAATCAAAATGAAAGGAAAGGAAAGAAAGAAAACAGATTTGAGCGGTAAAAGCCAGTGATCCTTAATAGACATAGTTGCTTCATGAAATTTGTTAAACAGGGAACCATCAACAATCTGGACACTTAATGAGACTCATCCTGGACACTGTGCTGTATGATTTTAACATCCCCTTTGGGAAGGGGGAAAAACACCCTTAAAAGTCCCGAACCTATTCAGTTTGTGTTCTAATTGCTTTCATTTATGAGAGCTTATTCTTTGTCAGCACTGTGCTAGATACTAGATGTGGTACATCACCTCATAATAACCTTAGGTGGAGGTGCTATGATCATCTTCATTGCATTGATGAGGAAACCTAGGTTAAGAACAGTAAATTACCTACACCAAACAGCTTATAAATGGCAGAGCTGGGATCTAAGAAAACAGATGGACTTTTAAATCCCATCCCTTAACACTTATTCACAGTTGAGTCATGAGGAGGGTAAATAATTTTATACTACACATTTATCCTCATCTAGCTTTTCCCTCTTTCTTCATTGCGTTCTTTTAATTTATGTGTCTACCTGACCCACTTGAAGCATCTTGAAATCAGATACCACATCTTAGAGGGAAGGAATCTCACAATGGATACAGGACTCTCCTGATTGTCTGGCCAATGGAACTGTTGGGTAAGTGGCAGAATCCTTCATTTTCTTAGCAGACAAATCTCTCCATGAAGGCAGGCATACTGAAAGCACCTAGATAGCTAGGAGGATCTCTCGGCCCGAGATACCCAGCACTGATCTCACCAGTGAGACCCTTTAGGACTCAGATGCTTGTCACCAGAGGAAGGTCCTACAGGTGGGACCTAGCAAGGAGGAGCTCATTCTACAGAGTAGCATTTTTGATCCTGGATTCTGTCCCATATAACAAACAAAGACCAGATGCATGTATTTTATAATCCAGCACTTAGTATAGTGCCTGATACAGAGTTAACACTTGTTGAAACAATAATATCAATATAATGACATTGGACAATATATGAACATTAATCACACTTTTCTAAGTGCTTTACGTTCATTATTTATACTTACTGCATTCTGCTATACATACTATTCTTACACACGTTTTTAAGTAAGAAAAATGAGATACAGAAAATACAATAATTTGTTCATATTCACTACTCTTGTTAGTGACTTAGGTGTTTTAAAAGGTTTGCCTGTTTCCAGAGCTCTTAAACACTAGATTGATTTGTTTTCTCCTATAATCCCAAGACATAGCACAACTCCTGGCACAAAATCAGGTCTCATTAATTTTTGGAGAGTGGCCAAAACAGCAGATGTCAGAAACTGTAATTATAGCTAAGCATATAGCCACCAGAATCTAGCTTCTACTACTTTGGGAGTTTGGGCTCAGTCTTATTTGAGAGATGATGATGGCAAAGATGGAGATGTTTTCTTTTCTTGAGCTACAACTACAACAGCATTCCTCCTTTTACCACACCCTTTTTCTTACCTATTTACAAAGATTGAAATCCAGATAACAAGTCTCAGGGTGCCTCAGCAGTAAAGTCCTACAATGATGTGTTCAAGTAAGAAGGATGGCAAAAGGTGCCCCACCCATTCTGTGTCCTAGAACTATATCTCCATATTTTATTAGTAATTAATGGGGCATTTCATGTTCTCCAATTTCTCTATACTAATTGGAAACCTCAGGGTTAACCTCAGGGTTATCATAGACACTTAGAAAGAACCACAAAGTCAGCAGAACTCTCTCCTCTTATCATCCTGTGCATCATCAGGGAAATTCAATTCCATCCTTAGCAAGAAACTTCAGGTGACAGTACAGTCTTACAGAATCTGAAAGTCTATGTCTTATTTTCATTAATTTTATTCTTATCTTACAGGGTGACAGACATGCATTCCAAGGTCACCAATTCTGGGAAGTCCAACAAGAGGCTTAATTCTTGCTGCCATGAAATTCAGGTGTCAAAAAATATTTGTGAAACAAGAAATGACAAAGAATCAAATCTTTAAACCAGTACCTTCATCCATCATGCATTGGTCCCAAAAGAATTTTGCTTTGAATATTGCTAGAATAATTGTATATCATCCTGTAAGACTCACTGTTTCCTCTGTTTTTATTTAAAGCAATATTATTTTGCATGCAGTGGAAAATCTCCCCTTTTTGCTACCAACTAACATCTGACATTTATCCCATAAGCATCATTTATTATGCTTACCAGTACTACTACAGATTTTGGAACATGAGGCAGTCAGTAGAAGTAAGTGAGGTAAACACTACATGCATACTTAACTTTGAAATAAATTATTTACTCAGGGCTACAAAGTAAGTGGCCCTTTATGCTCCTTTATGTTTAACCAGAAATCCAAAATGTTTAAGATCGGATGTTCTGGTAGGTCCTCATGTTTAATCCCTGTCTAATCCTTTAAACACTCCTGAACATTCTTTTGTTTTGCAAAATCTTTTGTCTCAGCCTACCTGTCTTAACCCATTATATTGGCCCATTCCCTAAACTTTATGTTAGGAAGGTGTTGGTTTTGAGTTCATACTAGGTTTTGGACACTGAGACATCCTACAAAATGCCTTCAAGAATACTACTAACTAGTTATACAACTAGGCACATGAATATTAAATAACAGAAGGGCAGTAATAAAACCATTGTAAACAATTTAAAACAAGACACTACAATTCAAATATATCAGTGTGCTCTTAATTACATCTTTATGTAGTCTTTGTGATTTTGTCCTACCCCATGCTAGGTAGCTCATCCAAAATTTACAGAAAATTTCAAGGAGAGTAGCTAAATATAACTGGTATCAAAAACACATGTGACTTTTATGAATAATGAGAGCTTCATTATTTATTTGTGCAGCAGGTGATCATTAAAATTAAGCCCTTGATAAAATGAAACTGAAGGTCATTCATCTTGGGCTACATCTCATATAGAGGGGAAATGACTCATGAATAGTTATATTGTGCAGGCTTTTGGGATAAAAAAATGTATTAATGGGAAGATGATAATAATTAAGTGGAAGCCAATCCTTGGATATCAATAGCCACTCACAGACTCATTGGCAAAGGTAATGAAGGAATTATAACTATCATGAATATTCCATATTAGTCTTTAATTACCATGGCAGAAGCCTGAGCATTGATGATTTTTTTAATGAAAGGTAGGATGATTTCCTAATTTAGCATTTTTCATTTTAAAAGCTCATTATCCCACAAAAAAGTATGTGATGAGATGTATATGTTAATTAGCTTGACTGTAGTAATCATTTCACGTGTATGTATATCAAAACACCATATTGTGCACCTCCATACATACTATTTTTATTTACAAATTTTAAAAATAAATTAATAAATATTAAAAACCTGGAAATATTTTTTAAATAAAAAAATTTATTTTTTCCATTATAGCAATAATATTCTGCAATGCAACAAGACTTGACCAAAAAAAAAAAAAAAAAAAAGCCGGGGGAGGTATTCAAGCTACATTTTAAAGAGTAGACGTCTTCAAGATTTACTTTTTTGTTGTTACCCAATAAATGGTTCTTTGCCAATTTTCCCTGTCCTCACTGTGCTATAAAATATTAACCCTTAATTTCCTTCCAAAGAGAGAGAACTCTGCGTTACTTAGTACTAGGGGCAATTTGGATGTTGCAAACTCTGCAAGACCAAGTTCAGGTGAGAAAGAGAAAAAGCTAGGTCTATTGCCTTGAGGACCTCACATAATCCAATACTTAGCCTAACACATCACTACATCACTGGGGCTTTGAAATAGTCACCCACAGAGGCAGAGTGAAGGCTGTCTTCAAAATTGGGTCCCACAAAACAAAAACAAAAACAAAAACAAAAAAACCCCAAAACGTCGCAGTGGTTGAGAGTCCGCCTGCCGATGCAGGGGACACGGGTTCGTGCCCCGGTCCGGGAAGATCCCACATGCCGCGGATCGGCTGGGCCTGTGAGCCATGGCCGCTGAGCCTGCGCGTCTGGAGCCTGTGCTCCGCAACGGGAGAGGCCACAACAGTGAGAGGCCCATGTACAGCAAAAAAAAAAATAAAAAACAACAACAACAAAAAAACCAAAATTGGGTCCCACAAACCCATCAATGGTCTCAGCTGGTTGACAACTAGCACACAAGAACAAACACAAACCTTATTGGTTTTACAGTAATATTTTATATTGGATTCAACAAAGGAGAAGAAGCATGTGTTACTGGCAAGAGAAAAAAAAATGTTTAGCAGGAGCTGATAATCTAGTCTGTATATCTGTGAAAAGCACTGCCCTGGGTCTCTGGTACACAAGCTTTTGCTCTTTTTAATCCTTCCTCTGAAATTTGCAGGCAACACTAGGTTTTAAAATTACGTTAGTGTGGACTTTCATTCTTTGGTGAATACATTAAAGGTAGCCACTATTAAGGTTTCTCTTCATATATATTGAAAAATAAATGAATTAGCACCCTATTAGACCTGTTTTAATGTTCTCTAAGCATATTATTTGCACATTTAATTGTAAGCCATCAATAAGCAACTTCTGGATTGATTTTTTCAGCATGAATAAGAGAGGTAGGGTTGTGTTTTTAATTATGGTGACACGCACCCTCTACCTTAAACACCCAAAAGAAGCATAATTTCATAAATCCATATGATAAGGGGAATGTGGGAATAATGCCTTTTTCCTTATTAATAATTTCTATTTCTAGAAGGAAGACAGATTGAGAATCTTATCTGGAGGTTATAATACTTTTAAATAGTCAGATTAAAAGAAGTTGTGAAATAGCTTTTGAAGTTAGGATGCAATTGGAATTCATTCGCATCCCATTTCCATCATAATAGGATTTTAGGAGTGAGCACAGGGGAAAAAGGATTGATTCAGCCCTTGATGTAATGTGGAACTGTTCTCTTCAGTAATATCTGTAAGACATTGTCCCGACTGGTAAGACTCCCAGATCTCACGGCCTTATTATTTGTAACTTGAAAACCTGTTTCCTAATAGTACCGTAGCCCCCCACCCCCACCCCTTATTCATGGAGGGATACGTTCCAAGACACCCAGTGGATGCCTGAAGCTGTAGATAGTACTGAACCTTATATATACTGGTTTTTAAATATACAGACGTATACCTCTACGATAAAGTTTAATTTATAAATTAGCACAGTAAGAGATAAAAATGACTCAAAATAAAATAGAAAAATTATAACAGTATACTGTAATAAAATTTATGTGAATGTGCTTTCTCTCTCTCTCTATTAAATTATCTTATTGTACAAATTTAATGCCTTTTCCATCTTAACTAAGCACTTACCACAGTGTGGCCATAATTTTGCAGTTTGAGGGGTGATAGCAAAACTAGCACAGATTTATTTTTCCTTCTTCACAATTTCACGGATAAAAGATTTGTTCTAAACTGTAGATCTTAGCAACCTCAGCATATGATTTTTTTTTTCCTTATTAAGTGGAGAACTTTCACCTCTTCACTTAAAGGAAGCACTTATGACTTCTCTTTGGCATATCCGAATTGCCAGTGTTACTACTCTTGTACTTTATTAAGTAAAACAAGGGTTACTTGACCACAAGGACTGTGACACCATGACAGTAGATCAAATAACCACCACCTTCACCGCCGTCCAAGGCAGAAGGGAGAAGTTCAGCGAGAGTTCGTCATGATACTTAGAATAGCAGGCAGCTTAAAATGTATTATTTGCTTGTTTCTGTAATTTTGTATTTAATATTTTTGGACCACAGTTGACTGTGGGTAACAAACTGTGGAAAGCAAAACCATGGGTAAGGGGGAACTACTGTAATAATGACTACTGTACCAAACCTATCTCTCTCACTAAAAATTGAAAGGAAAGCAGTATTTTAGGAAACTAAGAATGAAGGAAAAATTGTGCGCAGGTCCTAGCTATAGTATGGCAATACCTGAGGAAGCACAAATGCTTTTGTTATTCCACCTTAGTGCTGTCCAGTGGAACAGGCATTTAAAAGTGGAGGTGAGACAATAAGGGGAAACCTGAGGAACCTGAGAAGTGGCTTGTATGGTCTGTGTGAAAGGTCCTTGACATTAAAGTGATGCCAAGTGATGTGTACCTGTCCATGAGGCTTACCTGTGGAAAAGACCACTTCTCTTTCAGAAGGAAATGGAATTGCTATCAAGTTCTCCACTGTGGCTTCCACATATTGTGACTTAGATTCACTGCCATAAGTTAGTCATAATTACTCTGCCTTGGAAATTAAATCATTGGGAAAATAAAAACCCAGAAAGTACTATGGAAAAATATCAGAGCTCGACCTAATGTCTTCTAGTATGACTTTTTAAATGCCAGTCACAGTCATGGCACCTTCTGTGAATATTTCCTTACCTCATTTAGTACTTGCTGGCACTACTTCCAGAACAGAATAACTTAGTTCAATTGTTTCCATAAACTTCAGCTGATTTTAAACTCCCACTTTCTCACAACCCCAGTGAACACCACCAGATAAGCTGAGAGATCTCTGGCCTCCACTGTGTGGAAGAGGACACAGAGGAAGGGAGGAAAAAAGGGGATGAGAGAAATCTGTGTAGAGGCATCAGGAATCACTGACCTTCTCGTACAAGCAATGTAGACAACATCCACCATGAGAAGAAATCACCATTTACAAGTTTCACTTTGAAATTCTTAACTTAAAGTCTTTTGAATACATCCTTTAAAGTGTTTGAATTGTGCTACGATTCAGTGGAGAGTGTATATAGAAATATTTTAATTGCACATGTGATGAACAGCGACAAGAGCTTCTAAAATTAATCAAGGTGATTTTTAAGCAAGAGAGCCTCTAGTATGACTAGAAAGTTGGTGGGGGCTGGCCATCACTGAAATTTAAAGATAAAATATTAATATGATATTTTTTGTCTTCGAAGTTTGCTGTACTGGGAACATACCAAATATACATCTTTGTTACTAGACAGTAAGCTCTTTGACAGCAAAGATCCTGCCATCTTTCTTAGTATCCCCATACCAACCATAGTAATTAGTGCAAAGTTAGAATTCTACATTAGGTATTAATGGATGAATGAGAGACTAAATGTTAAATGTATATCAGATGTGTACACATCCCTACAATGAGATTCAGCCACAGAAACTAGAGTAATTCCTTCCATTTGTTAACAGCTATTTGGGTAAAAATCACCAACTCAGTAATGTTTATGGCATTCAGGCTAAAAACTGCACATCTGAAAGAACAAAAGAATCTCTTGAAATCAAAGAAAAGAACAACAAAATAATAATTCAGTAAATGTGATTTGTCATCAGTATAGATATCTTGAGGTTGAAGTCAGTCCTAAAAACAAAGCCAGGCAGTTTTCCGAAGTATTTGTATGTAAGGGCCTTTATATTACCTGGGTGTTAAAAATATCATTAAAAGGCAACAAAGTAAATAAAACTGATTTTATTTTATTTATTTACTTATTTATTTAGCTCAAGGAGAGGACTGGGAATAGTTTAAAAAATATATGTAGAGACCTTTTTTAAGTTTATTGAATTTTCAGGTGAGGTCTGAGATTCCCAGGAAGCCTACTCATGTTAACAACAGAGAGCCATTCAACTGCCATCTACAGAGGGTATGTCTGCAGGACTGTTGTTGTGGTTGTCTGTTTTTGTTTTTGTTTTCTCTTACTGAGAAGGGAATGCACATTTGGGACAGAGCTGAACTGTTCAGAATAATGGAGAGGGGTGGCTGATCCCTAGGTTACATCCTCATTCTACATGCTTGCCCACATAGCACTCCATCTCTCTCCATAAAACGTAGCTGAACAGACATATGAAGAATGTGATATCACAAATTACTGATCCATATATTTCAGTCCTACTTTGCCTAGAGGCGCATAAATTATAGCTAAATGAATGAGGCTACTGAATGAATTGATGGCCACCCAGTCACAAATTTTGATAGACTTATAGCCTGAAAAAAGTAATCATGGGTGACTTGTGCTATACGGTTCTAATCTGAAGCACAGTTAGTAAAAATGAAGCTCCTCCCGCCCCCCACACCTCCCATGCCCCCACTCCCTGGTTCAGCCCAGGCCTGCTTCATTGTCTCCTCCTTCTCTCTTCAACAAAAGTTCCCAAATCAAAATAAGTCTTGGTATTCTCTGCTTTTGTTCCCAGGACAATCAAGAAAAGAGTAATGATAAATATAGAAATACATTCATTAGTTTCCCTTTGTTATTATATCTGTGGAAGGAATCAGCTTAGGGATATAGGCTGGTAGAAGCTGCTGCTTCATAACCAAGAGTGACAGATGAAGTGTTTTAGCAGAGAATTTTGTGTGTGTGTTGAGGATGGAGGTGGCGGTTAGGTATAACTGAAAATAGCTGTTAGAAGTTGAAAGGTTGCAGATGACTTTACCAAGTGATGAGGGTTTCAGTTATATTTAAGCATGGCCCAGGAAAATGAGTCATTCTGATGATGAGGTAGCAGCAGAATTTTTTTTTTTAAATGAGTTTAAAATATAAGAAAAATGTACCAAATGGTAATTAGTATTTGTGATTTATCTTCAGAATGTTGAAAATTTTATTTTTCCCATTCAGAGAAAATAATCAGGAATAAGAGTTAAAGTATTTAACAGCTGAAGGGTTTGGACACCACTCACTCAAAAAGGATACCAGTCCATAACGTTTGAGTGTAATCATAGGGGATTTTTAGGTAAACAGCTGACAGTGCTGTCCCCTCAAAGAGTAAGCAGCTTAGTCAACAACAAATATTTTATTGTATGACTCCTCTGTGCTAAGAACTTTTCTAGCAGAAGAGAAAACAAACAAACAAAAATACACCTGTCCTCACAGAGCTCAAATTGTCATAGGAAAGCGAATAAATAAAATAAGAAAAATACATAGTATATTGAATAATGACAAGTGCAGATACAGGAAAATTCCATTTCCAGAGATGTCAAAATAACTGAATCTGAACTTGCTTTCTTGTTATAAATAAAACAGGACAAAATATGCAAAACAACTCATATAGCTATCACACAACAGGAACCTCAGGAATGGTCCCCTGAGAGGAATAAATGAGGGGCAAATGAGCTGAATCCTACAATTATCCCTAACACTTTTCTAGAAGTTACTTTTTTGATTGCATACAGGATGATTTCTGGAAAAAGAACAAGGGACCTGTGCACTTAAGAAGATATAACAAGGATCTGGGAGAACTTCAAGGTCCTACCTGCCAGGTTGGAAACAACCCATAAAACTCCCATGAGTTTCAGAAGAGACTCCAGAAGTTTCAAACATTTTTAGCATAGACAAATTAACCTTAGAGTAAAGGTTAGTCCAGACAAATAGCTTTTAAGAGCTTTTAAAAATCACACTGATTAGCATGAAATTTAACTGCTAGCCAAAAGAACTAACACTCTTTAAAGAAAGACAATAAAATCCATTTAAAAACAGTAGTCACAATATCCAGCATGCAATAAAAAAGTACTAGACATGCAAAGAAACAGAAAAATCCCTATGACTAGTAGAAAAAAAGTTTTGAAGGAACCACAAAGAACAGAAATAATGGCGCAAGCAAACAAAGAACTTTAAAGGAGCCATTATTAATATGTGCAAGAAATTAAAGGAAAACATGATTAAATAAAGAAAGACATGGAAGATATACAAATGAAATTTTGAAGCCTGAAAAATACCAACATACACAGGATGGGCTTTAAAGCAAATTCAGCACTTCTGTAAGAACAGATTAGTGAACTTAAAGACACAGAAAGAGAAAATGTCCAAACTAAGTCACAGAGAGAACAAAGTGCTAAATGATGACCAAGAACCTATGAGATAATTTCAAAGTAAAATGTGTGAAAGAGTACACGTTAATAATTTTTCTTTAAGTACATTCAGTTAATATAAGAATCACCTGTTGAGAATCCTCCTGCACTGTGTTGGTGGTAATGTAAATTGGTGCAGATACTATAGGAAACAGTATAAAGAGCTTCCTTAAAAAACTAAAAATAGAGTTACCATATGATCCAGCAATCCCACTCCTGGGCATATACCCAGAAAAGATGAGAACTCTAATATGAAAAGGTACATGCACACCAATGTTCATAGCAGCACTATTTATAATAGCCAAGACATGGAAGAACCTAAGTGTCCATCAACAGATAAATGGACTTGAAACAATAAGCTTCTTTTTGAAAAATTCAAAAAATTGACAATCTTCTAGGAAGACTTAACAAAGGAAAGAAAATGAGAGAAGACAAAATCAACAATATCAGGAATAAAATGAACAACGAAAGTGAAATCAATATCAGATGGGTACATGAAACTGTACTCAACATCACTAATTATTAGGGAAATGCAGATCAAAACCACAATGAAATATCACCTTACAGCTCTTAGAAAGGTTATCATCAAAAATACAAGCAATAACAAATGTTGGTTAGGATATGGAGAAAAGGGAATCATTGTGCACTTTGGTGGGAATGTAAATTGGTACAAGAACTATGGGAAATAGTTTGGAGTGTCTCCAAAAAATTAAAAATAGAACTATCAGATAATCCAGCAACTCCACTTCTGGATGTATATCCAAAGATTAAATCACTATCTCGAAGAAATATCTGTACTCTCATGTTTATTGCAGCATTATTTGTAATAGCTAAGACATGGAAACAACCTAAGTGTCCATCAATAGATGAGTGGATAGATACGACGGGATATATATATACAGATATACATAAAATTCAGCCATAAAAAAGGAAATTCTGTCATTTGCCACAACATGGATGTACCTTTAGGGCATTAACCTAAGTGAAATAAGTCAGACGTTGTAAACGATATATTGTACAAACTCTGGATTTTATTATAACCCTCTAGAGGATGTTGATGTTTTTGTCTTAGAAGACAATCAAATTAGGTTCAGACAGGGCAGAGTGGTACAAATCTCACTTCAGTTTCCAAAGCCTTTGACGTACTGATTTGAGGCTACCTTTATTTGCAAGTTTCAGTGATTAGACTGAAATTGTATAGATCCACACATAGAATTAGGTGTCATCTTCTCTGGCTCCCCCCACCTGCAGTTTCTCCTCACGCTGTGGCTTACATCATCTTCTCTGTATGCTTTGTTTTGGCCATAAAGATGGCTTGGTTGCTAATGGAGTTTTAGCCATACTGCTCTGCTCCATTATTGGGGAATACCCTTGTGATGAAGCTACAAGTAGGGGAAAGTAATAAACTCGATTTGACACCAGCCTGGTTACTTCTCTGCATTTTAAATTCCCTCTAACAATCTGCCTATTTTTGTTTGCTGTACTTAGTTTTCAGGTAGTTACTTTTTCTTTTGAATTTTGTCCAGAGTTATACTTGTAACTAGCTGGAGGGTTCGTCTTTAAGGGGATTACACTAAAATATTAGAACTGGAACTATATTAGTATATTTTGATAATAAAGGTAAAGGGATTATATTATATATCAGATATTGATTGTTAAAGAGAAAGGAGTCAGAAATGTTGTGGATTTTGGCCTGAAAACTGGGCTAACATTATTGCTATTAGATTAAAAATGAAATATTTTGTAGAGAAAAGATTTATAGTGGGGGTATAAAGAGTTCAGTTTGAACAAGATTGAAATACCTATTATGCATACAACTGGAAATTTTAAGTAAGAAATTCATTATACAAGTCTTTATTTCAGTGGAGATGTCAAAACTGGAGATAATTTGGTGAATCATCAGGATATAGATGATATAAAAAGGCATGGAAGTGAATGATATCACCAAGGGAGTGGGTGTAGATAGAAAGAGAACAGACCAAAAGAGACCCAAAGGCTGAGACCTGACTCACTTAAGATACAATCAATAAAATGTGAAAATGTGCTCAAAGCAATATATAAAATGGAATTATGAAAAGGAATAACTAACCCGGTTTGGGGTGTCAAGGAAGTTCCATACAGATATCTCTTTAAGTGAGTCTAAATATATTCCTAAAAGTTAATCAAGGAAAGGAAAGGATGAAGGTCATTCCCAGATGACAGAAGTACAATGAGCAAACTCAGTAGTGATACAGGAAGAGTACAGCAGGAGTGGTAAATGTGCTGGAGAGGAAAGAATAAACCACCACAGAGGTGTTTGTCATGTTAAGAAAACATCCTTTATCAGGAGAGTTTGTGGTTTTAAACTATTTCTAAAGGTAGACTATTTTATTTGTATAACCTGAGGAATAATTTTAATTCACAAAGCAAATATAAGAGGAGTTTTCTGTTGAAATTAGTGCATTTAGAAAAAGGGAGGGACCACTATTCACCTTACGCTCACTCCAAGTGGCAGCCCCTAAGACACCTTGAGAAAATCCTCAAAATGCATACTTTGGAATACAGGGAGCTAGTGAGGTACTTTCAATGATATGACCAGGCTTTAAATATTTTACTGTTTTAAATATTTTAAATATTATACTATCATTTACATGGGATAGATTTAAAGGAGCTAGCATTGACAGATGCAAGGAAGGAAGAGCTCATGTAACAGTCCATCCAAGAAGTGACAAAGATCCAGCAGGAACAGCTTCTTAGGGAAAATTATCTGAAAACTCTCTGAACCTTTAAGGGTAGTAAGATACAGGAACTATACGGTAAGCTGTTTTCTTTCTTTCTTTCTTTTTTTTTTTTTTTTAAGAAGATGTTGGGGGTAGGAGTTTATTACTTTATTTTATTTATTTTTGCTGTGTTGGGTCTTCGTTTCTGTATAAGGGCTTTCTCTAGTTGTGGCAAGCGGGGGTCACTCTTCATCGTGGTGCGCAGGCCTCTCACTATCGCGGCCTCTCTTGTAGCGGAGCACAGGCTCCAGATGCACAGGCTCAGTAGTTGTGGCTCACAGGCCTAGTTGCTCTGCGGCATGTGGGATCCTCCCAGATCAGGGCTTGAACCCATGTCCCCTGCATTAGCAGGCAGATTCTCAACCACTGCGCCACCAGGGAAGCCCCCTGTTTTCTTTCTTATAAACAAGAATCTAGTACATAACAAAGTATACTCTGCCATTCAAGTTAAATATTTTTTAAGAACTCTAATTCATAAAACAGATGCAAAGGGAGTTTCTCTTTGAAATTGAAGTTGAATTAAGATGTATTTAAGGTGAATGGCAGGACCCTTCACAATTTCCTCACTCACTGTCTCAGCCCCTATGTCCTTTTCAGGGACTCTCTAGAATACAACATAGCATTGACAGATAGTAGAGTTTACTGATAAATAGTTTTTATGAGTTGTAAAAAACACATTAATCAACATAATCACTGTCACAATAAAGATATGGAACAGTTCCACTACTGCCCAAATGTTCTCCTTAGTACTTTGTAGTTAACTTTTCCCCAAAGCCCAGCCCTTGGCAATAATTGATATGCCAACAGTCCCTAGAGTGTTGTCTTTTCAAGATGTTATATAAATGGAATCATACAGTATATAGAATTTTTTAAACTGGCAATCTTCATTTTAGCATAGAGCATTTGAGATGCATCCATGCAGTTGCACATAACAGCCATTCGTTCCTTTGTGGAGCTGAGTACTCCTCTTCCATTGTGCGGATGTACCACAGTTTGTTAACCTATTCCCTAGTTGTGGGACATTTGGATTGTTTCCAGGTTTTGGTTATTATAAATAAAGCCAGTAAAACATTTGAGTACAGATTTGTGTGTGAACATACATTTTTATTTCACATGGGTAAATATCTAGAGAGGAGTGAGATTACTGTGATGAATAGTAAGTGTATGTTTGACTTCATAAAAAATTATCAAGCTGTTTCTGTATTGTTTAGAGGTGCTTTCACATGACAACAGCAAAGATGAGTTGTGGTGAGAGAGATTATATGGCTCACAAAGCCTAAAATATTTATTATTTTGCTCTTTATAGGAAAAGGTTGTTGACTGCTGGCTCAGAATATGGTGCATCTTGGTGAATGTTCCATGTGCACTTGAAAAAAAATGGGTAGTTTTCTGTTACTGGATGAAGTGTTTTATAAATGCCAATTAGTTCACATGCACTGATGGTGACATTTAAGTCTTCTATAGTCTACTAATTTTCTATTTACCGGTTCTATTAATTACTGAATATGTAGGGCTGAAGGGTGTAAAAGATTCCAACTATAATTTTGTATCTGCCTCTTTTTCCCTTCCACTTTATCTACTTTTGCTTTATACATTTTGAAGCTTTGGTGTTAGATGCATACCCATTTAGGATTGCTATATCCTCTTGTTGACTTCAACATTTTATTATTTTTTTGATACACCCCCCCCCTTAATCCCTGGTGATATGTTTTGTTCTGAATTCAATTTTGGCTGATAATGAATAAATTTAGAAAAAACAGTGTTATTAGTTTGCAAAAGTATAGAGGTTGTAGACTTTTCTCAAATGAAGTATAACTTAAATTGGACCTTGGCTATTGGGCAAAATTTGAACAGAAGGGTAACAAAGAATTGCAGAACTGAGTATTTTGTAAACAGAGTGTCAGTCAAGTTCTTAATTAAAAGAAATAGAAAGCAACTCTGGGTAACAAGCAAAAAAAATAATTGATTGGATGGATAAGGAGTAATTAATTAAATCAAGGTAGAAATGAACAGGGTCAGGAAGCTGTGAAGATATTGGTGGCAGAGACTCAAAAACAGCCTCATCAGGCCACAATACTTAGTCTGATCACTTTTGACCATTTTCCTGTGGTATTCTTTTCAAGATGAAAATTCCTCAAAAAACTGCTTGCAAATTAAGAAACATGCTTCTAAATAATGCATGGGTCAAAGAGGACAAAACAATGAAAATTATAAAGTATTCTTAACAAAATAAAAATAAAAGTATGCCATCAAAATCCACTGGATATAGCTAAAGGTGTGTTTAGAGGGACATGTTTAGAATTATATTAGCCTGAAAATTAAGTATCTAAGATTCCATCTCAAGAAGATATAAAAAGAACAATAAATTAAACTCAAGGGAATAGAGGGATTAAATAATAATAAAAGGATTAAAAATATTATTGAAATAGAAAACAAACATGAAATAAGGAAAATCAACACAGACAAAATTTGTTCTTGTTCTTCTACTTATTAAACCCTTAGTTGGAATAATTACAAAAAGCGGAAAAAACCAAATTATTAATATCAGGAATAGAAAAGAGGATATGCCTCAAATCTACAGACATCAAAATATACAAGGAAGATGTATGATTAATAATTTTATTCTAATCATTTTGATAATTTAGGTGAACCAGGTAAATTAATTGAAAAACACATTAAAGAAATGAAGAAAAAACATATGACAATCTAAATAGTTGCCAAAAAACGTTTACTAACAGTTAATACTCTACGTGATGAAAATTTTCAGCAAATTAGAAATAAAAAGAAATTTTTACTTTCTTCTTGAGGTAACACAGCAAGTATATTTACTCACACCTGTTTTAATTGATATTTTCTTAAATATGCCAGCCACTATAATGTGATATAAGGGGGAATGGTACGAATATTGTAAATTTTTAAAAATATACACATAGAAAATCTAAAAGATTTATTTGCTATAAACTCACTATACAAAGATCAATAGTATTTTACATAGCAGCAATAAACCGTAGAAAATTAAAGATAAAATGCCATTTAAAATACTACCATATAACCATTAATAAATCCAGAAAAATATATGCAAGACTGCTTTACTGAAAACTAAAAAATATAGAGAGAAAATAAAGAAGGGGTAACTAAAAAGAGGGATATACCATGCTTATAGTGTGCAAAACTCAATATTTTGTTACATCAATTCCTCTCTATTAGTCTGTAGAGTTTTTAAAAAAATGTTCCAAAGTCCCAGCATTTTATTTTTATGGAAATTGAGAGATTGATACTAAATTCTCTATGAAAATACAAACAAACTAGAAGAGCCAAGACATTCTTAAAAAGAAATCAATATTATGGGTTTTAAACTACTGAATAATAAGATAAATTATAAAGTTACAATAATTAAGTTGGTGTAAATGTTGGACTAAGGATAGAAGAGTAGCCCAATTTAATATAATTTTTGCAAGTTGATAAACAGAATCAATATATGAGATCACTTGATTTTGCAAGTCAATAAACAGAATCAATACATGAGATCACTTGATTTGTGACAGAGGTGCCACTGTAATTTAATAGGGAAAAGGTATCTTTTTAATAAAAGATACTGGGTTACACAGTATGCAAAAAATTTGAGATTGATCATAGATATAAATGTGAGAGTAAAACAATAAATCTTCTAGAAGTCAGCATAAGAAATTACTTTCATGACTTTGGGAATTTCTTATACAGAACACAAAATGTTAGTGAAAAAAAGATAAAATGGATGTTATTAAAACTGAGAACTTCTGTTCTTCAAAAGACGTCAATGAAAGAGTGAAAATGCAACCACGATTTGGGAAGAATAATTGCAATGAATGCTTCAGCAGTGGATTCACTTCTAGACTATATAAAGAATTCCTAGAAATTACTGGCAATGGTTGACAATGCAATAAAAACTGCAGAAAATACTTGAACAGATACTTCATAAAGGAAGATAACCAAATGGCAAAAAAATAATATGAAAAGTAACTCAACATAAGAAGTCTTCAGGAAAATAAGAAAGTAAAATCAAAAGCTATCACTAATTTGCACTCATATGCAAAAATTAAAAAGACTAACAATACCGAGTATTGGCAGGGATATGGAACAATTTTAACTGGAAAACTCTTTGGAAGTATTTATTAAAGATAATTTTCTACACACAATGGTCTATGATCTAGTGCTTCAACTACTTATACACTAGGGGGATGAATACATTGTCTCATCAAAAGATATGTACCACAGCGCTCATACAGCTTTATTTAAAATTAGCAAATCTGAATGTTCACCAATAGTAGGATGGATAAAGTATGGTATATTCCTAAAATCAGGTAGTACACAGCAATGAAAAATAATACTACATACAATATGGTTGTCCCTCAGACACATGGCTGCCAAAAAAAATCAACAACAACAAAACAACATAAAGAGCACATATTTTATGATCACACTCAAAGTACTTCAAAAATATACAAAACTATCCTATGCTAATGGAAGTCAGAATATTGATTACCTTACCAGCAGTCACTAGGAATGGGCATGAAGCAGGTTTCTGTGGTACAGGAAATATTTTTTATCTTTATCTTTGTGTGGTTCCATGGGTTTATAAGAGTGTAAAAGTTCACCTGTCTGGACTCTTAATATTTGTGTACTCTATTGCATATGAATAAGTCATCAATGAACATGTTTCTCTGTTTGTTTGCTTTTAAATTATTTGGAATGAAGATCTGATTGGCCTAGGAGGGTCTCATGCTCATCCTTTGGCTTGGGTAAGACAGAATACCTTGAGCACGGATTTCACAAAATCGCATTAAGGAGGAGTTTCCCAAGGAAATTAAAAGAATTATCACCAAGAAGGGAGGCGGGATGTTTGCGGGCAAAACATCCGATGGCTACCAAATATGGTAATGGCAGGATATTAATGATAACTGATACATGTTTGAGTAAGCCTTTCACATATTTTTATTTCATTTAACCCTAACAATAATCTTATAAGCAAGTACTGCCTTTATTCATATTTTACATTTAAGGTCAGTGTGACACAGCGAGTACTTCGAGGCAGATTTGGGATCTGAATACAGATTATCTGCGTCAACGGTCTACATTATGAACTTCTATGCTATGCTGCCTCTCAAATGTGTACTATAGGTCCGACAGTGTTGAAGCAGACCAGGCAGAAGGGAGCAAAGGAAAGCCAAGACATGGACGCATTAAGCCGTTTCATTGTTCCATTTCATTCTGCTTATGCAAAAGATTTTCAAACGTTTATTTTAGAAAACAGGCAAATTTACGGTTGCAAATTCACTAAAGCCTAGGCAATTATAAATGCACAGGCATATACATAATGGTTTCATTTTTAACGATTTATCACCTATAATTGGAAGTTGGGAGTCTTTGTCCTTTCCAAAGCTCAGTATCATCTTTTTCAAAATTTGGGGCTTCAGTGTTTGTGTTAGCAAAAGATTCATTTTGCTATTCATTCAAAATTAGAACTTCTACTTGGAAGTGGATAAAATAACTGAGAAAACGTCATTCAGGTCTCTCATCATAATATTGAATAGGGTCACATAATTGGAAAGTTATTTAAGCATAGCAGGTGTTATCAGGTGGTGGTACAGTCAGATACCATGGTTATCTCCCTGCTTGCAAACCCAGGTCATTTCACAGTGGAAAGGACACCAGCCTCAAGGGACAAAGAAAAAGGTCTTGTGAAAGAAATCATTCTGCAATGGCAAGTATACCAATGCTCTCAGGAAACTGTAGCAACAATCAGGGTTTAATTCAACTAAAGCAAATACTTCAGGATACAGGAAAGTAATGTCAAATAAGAGGCTTTATTGGATTGGCCTCTGAAACAGATAAATGTGCAAATGCAAACCTGATGAAAATAAATAAGTCTGTTACTACCCATTAAATGGATCAATATCAATCCGCTAACTCTAATCTTTTAATGGTAGTTTTCATTATAAATCAAGACCTGTATTTTTTTTAACAATCCACCATCAAAAGTCTAGCTTTGAGTGAAATTAAGGGTTACCTTTACATATTATTAATGTACTTGTCTTTGAATATTAACTCAAAAGGAATTTGTTCATTTCCCTTAAATGTGGTTCATCTTCATGGCCTTTCAAGATCCTTACATTTGTATCATTCTATTCAGCTTAAAATATTCTGATTTTTTAAAAATGGGCAGAAACCATAGCAGAAATACATGAACTTTAGCAAATCTTTACAATTCACATGAACTCTTGTGTATTCCGAATGTCAAAACAGCTTCTCAAAGTCACTTCCATATTGTTGTCAATATTTTCATTCACATCTACCTATGGGCAATTTGGAGAAAAGGGCCAACCCATGTTCACATAGAGAAATCTCCTATAAGGAACACGACGAATGACAGAAATGAATGAAAACAGGAGGAAGAATTACATGATATATATATTTTTAAAATCTCATTTCATTGAATATTAGAAAAGCTTATCTAGTACAATAAAGAGCTTATATCAATAACCAGTGGCCAGCCATATAAAGCCTTACTTTTAGACTTTTCTTAAGTGACCCAACAAAGTAATTGCTGTAAGAGCTAAAGAATAGTGCTGGGGAAAGGATGCTGAGGAAGTGAAAGCAGTGTTTATGCTTTTCTGAGCAGTTGGTCACAAAGAGATGATTATACTTCTGTTCATTAGAGTACCAATATTAGGTTTTTTGAAATAAATTGACCACAGGTGTGTGTGTAATTATTTTACTTTCTGATGTTTAAGGGATATTATGTGCAGATTCAGCCTACTGTAATCATGAAATTTTGCTATTGCTTTTGGCTACCTCCTTTATTGGAAATGCCACTTTTTAAAAAAATAGTTGGCTATGAATGTGTATATTTAAGTTTCTGAATTAAAATGATACTACTACAAAAAAAAAGAATGGGAATTTTGGCCAGGATAATTTGATCTATTTTTTTCTATTCTCAGATAAGTTCCTCATGTGATATTTTCTCCAAAATAGGGGGCTAGCATATCTTAGGTATTAAAGAGAGAGAGAATCTTTTATGTGTAAGTAAAATATTCCACAAGTGTGGCAAGAGCCAAGATAATCAACCACTTTTGTATATTTCAACTTGTTGTTTTGAGGCCAACATAGTTTTCCTTCCCTAACTTTTTAAGAATGTTCCCATGATGGTGCAGACCTACATAACAGAAGCCTTGGAAAGGAAGAGACTGCATTAACCTCCAAACTTGGGAAAGAAGTAGAAGGGAAGAAAATAAATTCTGCAATAAAACAAAATATTATAAAACATACATGAATTAAAAGAAAACTACCTAGAACCAAAACAATGCAGCAGAGTTGTGAAACAGAGATAAGAAAGAGCAACATATAAAGTAAACAAATACTGAAATGATTTTCCAAGGAGGTTCATAAAGCCGCTAAGCTAGTTATAAGATGTTAACATCAGAGAAAAGAAGCACTAGTAATGAAGTAGTGAGCCATCTTTAACATCAGCCAACATATGAGTGGCCTTTTAGAAATTAAAGGAGGAAAAGACAGAAAGAGAGGGAGGAAGGGATGGAGGGAGGGAGACTGAAAGAGAGAGAGAAGGAGGGAGAGAATCATCTTGATTATAAAAATGACAGAAAAAATCTTCTGGGACTGCAGAAATGTTCAGACACACATATACCTTTTTTGTAGCACACATTCAGCAAATTCATAATGGAATCGTCTATATGCTAGAAATTGTGCTAAATTATGAAACTCAAAGATGGAAAAGTACAGTCCAGGCTCTAATACTTGCATTAAAAGACAAAACGTCCAGATCTGGACAAATACAGTCCTAAGGAAAGGATAGGGCAACTGTTCCAAATGATTTAGATGCACATTTGTCTAAAGGTAAAAACTAAGCAGAGAATCCTCAGGATCCCTCTGATTGCTAAAGAGTGGAACATGGCACATCTTACCAATCAAATCTTTTAGAGAGTTTACATACCTTGAATTCAGTATTCTATATATGGCATTTGAAGATGGTCATATTTAAATAATCTAGTCCTAACATCCCTGCCTCATTCTTCCTGTTTTTATTCACTTTTAATTTGGAAGCAGGCAAATTTGAGTAACTATTGTATAACGTAGATATATGTATTTTAAATTGCGTGCTGAATGACATATATTGGTGGAGTGGGGGAGAGAATGAATGCGTGCTGAAATAAGACACATATAAAATTTAATCCAAGTTCTGCTCTTTATTCAGTACGTGACCTGACCAAGTTGTTTACTTCTCTGCTTATTCAGTGTTCTTGTCTGTAATATGGGGGTAAGAAAATTATGATATCTGGACCAAATATATTAAGGTATGAACAGGCCTAGTCTAGCATCTATGATAGAATATGCCCTCAAAACATGGATATTAGCTAAACTCTATTAAACAAGTTCTATACTTCAAATATTATGCCAAATTCTTCATATGCGGTACCTCCTTTATTCCTCAATACAAGTCTATAAGATAGTATTGTTTTCCCCAACTTTATATACAGAGAAATAAAGATCAGTAGTACTGAGCTGTGAACCCATGTCTCTGGCTTCAGAGTTAGGACGTATCCCTAGCGTGCTCTATACACTGCTGTATTAGCTGCCTTGCTCCTTCTTCCTCTGTTCTTCCTGTTTCTTCTCCTTCTGGTATTACCACTGCGCATACACTACACCAACTATAATTATCCCAGAGTTCTTATATATTCTGTTCCATCTTTCTCATTCTTTTATCTGTTTGCATTTCAGTTTGGGACATTTCTATTGACATATGTTTAAGTTCCTTTCCTTGGCCATGTCCAGTCTACTGATATGTCCATTAAACGCATTCTTAATTTCTGTTAGACTGTTTTTATTTATAGCATTTCCTTTTGATTCTTCTTTAGAATTCCCATCCCTCGGATTACATTACCCATCACTCTTATGTTGGTCCACGTTTTCCACTGAGTCCTTAGTTTATTAATCACAGGAATCTGAAATTACTAATCTATAACTCCAAGATCTCTGACATATGTATGTCTGATACTTGTTCTGACTCTTCAAACTGTGCTGTTTGTTTATTAGTATGCTTTGTAATTTTTGGATGAAAGCTGAACACAACGGGTAAAATGAAAGCTGAATAGGACTTTAGCTAGAAGTCTTATATTTATCTGGCTATAGGTTATCCTATGTCTACTGATTGCCATAGCTGTAGGTGTCAGAGGCTCTAGTTTCCTCTGTTGCTCTTGTCTTTGTCTTCCCTGTCGTCTTTGTATTTCTCTAGAGACTTCTTAAATAATTTCTGAGACATGCAGTTCTTTCCGTTGTAATCTCCCTATACAGAAGCCCTGTTGATATGGAGGTAAGATGTGGGAGGGAGGGAAGCAGTCTATAGTCCTCTGATTAGATTTCTGTCATTTTGTGACACTGTGCCCCTTGACTGTGTCCTCTCCTTAAAGGCATGCTTTTGGCAAGGTAATGTATTGGATCACACACACACACACACACACACACACACACACACACAGTCACTCACACACTTTTAAATGAGACAGGCGTACTAGCGGAGGCTGGAGTTCAGTATTTCCCTTCCTCCAGTCAATTCGTCTCTGGTTAGACTCAAGGTGTTCAGGCTCTAATGAAATGTTTTCCCTTAAAGGCATGCTTTTGGCAAGGTAATGTATTGGATATATTTCCAAATGGCTACTTTCCCCCACCTCTTGCCTGAAGCAGGTGAATTTTTTTTTTGATTTTCACCCTGAGAACATGGGACTCCTGGAGGTAAATCTCAGGAAAGTGTGGAGCCTCTCTACAACTAGGAGTTTTTAACTCTCAAGCTTCTCCTTATTGAGCCCCCAGTAGTTCATTAATTAAAGTTTAAGTTTTTGTACACCATTACTGGCTCAAGTGGTGGGCTTGTGATCCTGGAATTCTGTTCCAATAAGCTGTGATTCTATGTATCTGCCTATTTGCCTCTGCAATTTTGGGGGCAGTATTTTCCCTTGTGACCTTAATTTTCTGATAAATCTAAGAAGAGTTGTTGATTTTTAATTTGTTCAGCTTTCTTCTTGTAGAAATAGGAATGCCCACTTCCAAGCTTCTTATATACCAAGCCATAAACCAGAAATACCCCTCAACTATTTAAGACCTTCAGAGATTTGGAGTCTTATCTTTCTTTTTTGCTTTCATCTTCCTTTTCCCCAACCTATCAATCCTTCCTCAGGAGTCATCACTGATTCATCATTTGCTGTTTCTTCTTCATCAGACCATTAGACATTTTCCTCCCATCCTTTGTCATTCATAGAGACAAGTGTGTGTTCTAAAGAGAGGATAATGGACACCTCCATTTTCACTCAAAGTGAGGTGAGGGAGCTTCTGGTTTCTGAATTTAGAATAGACTTAAATCAGGAGACAAAGCCTTCAGAAAACTTTGTGTAGTGCTGTTGTGGTTATGGTAAAGATCACAGATGTAGGCTTGCATAAAATCCAAACAAAGGGGGGTAAACAGAGAGCCTGAAGCACTTTCCTGGAATAGAAGTGTAAGAATAGATGGACTCGAGATCTGGGGAAAGGTAGAAGCTCTGTCCTGTTTGTACACACACAAAAAGTTTGAATAATAATTTCTAGGGGTTGGGGGAGTTGAAAACACTGCTGGAGTGAAGTGCCCATCTCTGCTGAGCTGTCAAAAGAAGCTTCAAGTGAATAAGAATGCAGAATCTGTCCTGTTACACAGTGTAAACGCAGGCTCCTTTCAAAAGTGATAGGAATACTCTGGAGCTATACACGACAGAGAAATAACTTTTGAAGGTTGGCTGGAAATATAATTGAAGAAGAAAGAGGACAGAAAGATTGAGGGCCTCAGCACCAGTCTGAAGAGGTACCTTCTGTTTACCAAATTTTATTAGACACAGGCACTATTTAGCACTTTATGCAGAATTTCTACCATTTAATCCTCACAACAGCCCTATCAGAGAATTACTATCCTCATTATAAAGATGAAGAAATTGAGCTGCAAAGTATTAAGTAATGGGGTCATGGTCACCCTGTTACTTATTTCTATAACCAGGATTTATATCCAGATCTGCATTATCTCAAAGTCCATGCTTTTAACACACTCTGCTCTTCTCTAACAAAGCCATTTTTTGTTATCACTGCTCCCTTGTCAAAATAGTAACTGAATCCTCTAGCAGGGGCAGTGCTCTGAGAAGAAAGTGAGGGCTCTAATGCTTTGGAGGAGTGGCCTCACTTATCAAACTGAAAACAGAAGTTTAATATTGTTAAGAAAAAAAATTCAACAGAGTAAATGTGAAGATCTAATAGGTTTTATTCAAAGATTCGGGAATCTGGCAGCATCCCATCTAGCAATTGGAAGGGTCCTCCCAGGGACTGTACACAATGGAATGCTTCTACAGAAAGGAGGGTGGAGCAAGGAAGTCATTAGCAAAGAAACAAAAGGGTTATTTGGGACCCGGATGTCTTCTTTTGGGGGGAAAAGAATGGCAGCCTTCTTTATCACAGAGATTTTTCTCTTCTTCCTCTGGGGGATGGAGAGGGCCTATGGGATAGATTACCTCATTGGTATTGACAAGAAAATTCTAAACTGCTTGACTAAGATTACACTTCTGGGGAAGGTCAAAACTGCAATTAGGTCAGTATTAAGTCTAATTTTGGTATAAGGGGCTTTAGTACAATGACACTATTTTGGGCTTGTGGTTTTCTCTTTAACAGTATGTTATTATTTTTGAATCCACTTTGCTCTTTATGGACACATGGCTTTTAGCCATGTCCTGTTAAAAATATATCGCATCTTTCTGGGTCATGAGGATCCACTTAATTATGCAGTTGAGCTTTATTTTTATTTTATTTTTGACTATCAACTCCACCTACCACACACTCCACAGCATTAAGACAAATCATATTAAGTTTAACAGTATATGAAAATGTCTCTGCGAGCAGATGAATCTAATTATAATGAACAGAAATGGAGACATTTTCTCTTTTATGCAGTCTCCTTTATTAGTTAAATCTCTTCCTGGAATGTACTGGAGCACCATGCTTTCTCTGGGTCCTTTCAAATTGTAGAGGAGTGCAGAGAAGGGTGGTCATGGGTAAAGTAATTGCATAACTGTATACTTATTTCCAAGTAAAGCTCACAGGAAAAAGCCTCAAACATGCAAATCTCACCCTTTGTACTTTTTCATGGGTTGATATCCCTTCGCTTTATCCCTACTTTGACTCTTCTCCAGAAACTCCTTTTTCTCCCACCTCTCAGTTTTATAACGGTGTCTACAGGATGTTTAATCTATCCAAGTTATGCCATCATTACTAGGATTAAAAATTTCCTGAAACATTTTTATAAGGGTGAAAAGTTGGGTTTTTGTTTGGTTGGTTTTTGCTTTTTGATTTTTTGATTGCATCTGGCAAAGCTGATGACATACATAGAAAATAATTCTTAGAAGAGAGAAGCAGGACCCTGAGACCCTAAGAGAAGATGAGAGACAACATGGAGAGAAAGATGAGGCACAGCAGAGGGAATGGAGACAGGAGGCTGGGCTCTAAATCTGTTTTATCCCTAATTTTTATGAAGAGCAGTCCTGGATGTGGCTTTGCAGCAGGGGACCACCTTCACCAACTAGCCTAGCTGGAGCTTCTATGACTTGACCTGATCTGATCTCTTGCTCCTCCTGGTGTCTGCTTTCAGGACTGCAGCTCTAATGTACTGCTCACTTCTGTTTTCAGCAGCTTGCAAACTCTGGGGTCGGTCCAGTCAGTGCTCTGATTCAGGTGAGACAGAAACCAGTGCCTAGTGCATTCCCCAGTCAAGCCAGAAATTTGGATGCACTGTCCAGTCCATTCTTCTGTTTCTATCTTGAAGGATGTGCCTTAGTTCGGGGTCTGGGTCCTCCCATTTGCTCTGCACTAGGCTGCAGAAGGAGAGAGGCATGGAAGGTCCTGCCAAACACTGCACATTTTTCTACCTCTTTCACTGGAATCCCTTTTCGGTTTTACAATAGCTTGGGTGCTGTAGCTTTTCAACCTGTCTCTAGGGTTCTCACAGAGGTATTCTTTTCTATATTTTGTTACCTCCCTGTCTCTGTTGAAGAAGAAGGGGTTGTAACTTCCTGGTCCACCATATTGTTGACACCTGGTCACTATAATGCATTTTCAGGGGACTTATTTTTGGTTATTTTATTTTCTCAATCATTGATTTACAGCCAATTACAGTTGATTTAGGCTAATATTAAATTTATTTTAGTATTAAGAGAACTCACTGAGAGTGGAGAAAGATGACCTTTACATTGGATGTTGTAAAGAGATTAACCTGCCATTAATTTTACTGTGTGTATTTGAGAGTTGACAGTACATTGAATTCAAATCATGCTTTTATTCTAAGACTCACAAGTACAAATCACATAGTAGTATTATTCAGACTTCCAGGAATTCACTCCCATTTTAAATACTTATTAACTGCATGTTCTTGGGCAGGTTATTTAAAATGTGCTAGCCTCAGATCCTCATCTAACATATAGGATGATTACAGTAACTACCATGCAAGAATTTTGATAAGATTAAATGAGGTGATGTGTGTGAAGTTTTTAGCATATTACCTGGCACATAATAAGTGCTTAATAACTTCTAAAACCACTTCCTTCCTGCTAACTTGGAAGCTATAGGCAATGTAGCTAAGAACTGTGAGGGTCTTTTTTTTTTTTTTTTTGCGGTTCCCGGACCGGGGCACGAACCCGTGTCCCCTGTATCAGCAGGCAGACTTTCAACCACTGTGCCACCACAGGGAAGCCCCGAGGGTCTTATTTTAATGCATAAAATAAAATGTTCTCATATCACTATTACGTAGCATGATAAAATGAAAAAGTGTAAATTCACTTTTCACAAGTAGCCGAAGAAGTCATGATAGCATGTGGATTATGATCTTACTCATTCCATGGCATCTTGATGAAATTCAAAGCATGCAGTTAATTCTTGTCCCTATTTTTACCCCAATGGCAAAATTAAGGCACAGAGATAAAGGGAAAACTTGGCCCAAGTTATACAGCAATTACATAATTCATGGGAGAATTGAATCCAGTCTCTAGTCAGAGATGTACCAACTGCAATTATGACTGACTAAAGATGAATCGTGGGTTGGTCATTTACAAGTTTATAGCATAGTCACAATTTTTCACTCTTTTGCTATAAATATAAATAAAGGATAAATATACAATATTTCTTAAGTAAAGGGATTTAAGTGACAAAAAAAGTGATAAAAGAAAAGATGCATGCAACCCAATGTTCACTTCAGCATTATTTACAAAAGCCAAGACATGGAAGCAACCTAAATGTCCATCAAGAGATGAATGGATAAAGAAGATGTGGTACATATATACAATGGAATGTTACTCAGCCATAAAAAAGAATGAAATAATGCCATTTGCAGCAACATGGATGGACCTGGAGATGACTCTACTAATTGAAGTAAGCCAGACAAAGAAAGACAAATATATGATATTGCTTATATGTGGAAGCTGAAAAAAAAGATACAAGTGAACTTATTTACAAAACAGAAATAGGCTTACAGACATAGAAAAAAAACTTATGGTTACCAAAGGGGAAGTGGGAGGAGGGATAAATTAGGAGGATGGGATCAACATACACACACTACTATGTATAAAACAGATAACCAACAAGGACCTACTGTATAGCACAGGGAACTACACTCAATATTTTGTAATAACCTATATGGGAAAAGAATCTGAAAAGGATTTATATATATATATAATACATATATTATATATATATAATGTATTTGTATAACTGAATCACTGTGCTGTACACCTAAAACTAACATGATATTGTAAATCAACTATACTTCAATTAAAAAAAGGGAAAATATTATGGCTACTTGTAGTCACAAGAAACAAGATTAAATGTCACTTTTGATCTATCCAAATTCTAAAATGTGTATGAATGTATGTTGTGGTTGCTAATAGCTGCTCTTTCCCATAGAGAAGAGACTTAGGCATTAATCAATATTTATCAGAAGTTAAGGGCTTCCCTGGTGGTGCAGTGGTTGAGAGTCCACCTGCCGATGCAGGGGACATGGGTTCGTGCCCCGGACCAGGAAGATCCCACATGCCACGGAGCGCCTGGGCCCGTGAGCCATGGCTGCTGAGCCTGCGCGTCCGGAGCCTGAGCTCCGCAACGGGAGAGGCCACAACAGTGAGAGGCCCGCATACCGCAAAATAAAAAAAAAAAGCTAAAATTATTCATATAGTTCAGCCTGACAATTCTCCATGTAGGAATTTATTATCTTGTATATGTAATTACAAATACACAAAATATTTATAAACATTATGAGTTATGAAAAGCTTGAAAAAATTCAAATTCCAATAAGAGGGTATTGGCCAACTAAACATCAGTAATTAAGAATGATGGATAAAAATACTAAGCTGATAAAAATCAAGTTTTAAAAGAATAATTAACTTCAAGAGAAAACAGTCACAAATCATTAAGGAAGAAAGCAGGTTAAACAGCAGATGTTGTATGACCCAATTTTGTGAAGTATGCATAAAAATCATTGGGTGAATAAACAAGAAAATGACATCAGTTTTCATTCTGAGGCATGAATTATGAGAACATTTTGACTTAATTATTTGGTATTCTTACTTTTATTTTCTAAAAACCATTGACAGTCATGGGGAGTGAGAGTGGGGACAAGAATTATTACTAACCACCTGCTCTGCACTAAATTTCAACACAAGTGTTCTCGAAACTGAGTCATGAAAAAAGAAAGTACGTTTCTTGGAAATGCCTCTAATCGTGGAGTTTAAACTAATAAAACTCTTTTCTCTAGCATTTCCTTTCAGGCAGCAATGCCATCAGTCAGATGATGTGAAGAAATATGTAAGAACAAAACATTTAGTGTACTACCTATCTGAGTATAACTAAAGTCATTGGGAGATTTAGCATGTGTACAAAATTTAAGAAGTTTCTTAGCACACAGATGCATACAAATCTTTTATTACTTGGTGATGTTTTGGTTTGGTTTGGTTTTTTCTTTGCTTTGGGGAGTTTTTCCAAATTCTTCATAAGCTCTTTCCTCTACATTGAGCAAGCTAAATTTCAGATTGCATCATTCCTAATTATTTTTTATAAGTAATTTCCATGGATAAGTGGACTTTTATATTATACTAACATTATCAAGGCTAGAGTGATCACAAAGCTTTCCAAAGATGTTGGGGCTCCCCTCACAAATTTATTTCTCACAGTATTAGTAAAAGGTGTGTCTTCTGGACCCTCCTAGTGGGAGTGAGTCTTAAACATTCACATCTCCCTACATCTTTGAATCCTTTACTCTTCATTCAACCAAGACATGTCCAGCATTTTTAATTTGCTCACCAGGGACCACTTTTTGATCCATGCTTCAGCCAAACAGCCAGACTGCTAGAGCCTTTCTAACTACCTGAGCTACCTCCTACAATTAAATGCAGGATCTCTGTTTAGTGAGCTCATGCCAATAAATTAGGCCTGATCCACCTTTATGTTCCTTCCATCACTATCCCACATTATTAGTATTTGTTCCTAAACATGTTCTCCAGATTTGTCTGTATAAATTAGAAAACTAAAGTGGTTCTTTTGGAGTGTCCCATGCATGTTACCTCACGTCGTACCTCACCTTTAGGGACCTGCTGGGAGTTTAGTCTAGTTATAGGTCCAGAGGCAAAGAGAAATTGGGGGTGAGTCCTGAGGAGAACCAGCATCATCTCACTAGTGAATACATATCCCTCAGGAATGCGGGGTTAATTTCCTCAAATGGCCACAGAAAGGCTGATACTACTGTAGGTGAAGAGGCTGATACCACTGGGAGTGAGGAAGCCTCCAATGCTGGTCGTGGGGAAGTTGCTTTCACTAGGTGTGGGAAGTTCTCTTCCACTAGCAAAGAAGACTTATCAGAATTTAGGTGTTCAATGTACCAGCTTCATCAGGGTCTTCTTTTTTTTTTTTTTAACATCTTTATTGGAGTATAACTGTTTTACAATAGTGTGTTAGTTTCTCCTTTACAACAAAGTGAATCAGTTATACATATACATATGTTCCCATATCTCCTCCCTC
>NC_041233.1:62981681-63000538 GCF_002837175.3 Physeter macrocephalus
TAACCCATTTTGAGTTTATTCTTGTGTGTGGTGTTAGGGAGTGTTCTAATTTCATACTTTTACATGTAGCTGTCCAGTTTTCCTAGCACCACTTATTGAAGAGGCTGTCTTTTCTCCACTGTATATCCTTCCCTCCTTTATCAAAGATAAGGTGACCATATGTGTGTGGGTTTATCTCTGGGCTTTCTATCCTGTTCCATTGATCTATATTTCCATCAGGGTCTTCTTAATGGGTCTCTATCCTAACTTACAGGATTCCATTCATTCCCACTTAATGCCCTCCCTCTACAAGTGATGTAGAGTCATATGAAAAAGAAATCTACAAAAATAAGCACTTTTGATTTTCTGTTAAACCTTGTGTTAGAAAGGGGCCCTATGAAGGAAAAGAAACACCTATTTCCTGTACATTAAGCAGAGGTTCTGCATCCAAGAGATGTAATGATATATAATAAAATATATATGTATACATATACACACAAATATATAGAATATATGTATATAATAACATTCCTAGATTTATGATCATCAAACCTCATTTCTTCCTTCACAAGAGAACTGTATGATCTTAAGTTGTCACATCACCTAAGCTTTACTCTTCAGAAATATGGGGATAATAGTACATTGCTGTATTGCCTTTAGGAATGTGGTCAAAACAATTATAAAAGGAAAAATGGTATAAAAATACAAGGGATTGTATATATTTTTAAAATTTTATTTATTTATTTATTTTTATACAAAAGGTTCTTATTAGTTATCTATTTTATACATATTAGTATAAATATGTCAGTCCCAATCTCCCAATTCAGCCCACCACCACCCCACCCACCCACTTTCCCCCCTTGGTGTCAATACCTTTGTTCTCTACATGTGTGTCTCTATTTCTCCCTTGCAAACCAGTTCATCTGTACCATTTTTCTAGATTCCACATTCGTATATGCATTAATATATGATATTTGTTTTTCCCTTTCTGACTTACTTCACACTGTGTGATAGACTCTGGGTCCATCCACGTCTCTACAAATGACCCAATTTCATTCCTTTTTATGGCTGAGTAATATTCCATTGTATATAGGTACTACATCTTCTTTATCTATTTGTCTGTCGATGGGCATTTAGGTTGTCTCCATGACCTGGCTATTGTAAATAGTGCTGCAATGAACATTAAGGTACATGTGTCCTTTTCAACTATGGTTTTCTCTGGGTATTATGGCCAGTAGTGGGATTGCTGGGTCATATGGTAATTCTATTTTTACTTTTTTAAGGAACCTCCATACTGTTCTCCATAGTGGCTGTATCAATTTACATTCCCACCAACAGTGCAAGACAGTTCCCTTTTCTCCACACCCTCTCCAGCATTTCTTGTTTCTAGATGTTCTGATGATGCCCATTCTAACTGGTGTGAGGTGATACCTCATTGTAGTTTTGATTTGCATTTCTCTAATAATTAGTGATGTTGAGCAGGTTTTCATGTGCCTCTTGGCCATCTGTATGTCTTCTTTAGTGAATGTCTATTTAGATCTTCTGCCCATTTTTGATTCTGTTGTTTTTTAAATACTGAGCTGCATGAGCTGTTTATATATTTTGGAGATTAATTCTTTGTTGATTCATTTGCAAATATTTTCTCCCATTCTGAGGGTTGTCTTTTCATCGTGTTTATAGTTTTCTCTGCTGTGCAAAGGCTTTTAAGTTTCATTAGGTCCTATTTGTTTATTTTTGTTTTTATTTCCATTTCTCTAGGAGGTGGGTGGAAAAGGATCTTGCTGTGATTTATGTTATAGAGTGTTCTGCTTATGTTTTCTTCTAACAGTTTAATAGTGTCTGGCCTTACATTTACGTCTTTAATTCATTTTGAGTTTATTTTTGTGTATGGTCTAGGGAGTGTTCTAATTTCATTCTTTTATTACATTTAGTTGTCCAGTTTTCCCAGCACCATTTATTGAAGAGACTGTCTTTTCTCCATTGTATATCCTTGTCTCCTTTTTCATAGATTAGTTGATCACAGGTGTGTGGGTTTAACTCTGGTCTTTCTATCCTGTTCCATTGATCTATATTTCTGTCTCTTTGACAGTACCATATTGTCTTGATTACTGTAGCTTTGTAGTATAGTCTGAAGTCAGGGAGTCTGATTCCTCCAGCTCCGTTTTTATCCCTCAAGATTACTTCGGCTATTCAGGGTCTTTTGTGTCTCCATACAGATTTTAAGATTTCTTTGTCTAGTTCTGTAAAAAATGCCATTGGTAACTTGACAGGGATTGCATTGAATCTGTAGATTGCTTTGGGTAGTATAGTCATTTTCACAATATTGATTCTTCCAATCCAAGAACATGGTATATCTCTCCATCTGTTGGTATCATCTTTAAGGTCTTTCATCAGTGTCTTATAGTTTTCTGAGTACAGGTCTTTTACCTCCTTAGGTAGTTTTATTCCTAGGTATTTTATTCTTTTTGTTGCAATGGTGAATGTGATTGTTTCCCTAATTTCTCTTTCTGATCTTTCATTGTTAGTGTATAGGAATGCAAGAGATTTCTGTGCATTAATTTTGTATCCTGCAAATTTAACAAATTCATTGATTAGCTCTAGTAGTTTTCTGGTGGCATCTTTAGATTCTTTATGTATAGTATCATGTCATCTGCAAACAGTAACAGTTTTACTTCTTCTTTCCCAATTTATATTCCTTTTATTTCTTTTTCTTCTCTGATTGCCGTGGTGAGGACTTCCAAAACTTTGTTGAATAATAGTGGCGACAGTGGACATCCTTGTCTTGTTCCTGATCTTAGAGGAAATGTCTATATTTTTTCACCATTGAGAATGATGTTTGCTGTGGGTGTGTCGTATATGGCCTTTATTATGTTGAGGTAGGTTCCCTCTATGCCCACTTTTTGGAGAGTTTTTATCATAAATTGGTGTTGAATTTTGTCAGAAGCTTTTTCTGCATCTATTGAGAAGATCATATGGTTTTTATTCTTCAATTTGTTAATATGGTGTATCACATTGATTGATTTGCATATATTGAAGAATCCTTGAATCCCTGGGATAAATCCCACTTGGTCATGGTGTATGATCCTTTTAATGTGCTGTTGGATTCTGTTTGCTAGTATTTTGTTGAGGATATTTGCATCTATATTCATCAGTAATATTGGTCTATAATTTTCTTTGTTTGTAGTATCTTTGTCTTTTCTTGGTATCAACATGATGGTGGCCTCGTAGAATGAGTCTGGGAGTGTTCCTTCCTCTGCAATTTTTTGTAAGAGTTTGAGAAGGATGGGTGTTAACTCTTCTCTAAATGTTTGATAGAATTCACCTGTGAAGCCATCTGGTCATGGACTTCTGTTTGTTGGAAGATTTTAAATCACAATTTCAATTTCACTACTTGTGATTTGTCTGTTCATATTTTCTATTTCTTCCTGGTTCAGTTTTGGAAGGTTATACCTTTCTAAGAATTTGTTCATTTCTTCCAGATTGTCCATTTTATTGGCATAGAGTTGCTTGTAGTAGTCTCTTAGGATGCTTTGTATTTCTGTGGTGTCCGTTGTAACTTCTCCTTTTTCGTTTCTAATTTTATTGATTTAAGTCCTCACCCTCTTTTTCTTGATGAGTCTGGCTAAAGGTTTATCAATTTTGTTTAGCTCCTCAAAGAACCAGCTTTTAGTTTTATTGATCTTTGCTATTGTTTTTCTTTTGTTGTTTCTATTTCATTTATTTCTGCTCTGATCTTTATGATTTCTTTTCTTCTACTAACTTTGGGTTTTATTTGTTCTTCTTTCTCTAGTTCCTTTAGGTGTAAGGTTAGATTGTTTGAGACATTTTTTGTTTCTTGAGGTAGGCTTGTATAGCTATAAACTTCCCTCTTAGAACTGCTTTTGCTGCATCCCATAGGTTTTGGATCATCATGTTTTCATTGTCATTTGTCTCTCGGTAATTTTTATTTCCTCTTTGATTTCTTCAGTGATCTCTTGGTTATTTAGTAACGTATTGATTAGCCTCCATGTGTTTGTTTTTTTTACCTTTTTCCCCTGTAATTTACTTGGAATCTTATAGCGTTGTGGTTGGAAAAGATGCGTGATATGATTTCAATTTTCTTAAATCTACCGAGGCTCGATTTGTTTCCCAAGATGTGATATATCCTGGAGAATGTTCCATGTGCATTTGAGAAGAAAGTGTAATCTGCTGGTTTTGGATGGAATGTCCTATAAATATCAGTTAAATCTATCTGGTCTGTTGTTTCATTTAAAGCTTGTGTTGCCTTATTAATTTTCTGTCTGGATGATCTGTCCATTGGTGTAAGTGAGGTGTTAAAAGTCCCCTATTTTTATTGTGTTACTGTCAATTTCCTCTTCTATAGCTGTTAGCATTTGCCTTATTTCTTGAGGTGCTCCTATGTTGGGTGCATATAGCTTTATAATTGTTATATCTCCTTCTTGGATTGATCCCTTGATCATTATGTAGTGTCCTTCCTTGTCTCTTGTAACATTCTTTATTTTAAAGTCTATTTTATCTGATATGTATATTGCTACTCCAGCTTTCTTTTGATTTCCATTTGCATGGAATATCTTTTTCCATCCTCTCACTTTCAGTCTGTATGTGTCCCTAGGTCTGAAGTGGGTTTCTTGTAGACAGCATATATATGGGTCTTGTTTTTGTATCCACTCAGCAAGCATGTTTCTTTTGGTTGGAGCATTTAATCCATTCACATTTAAGGTAATTTTAATATGTATGTTCCTATGACCATTTTCTTAATTGTTTTGGGTTTGTTTTTGTAGCTCCTTTTCCTCTCTGTGTTTCCCACTTAGAGAAGTTCTTTTAGCATTTGTTGTAGAACCGGTTTGGTGGTGCTGAATTCTCTGTGCCTTTGCTTGTCTGTAAAGCTTTTGATTTCTCTGTGGACTCTAAATGAGATCCTTGCTGAGTAGAGTAATCTTGGTATTAGGGTCTTCCATTTCATCACTTTAAATATATCGTGCCACTCCCTTCTGGCTTGTAGAGTTCCTGCTGAGAAATCAGCTGTTAACCTTATGGGAGTTCCCTTGCATTTTATTTGTCCTTTTTCCCTTGTTGTGTTTAATAATTTTTCTTTGTCTTTAATTTTTGTCAGTTTGATTACTGTGTGTCTCAGTGTGTTTCTCCTTGGGTTTATCCTGCCTGGGAATCTCTGTGCTTCCTGGACTTGGGTAGCTATTTCCATTCCCATGTTAGGGACGTTTTCATCTATAATCTCTTCAAATATTTTCTGGGGTCGTTTTTCTCTCTCTCTTCTCCTTCTGGGACCCCTATAATGTGAATGTTGGTGCATTATTTGTTGTCCCAGACCTCTCTTAGTCTGTCTTCATTTCTTTTCATTCTTTTTTCTTTATTCTCTTCTGTGACAGTGAATTCCACCATTCTCTCTTCTAGGTCACTTATCCGTTCTTCCAATCAGTTAGTCTGCTGTTGATTCCTTCTAGTGTATTTTTCATTTCAATTATTGTATTGTTCATGTCTGTTTGTTTGTTCTTTAAGTCTTCTAGGTGTTTGTTCTTTAATTCTTCTAGGTCTTTGTTAAACATTTCTTGCATTTTCTTGATCTTTGCCTCTATTCTTTTTTCGGAGGTCCTGGATCATCTTCACTGTCATTATTCTGAATTCTTTTTCTGGAAGGTTGCCTATCTCCACTTCACTTAGTTGATATTCTGGGGTTTTATCTTGTTCCTTCATCTGGTACATAGTTCTCTGCCTTTTCATTTTACCTTTCTGTGAATGTGGTTTTCGTTCCACAGGCTGCAGGATTGTAGTTCTTCTTGCTTCTGCTGTCTGTCCTCTGGTGAATGAGGCTATCTAAGAGGCTTTGCAAGCTTCCTGATGGGAGGGACTGGTGGTGGGTAGAGCTGGGTGTTGCTCTGGTGAGTAGAACTCAGTGAAACGTTAATCCTCTTGTCTGCTGATGGGTGGGGCTGAGTTCCCTCCCTGCTGGTTGTTTGGCCTGAGGCAACCCAGCACTGGAGCCTACAGGCTCTTTGGTGGGGCTAATGGCGGACTCCAGGAGGGCTCTCACCAAGGAGGACTTCCCAGAACTTCTGCTCCCAGTGTCCTTGTCCTTGCAGTGAGCCACAGATGCCCCCTGCCTCTGCAGGAGACCCTCCAACACTAGCAGGTACATCCGGTTCAGTCTTGTATGGGGTCACTGCATCTTCCCCCTGGGTCCTCATGTGCACACTATTTTGTGTGTGTCCTCTAAGAATGGAGTCTCTGTTTCTCCCAGTCCTGTTGAAGTCCTGCAATCACATCCCACTAGCCTTCAAAGCCTGATTCTCTGTGAATTCCTCCTCCTGTTGCCGGACTCCGAGGTTGGGAAGCCTGATGTGGGGCTCAGAACCTTCACTCCAGTGGGTGGACTTCTGTGGTGTAATTGTTCTCCAGTTTGTGAGTCACCCACTCAGTGGTTATGGGATTTGATTTTATTGTAATTGCACCCCTCTACCGTCTCATTGCAGCTTCTCCTTTGTCTTTGGATGTGGGGTACCTTTCTTGGTGAGTTCAGTGTCTTCCGGTCGATGACTGCTCAGCTGTTAGTTGTGATTCTGGTGCTCTCTCAAGAGGGAGTGTGCGCATGTTCTTCTACTTCACCAGCTTGAATCAATCTCCCAACACAAGGGATTATAATGACAAAATTTTTCTCTAAGGTTGCTAAGAGGAAGATCTGATTCTTGGTTAGTAAATTCACTACTAATAAGTCCTAGTCTTCCAAAAGATAACAGTACTTTTACTATCTTAGTGATCAACTTGTTCTTAAAATATCAGATACTCTGGGCTCAACATCCATACTTCCTGCTTCAACATACATAATATAGTTGTTTTCTCACAGTAAATATAATGTTCAAAAGCTTCCTTTCATTAGCTGACGTGATCCCTTATTGGCTTACATCCTAAAATTTTCCTACAGCATCCGCAAAGTTAATAAACCAATTATGAAGTCATCTGGAACCAGAAGAGAGATGACAAAAAATAAAAAATCCTGCTCTCTGAATAACTGATACTGTAATAGATGGTATGTCACAGAACAGTGCTGTTACAAACCTCACTATCAATAAAGGAGAGAGGAAAGTTTTACTTAAAGGAAATACTGATTGCTTATTATCAGTTATGGTGAAGTTCCATGGTAATTCACTCCTGAAACAGTCTGAGCAGTTATGTCTATTGCTTACCTGTCCACAAGCATGGGGCCCTTAGCTCATTTATCATGGGACAAGCAGAGCTCAACTGTCTGCATGAATGAGGACATATTTAGCAATCTTGGGCAAGTTATCTAACCTCTCAGGGTACTAGACTCCTTATTAAAAATGAGAAATTTTGCCATTAACCCATCTTATAGACTTAGGTGAATTACAGGAGAAAACATTATAATAGTTCTAACATTGAACTTTATTATTCACATGTAGTTGAGAAAACAAAGAGAAAGCTAAACCACAATTCAGAATGCGTTACTAATAATCCTGGAATATTCTTAACCTATTAGTGCTAGTTTATGGTAGTGGGGAGATGTTAAATATAGGGTTAAGTTAAATGCTTTGTTTGGTGTCTCAACTATCCTGTTTTAAATCCTATTTCTGCAAACTACTAACTGTATGGTATTGGGAAATTGTACTACTTCTTCGGGCTTCTTTCTTCTCAAATCTTATAGTGAAAACATCATATGATTCTAGTTACAATTCAATGATGTAATTCAGAAATCACTTCACATAATATTTTAGTTCTCAATAAAAGCAAAGTTTTATTATTCCATTTTATATTTATTTTAATTCAATGATTATATATCTAAGGCAATGAATGAATTTCTTCTCTCTCCTCTCTTGACATATTCCCCAAATCTTGAAATTAACCATAAATGTACTATAAAAACTGGAAGTAATCAATAATATTTTTTTAAAACAAAAGGAAAACGTATACTCTCCCTTTGCTATTCCAGTTTACAGAAAAATCCTGAGACCAGAAGAATTTTCCTCTAGGTCTGCCCCTGATACATAGTTAGATCATTGGATCTTGGGCAAGTCAGTCACTCTCCCTTAGAAGGTTCAGTTTCTACAACCATAAAATAAGAAAGTCGTGTTGACATGGTCAGTTCACTAGGCATGTGTAAGAACTAGAGCCTCATGTTACAGCAAAAATTCTATCACCTTAAAAATCTTATTTACTATTCAGATCCTTTAACCTAGTAATCCCATTTCTTGGAATTTATTCTTAGAAAATAATTCTCAAGTAGAAAGAAAAATTGCGTTCTAAAATGCTTACAATGACCCCTCTCAACAATATATTGTAAACATTTCTAAAGTTACAGAATATTTAAATACTTATATAACCAGTAAATAATTTCTACCTTCAGTATATGAGCTTTACCACAGATCTCCTTCTCTATCCATCAATTTATCCAATCATAGATCCATTTTATTTTTTGATACTTGTATTGAGATGATCGTATAGTTGTTGTTGTTTTTCTAATTCTCTTAATATGGTGAGTTGTACTGATTGATTTTTGTATTCCTAGAATAAACCCTACTTGATAATAATACATTATCTTTTTTATATGTTGCTGGATTTATTTTGCTAATATTTTGTTAATATTTTTGCAGCTATGTTCATGGGAGACATTTGTTATTTTCTTTATTGTAACCACTTTTGTCAGGGTTTGGTAATAGTCTGTCCTGGTCTCATAAAACAAATTGCAAAGTGTTCTCTCCTCTATTTTCTAAAAGGTTTTGTGTAAGATGGGTTTCATTTCTCCCTTAAATATTTGATAGAACTCATCTCTATATTTTTTTTCCTAAGGGGAAGTCTACTAGTTTTCCAATTGTTCTTACTTCTCTGTAACATATCTATTGTTATCTTATTGCTTTTAAGATTTTATCTTTATCTTTGATTTTCATCAGTTAGACTATGATGTGCTTATATAAAATTATCTTTGTATTATGCATTTTGACCTTTTTGACTCCAAGGATTTGAATATGTACGTTGGATATGTAGTTTGATATTTTTCAAAAAATTTGAACATTTTATCTATTTTCCTCAAATAATTTTTCTGATTTGTTCTTTCTTTCCTAAGTTACTGGGAAATCTAAAAATAGAATTACCATATGATCCAGCAATTCCACTCCTGGGCATATATATGGACAAAACTATAATTCAAAAAGATACATGGGGCTTCCCTGGTGGCTCAGTGGTTAAGAATCCGCCTGCCAATTCAGGGGACACGGGTTTGAGCCCTGGTCGGGAAGATCCCACATGCCGTGGATCAACTAAGCCCATGCACCACAACTACTGAGCCTGCTCTCTAGAGCCCCAAAGCCACATCTACTGAAGCCTGCGTGCCACAACTACTGAAGCCTGCATGCCACAACTACTGAGCCTGTGCACTGCAACTACTGAAGCCCGCGTGCCTAGAGCCTGTGCTCCACACAAGAGAAGCCACCGCAATGAAAAGCCCATGCACTGCAACAAAATGTAGGCCCTGCTCACTAAAACTATAGAAAGCCTGCATGCAGCAATGAAGACCCAACACAGCCAAAAATAAAGAAATTAATTAATTTTTTTAAAAAAGTATACATGCACCCCTATGTTCATAGCAGCACTATTCACAATAGCAAAGACATGGAAACAACCTAAATGTCCATCAACAGTTGAATGGATAAAGAAGATGTAGTACATATATACAGTGGAATACTACTCAGCCACAAAAAAAGAATCACGTATGCCATTTACCTCAACTTGGATGCAACTAGAGATTATCATACTAAGTGAAATAAGTCAGAAAGAAAAAGACAAACACCATACGATATCACTTATATATGGAATCTAAAATATGACACAAATAAACTTATCTATGAAATAGAAACACACTTCCAGACATAGAGAAGAGCCTTGTGGTTGCCAAGGGGGAAGGGGTGTGGGGGAGGAACGGATTGGGAGTTTGGAATTAGCAGATGCAAACTATTATATATAGAATGGATAAACAATAAGGTCCTACTGTATAGCACAGGGAACTATATTCAATATCTTGTGATAAACCATAATGGAAAAAAATATGAAAAAGAATATATATACATCATTATATATGTATATATAACTGAATCACTTTGTTGTATAGCAGAAATTAACAAAACATTGTTAATCAACTGTACTTCAATAAAATAAATTTTAAAATAAATAAATAACTAATCCATCTTTCCTACTATCACCCTCACATAATTCAGTGCGTCTTAATTAAGGTTATTTCCCTGTGAAACTAATCATAGATGTGGTTTCAGTGGTGTACCTTGCACTTCTGCTCTCCTCAGGCTTACTCATCACTGCTGCCTTGAGATGAATGGCTTCTGATTCCTCACATTGTTGAAAGTGTTCCAGGCCACTCTTCTGTGACTTTTCTATTCTGCTCACAAGACCCATGCACTGAAGCTCTTCAGCTATATCCCCCACCCCTACATTCTAATGAAACCCCATTTTCTAGTTGTGAACTTGTTCACGGATCCTTTAAGAAAGGAGGCCCAGGCACTCTCAGATTTCTGGGCACAGAATGGAATGTCTCAGTTCGAACATGTTCATCTTTTAAATGAGCAGTCTACGTTGCTTGGCTCCACCAGCTCCCCCCAATTTTTTTTTTTAATGTGTGTGTCCTAGAAGTAAATGATCAATGTTCTTAGTATCCATATAAACCAGACATGAGTCTATGACTGCAACTTTGGTAGTTTTAAATACAGTCAACAAAACTGAAGATGTTTTTAAATTTTGTTTTTCCTTGACAATAAAATAATCAAAATATGTGCTATGCTTCCATATAAATGGTTCTATTTCTTTGCTTGAAATGCAGAAGGAAAGCATACCATAGTTTCTACCCTTGAGATGATAAAACAGTGCAGGACTCAAGACCAACACCTTAAAATAATGGTGCTCTCTCCAGGAAACACTTTGGGCATTTATGTGGCTCACATTATAAAGGGTTTACAGTTTCAGAAGACATATTGCTCTTTAGGTGGTAATTTACTGAGAATAACCTGGAATGAGATAATTTGTCCATAAAATACTCAATATCTATAAATATCTGCATATCTGTGGATATAAAATATCTATAATAACATAGTAGTTATGCATACTACAAACCTATAATCAATTTTCTCCAAAATCACAAAATGAACCCCACTCTATTTCACCAAATTCTGATGTTAAAATAAAAGATACATGAATAATATCAAACACATATTATACATGCTGATCATCACATATTTTCATATAGCTTATCTTATTTAAGTGTCACAATAATCTAGAGGCAGGATGGGGCAGGTATTTTATTTGACAGTGAAAAAAGTGAGGCTCAGTGTGGTCAAGTGCCTTATTAAAGGTCACACAGCTAGTTAATTATCCTACCACTCTAATTTGGCTCCTGCAACAGGACTGAGACATCAAGACACTTCAGTAAGTTTAAGCGTCTGATCAATAATTCAAGGAGCTACTCATTGAATGGGCAACATTTATGGATACATTAAAAGGTATCACTTCTCTAAGCGGCACTATCAAAGGTCATGTGATAGCTGCAGCTCAACCCACCTTGTCATAATTATCCTTCTAAATAAATTATTCTGATTAGAAATTACATGCCCATCAGCTTCAGGTAAAATGCTGATAAGCACATTTATTCTCAAGCTGCTCACTAAGCACATTAATATGTATTTTCTCAAATATAATAAATAAATATACTTCAAACACAAACAGATGAAGGCATCAGAACAGTCCATTCAAGAACAGGGAAAGAGCAAATTAGCTTGCCGGTTTCAGCAAACCTACACTATTAGGTCTGTACTTCCAGAATGTCATTTCAGGATAAACATCTTTTGGGAGGAGGCTACACAGCTGCTTTCACAGCAGAGTTAGGTTTGCCTGTGGTGCTATCAATGAACAGCAGATGTGTGCTGGTGAGCTGGGATCAGTGACTTTAATTACATGAGTAAAATGATCTTTGAAAAAGAAAAAAGCCCAGTGTTATCAGTCACTTTTGTGAAATTCCCACACACTGTGTAACTAATCGTGTGTGAGAACTGGCTCCATTCTGAACAATGTGGAAGGGAGGGACCACAACATTTGCCTACTGGTGCTGTCTGAATAATTTTACGTTTTCTAGAAAACCTCAGGAAAGAAAAGACTGCAGTCTTCAAACTCTCAAGAAAGTCTTTTAAACTTAGTTATGTGGTTATTGGTTATCGGGGAATGGAGAAAGTGAGAACAAAAAGTTCTTAAGTGATTATGATGTCTTTCCTTTCCATTTAAAATTAAATTTTAAAATGAATTGAATACACTGATTTAATCAACAAAATTAATAAAGAATAAATTAGCAAAGTATCAGCATTATTCTTCAAACCAAGTATCTACAGAGTATTATTTTTTGCTGAAGAATTATGTATCATTAATACTGTTTGGGATGTAAAAAAAAATAGTTCCAAATCTTGGAGTCAGTTAGATCTGGATTCAAATCTCCAGCAGCTGCTCAAAAGCTGTGAGGACTGAAGAATACACAGTAAATTCCTTCGGTCACAAAAGAAACTATCCTAAGCAAACAGGGAAGGGCATTTGAATCTAATTAATAATTGGATAATAAATTCTTGGGAAGCATCAGAACCTGGACATTTCCAAGGACCTCAGCAATAAAAACAGGGGAACTTTTCCCTGAAGCTCTGCCATTAAATGTCTCAATTCCTGTTGGAGGTCATAGAAATGTTCATGTGGAGGAGAGACCAACACTCTGAGACTCTTTTTAAGTTGAATATGTTGAGATGAAGCTTGTTTTATGGATCCATGATACCCTTGGCCCACATCCAGAAGTGGTACAAGGTCTACTGCAGGTGGGGGAGCATGCCCACGCGCAGAGCATCAATATTTTATGTGTATGTGTATGTGTGTGTGTGTGTGTGTGTGTGTGTATGTGTGTATATAATCTATATTATGTTATATATATTATTATATTTTATGTATATATATAGAGAGACATACAGACAGACACGGAAGACAGAGAGACAGAGATTTATTATAAGGAACTAATTTACATGGTTATGGAGGCTAACAATTCCCAAGATCTGCAGACAGCAAGCTGGAGAGTTGATGGTGTAGTTCCAGTCTGAAGACAGGAAAACAAACAGTGTCCCAACTCAAGGTAGTCAGGCAGAGGAATTCCCTCTGACTTGAGGGAAAGTAAGCCTTCTCACTCTATTCAAACCATTTTATCTTGTACTTAGCAATCTTAGATTAAATGACAGCAAAATAAGGGACTGAGCTAATACCTCTACAGATGTAATTTTAGGAATCCCGTGAAAATCCTTGATGCACCCCCAAATAAATATCCTTATTAGTTTCATATTTGAAATGATTTTTAATTTTAAATAGCATTTGCATCAATTATAATAGACAAGGGTTTAAATGTAATGCAAATCCACCTGAAAAGTCTATGTCAGTATATTAACCACCAGGTTTCTTACTTGGAGTGATGGAAACATAATTTCAAGCTTGTTGAAAGGAAAAAAATATCATTTGACTATGCTACTGAAAACTTAAAAAAATCAGAAACAGCTGGATATAGGGGTTCAAATTATGCTAAGAAATGTAGAAATACATTTCAATACATTATCTTTCTCTCTCTCTCTCTCCCCTGCTTTTCTCTGGGACACTTTCATTCTCTGGCAGTTTCTCTTCTCTTGGTGGGAAAGACAATAAACCTTCCAGGTTCACAGGCTGCTTGCAATCTCAGAAGAACAGAGCTCCTACACTTCCTGGAATCTAAGCCTATCTCATAAAAGAGGACTCTAATCGCCCTGATTGGGAGGCAAGGCCCTTTGATGAGCTGCCCCCCTGCTTTATCACATTGTGTCTGAGAGGCATAGTACCCCAAATGAAGGGATGAAGAAAAGACTAAAGGCGTAACAAGTCTTTGGCAATGATTGACATTCAGACTAGAGTTTCAGTAACATTCTGATCCCTTCCTGGGAACAGGTTTAAGTTAAAAACAAAAACAAAAACAAAAAAAACAAGGAAAAAGAATGCAGACACTGGGAACTGAGAACGTTTATAATGGCGTGATAGCAGGATTAAAGCAGGAAACTAGGAAACGTAAGTATTGACAGAAGAAAATGAAACCAGGTAAACCCTTACTGTATTTCAGGCTCTACAATTTTCATCACTAAAACGTCAACACTGACATTTATTTTACAAACAAAAAAAAAGCCTCAGAAAATGTGTTTATGGTTCTTACTCCTTATTTGTTTGCTTGTTTTTTTTTTCCTTGACTTAAATATGTTTATAGGATAGAAAACATATCTGTCAGAGTCACTGAGTAACTAGCAATGAATCTGAGTGTTTTACATGTGTTTGCAAATTTAGGGAGGAGGGGTCAAAGTTAGTTTTTGCTATGTAACAAATCACCTTGAAAGTCAATGGTTTAAATTACAATGATTTATTGTTATTTACATAAATAATAAAAAATGATTTATCAACATCATTTATGATTCTGTGGGTTGACTGGGTGATTTCAATGTTGGTTTTTCCAGGTCTGTCTGACTTATGTGGCTGAATTGTTGCAGGCAGTTAGCTGGGAAGCTCAGTTTTCCACGTGGTCTCACATCCTCCATGAAGCTATCCCAGCTTCTTTGTGTGTTGGTCTCAGGGAAGTGTCCGAGAGTGTAAAGGTGGACACTGCAAGTCCTTTTAAGACTTAGCTTTGGAAGTCTCCTAAAGTCACTTCAGGGTAAGTCTGTCAGTCAACATAAGTCATAAGGCCGGTATTGTTTCAAGGTTGAGTAAATAGACTCTACGCCTTAATGAAAGGACTGACAATGTCACACTGAAGACTTGGGTACACACTGGGATGGGAAGAATCTGTGGCCATGTTTTGTGATCTATCATATACCCTAAACTTTAAGATTCAGGTAAAAAGTGATTTAGAAAAGACATCCTGGTCAATACTTACTATATTTTAGATCTCTCCTAGATCTTTAAATATAGATCTTTTCTGAGATAAACACCATGTTCTATTCATCAGACAACACTGATGGTCAGTCAGTGACCATCAATGAGTCATGTAGTGATCAGCAATTCAATAAACTATATTTGCAAAAACTCAACTTTTAATTTAATATTTTTATCCATTTTAATTTAAATTCTTGGCACATCAGTTAGCATCAGGATTGAAAGAGTAAACACAAAAATAAATTATCATTTTGTCAAGTTCAACAAACGCCATGTTGATATACTCAGAACCCCTAATGTAGATTCATGAATTATTTATTAAAGCTATTTGTTAACCAGGGTGGCTATGCTTTTGCTAGCGATTTTAAGGTGAACAAGAAAAGGATTTTCTAGTTCTTGATCTCACAGTCCAGTTATGAGGCTGAATATAAAGGTATTAGTAAAATACTGTGGGAAGTGAGGTTAGCCATTAACCAGAGATTATCCAAAAGATAAGAAGTAGGCAACATTCCTTAGGAGCTTACTATATTAATTAGCTCATTTTTTAGTTTATAGTGTGAGTTGAATAACTATAGCTATATACAGGTTCTGAGCACCCAATTCCAATGTGTGTGTGTGGTTTTCCTTATATACCATTCATATCTTGGGCACCAGCTGGGTGTCCTATGATTCATCTACATTGTGACACTCTACCTTGAGAGAACAAAAGATCCCACAGGGTAAGAGCTCAGTCCTAGAAGACTCTTCCCCACTCCCCTGCCCCACCACTTCAGAGGCCAGTTGAAAGTCCACATTGTCACCTGTATATTGGAGGCTCCAACAATCCCCCCCTCTTCAGGTTCAATTAATTTGCTAGAGCAGCTCATAGAACTCAGAGAAATATTTTACTTGGTAGATAACCAGTTTATTATAAAATGATACAACTCAGGAACAGCCAAATGGAAGAGATGCCTAGGGCAAGGTATGGTAGAAGGGCACAGAGCTTCCTCTCCAAGCTGCCACTCTCCCCAGACTGCCACTTGTTCACCAACTAGGAAGCTCTCCATCCTTTTGTATTTTTATGGAGGCTTCATTACATAGACTCAATTGATTAAATCATTGGCCACTGGTGACTGATTCAGTTTCCAGCCCCTCTCCGCTCCCCAGAGGTGGAAGGTCGGGGTGGGACTGAAAATTCTAACCCCCGAATCACATGGTTGGTTCTCCTGGCAACCAGCCCCCATCCTCAGGTGTGGTCCAAAGTCACCTGATTAACATTTTAAAAAAAGACACCTTTGGTTCACATCACTTAAGAAATGACAAGGATTTTAGGAACTATGTGCCAGAAATGAGGATAAAGAACAAATATGTATTTCTTATTATAAATCACAGTATCACAGTGTGCCTTTTTTCATCTTCTTTTTCTTATTTTTTTTATCTTCTTTTTCTTATTTTTTTTAAGTTTAGGAGATCTGAGCTAAGTTTGGAGATATCAAATAAGTTTCTGAAGAACATATACAGCTAGTAAAGGCTGTTACTAATATTCAAAACCAGGAAGATCTGACTTCAAACACCCCTTTTATACAAATTATATAAATTTTAACATCCTATTTATAATTTGATGTCTGTGGTAATAGTTATCTGTTGCTGCATAATGTATTACTGCAAACTTAGTGGCTTAAGAAAACATAGCTTTATTGTCTCATAAATTCAATGGGCTAAGAATTCAGACCCACTTTGCTAGCATCTCTGCTTTAGGGTCTTATCTGACTGCATCAAGGAGTTGGCCAGGCTGTGTTCTCATCTGAATTCTTGACTGGAGAAGAAATCATTTCCGTGATCACTCAGGTTGTTGATATATTTCATTTCCATGTGGTTGTAGGGCTGAGAGCTTTAGTTTCTTACTGACTATCAGCTGGAGGGCACCCTCAACTCCTAAAGGCTGCCCACAGTTCCCTCCCATGTGGCCCTCTTTACAGGCAGTTCACAACAAGGCAGCTTCCTTCCTTTGGCCAGCAGGAGAGCAAGAGTGAGTCAGCTAGCAAGAGGAGTCCTATATAATGTAACAGAATGACAGAAGTAAACTCTCACCACTTTTGCTATGGTCAATGGGTAAGAAGCAGGTCCTCCCACAATCAAGGGAAGGGGACCATACAAGATGTAAATGCTGAGCTACAAGGTACATGGAGCCACCTTAAGGTCTGTCTACCACACTGACTGCAGACACTAGCACTGATTGGGGGTATACTCTTGGGCTTCTAAGCTTATGAATTTTCAGGTGCCACAGGGAGTGCACACATGCGACGCACACATGCAACATCTTCTCATCTTAACATATACACACACTCCTCTTAAGCTTCACAGAAACTTTTGCAAAAACATTTCAGTCTTGGCAGCAAACTTTTAGGTTTTAATCCAAAAGGAAACAAAAGTTATCTTTACTACCTCTTAGTCAGCAAAGAGTCTGGCAGTGGGGGGACAGGGGGGAAGAAGGGCAGCGAAGAGTCTGGCAGGGGAGGGGGGAGAAGGAGGGCTGCTAAGAAAAAACAATCAATTGTGTTCCCCTCAAGAGTAAAAGCAGAAGGACGCATCTTTTATCACAGACTTTTGCAGGCCACAAAACAGTCCAAAACATGCACAGTAATTCTATCATGAAGGTAGCCCTGCCACGCATTAAAAGGTTACTTAGCTGGACTGGCAAACAATGTGTATTGAAGAAAGTTTGTGTCAGATGAATCCTTTTGACTTGAGTGCAGTGATGAACATTTTGAACCAACTAATTTACCTTTCAATTTCCATTCTCTTTTTACCTGTCACTACTATTATTATTTACTCTGGTATAATAACTTTTGTTAACTAGCTAAATGGAACAGGATTCTTACAGATTAAGTGCTGTGCCCAAAAAACTGCTTTACTTTTATCAACATTATTTTTTGTAGCTATTACTCATCAGCAAACAGGGATATCCTAATGGCTTTCTTCATATTGTCCTTCATTTATATTCCTTGGCATTGTTTCTCCAGAAACTTTTCCACTACAAGCTAAGCAGTTCTTTTCACTTTTCCTTTTAAGAAATCTCTGTCTCCCAAACATCTCCTATCATCTTCAGGGCTCTCTTCCTATGTAATTCTAGATAAGAACAGGATATTGATTTATAGGGAGTCTTCATCCACCGCTGTGGAGAAGCAAAGCAAAGTGCTACATCTTGTGAATAATTACTTTAGAAAACCAACCCAAAATGCAGCAGGATAAAGCAACGGAATTCATGCTTCATCTCATTCATTTTGACAGTTGCAAGAATACAGGTCCCATTGTGCTGCTATTAAAACTACAGGCAGATGCTGGCAAAAAGGAAAAGACATGTTACTGTCAAAGCAACTCTCATTGCAGCTGAAGGACCTAAATTTTAACTGTGTAGGACACCAAGCTACTTTCTGTGTTCTTGGCAAATTAATGACTATGAAGGGGATTCTCAATGATTTTCCATGTATGACCATTGAATAAGTAAATAATCCGCTAACACCTGTCATACACGGACCACACATTTCCTTTGATACCCATTTATGATTCCTCCAGGTTGACCTTTGTTCTCAGGTGAGGGTTCTCTAGAGCCAGGGACAAAAATGCTATAGATCTCGGGATGTAGGAAAGGAACAGGAAAGATTGTCTTTCACTTGGTTTCTCTTTTGGGCATAAGTTTGGAATAGAAAAATAATTAGAAGTGCCTGTGAAGATGAGATGGAAAACTATAAAAAATAAAGACAAATATGTCTAAATTTAACAAATTAACACACAGAGTTTTAAGAATATTGCTGAAGGGGGCTTCCCTGGTGGCGCAGTGGTTGCGCGTCCGCCTGCCGATGCAGGGGAACCGGGTTCGCGCCCCGGTCTGGGAGGATCCCACATGCCGC
>NC_041233.1:63000749-63104488 GCF_002837175.3 Physeter macrocephalus
CACACACACACACACACACACACACACACACACACACACACAAAAGAATATTGCTGAAGACCCATGAATTAACAACCCAAACACTTAAAAACAGAAATTATTAAAATTAAAAGCCAGAAATTATTCAAATAAATCTTACCAGGGAGTGGGAGGTATAGGCAAGAAGCAGTGGGGTAAGAAATTGTTGCTTTTCATAATAAATCAATAGTTTCTTTTAACTATGCCATGTATTACTTTGATAAATTATTAAAGATACTATAAAATATGGCTATAAAATAAAAGATGATTTTGTATAGAATATGAACTAAGTTAATTAAATAATAATATAAATTTTCACACTTATTTTCTACCTGGGACCTAATAATAATAATAATAATAATATAGGGAGGTCAAAGTTTGTTGCTCCATTTGTCAAGTAAAAAAATTGAGATTCAAAAATAGTGAGGAAATCCTCCAAGATTACTCAGGATTACTCAGGGACCTGGTGATGAGGACAAAACCTAGGTTCCTGACTTGGAGGTCAGCATTCTTCCCATCTGCCCCTCACCTGATAAAGGGGATGTTCCAAGGACCATTCACGAGAGCTAAATGATTATATGGCAAGTGACGGGAAAAGAAAGCCATCTTTACCCACAGAGACACTGACCTAGGATTTAAAACAGGTTGAAAATACAAAGTGATTGAAGACTGTTTAAAGATTGTTTTAAATAATGCATAAGTGAACCACTGAGCCACAAGATTACAAGATATTAGACATCAGTGGGACATAGCCCTAACACTATAAGGGTGACAGATATGCCATTCCATTTATCATCTCTGACAGAAAGACAATACTGGAATTAGTGGACCATATGTCAGATGTAGTGTGGCAAGGCCAAGATTTAGGGAACAGCAGAGTCAAGGAATATACGTCTCACTAAAGCGGGGCCAAAGGAAGGATTAAGAAGGATGCAGACCAGAAGATAACTTGAACACAGGGCAGATCTGGCAGCCTGGACCACTCTCCTATCATTCATCACAACATTCTTGCTGGAGAAGGGGGTGGGGATCTATTCCATTCATAGCTTTTCTGACTGTCTTGATTTCTGTTAAGTGTAAAGCCTGTTGCATCGAGCTGTCTGCAGTGAGGCTTGAATAGCTTCTCCTTGGAGATTAATTCAGAATGCATCAGTGCATTAGTTTCCGTCTCTATGAAAGTGAGTCTTTTGGGGGAAAAGTCAGAGGTTAGACTTTTTGTGCCCTGTGTCTGACCCCCATCTCGCCTCTGTGCATTTCTGCCCTGGGTTTGTAAACCTCTGTGCAGTTTACACTTTTAAAAATAATTTTATCATGATGTCTTTGGATGAAAAGTGACATGGAAGTAGAAACAGAGTTTAGATAAGCCAAAGTCCTCTCATTCCCCTGCAATCCATTTTGTCACCCTGTTGTTGAATACAGGGAAGGAAGGGAGTTAGGGAGTTGTTCTGGAAATACGATTCCAAAGGTTAAAAAAGACGGAAAAATTATTAATGTCTTTTCATTCCAAAATGGTACACACACACACACAACCCTCATGTCCCATTCCCAAGGTCCCCACCCCAACTGAAGTGGCCTGACGCTCCTTTGCAGTGGAGGACTCAGTTAATCATCCAGCCAATTACAACAGTCCACCTGCCCTGGTGTGGCATCTATAACTGTGGTTTGGTCTAAATTCCAAAACATAAGAGGGACTCTCTCTGTGTGTGTGTGTATGTGTGTGTGTGTGTGTGTGTGTGTTGGGAGGAGTGGGGGAGATAAAATCAGTTAATGCACTTCCTTTCTGATACAGGTTGTCACCCCTTCGTATTTTCATAACCTCTTTCAGAATCCACTCACTGTGAATCCACAATGAAAATTAAAGAAGGAAGGAAGGAAATTCAGAAGTATTCAGGGAAAAGTTGGAGGCAGTAAATAAAGCAAGCAGCTATGAACTTTTCATTGGGGATCTATGTGGAACAGGAAAAAAGCAACACTTTTTCCTATCCCCAGGCATCATGGGGGTGACAGTTACATGAAGACAGAGTCTGAGATGCACCAAGGTGTGGAGTTGCAAGATGGGGCCACAAACAGAAAGCAGGGGCAAGAAAGAGAGAGAGGCAGGCACAGAGCACACAGGGAGGGGCAGACATGGACACAGAGAGGGAGATGCAGATACCAACCACACCGCTGCAGACAAAGAGACAGGCAGACACAAGCTCAGGGATGTTCAGAGGCCCCAGCGTTAGGGGTGACTTTTCATTCACCTCAGTCATTCTTAGAACACCTTCCTGGTGTTTGCAATATCCTTGATCTATCTGTATTATTATTGTTCTTAATATTTTCTTTAAATCAGATCATTTAAAATACTTCTTATGTAAACATTTTAGTAGAACCACCAATGAGAAGCCAGTATCACTTTTAAAACTTAAAAAGTAAAACAACAACACTACAAATTTTATGATGGCATTCCAGCTAAGTGCTGCTGCCCATAGGAGGCCCTAAGCTTCAAGTTTCTTGTTCATGTTATCAAAAAAAAAGGAAGAGGAGGGGCACAAGTTGTTTTCACCTTTGGGCTCTCGTGAATAATGCTACTATGATTGCTGGTGTACAAGCATCTGTTTGAAACTCAGCCTTCCATTCTTTTGGGTACAAATCTATTTCCTTTATGGGTCCTACTCTCTAACAGAAAAAAGAGAGCAGATAAGTGATAACTGTTGAATATTGTGTTACCAGGACATATATCCTGTGACAGAGAAGCACAAAATAGCCAGACAGAACTTGGGCATACAGAATTCTAGTAGGAAAGAAAGGAATGGCACAGGTAAAAATTCTAAATTAAGAGAGTGCATAATGCATTTGGAAACAAAGAGAAATTATGGAATACCTAGAATAAGGGACAGAATAGAGGAAAAAATGAGATTACGGGGAAGGGCAAGGAAGTAATCTTACCCACTTACTGGCCACATTAAGATTTTCAAATCTTCCAAACATCCACAATTCACTCCTTCACATCATTCAGTTCCCTTAATTCAAATGTTACTGTCACACTCTCATAAACTAACAGGCCACCCTTACCAGCTTCTAATTTTTATGTTGTTTTATTTTTTCTCCACAGTATTTATAGTCCATATATATGCATTTGTGTGTGTGTTTCTCCCGCTTAGAATGAAAGTTCTATGAGGCAGAGTCTGTGCCCTTTATTTCACTGCTGCATCTCTGGACCAAGGTCAGTGGCACAGAGTAAGTGAGCCATAAATATTGGTGGAATTAATGAATGAATGCTTTCATTTACTAGCTTTATCACCTTGAGTAAATCATTTCCTTTTCTAAATTCAGGTACTGCTTCTGGGTAGTCATGTGGATGAAATACAATGTGCATAAAGCTACATAGTCTAGGGCGTATACTAGAATATACTAAATGTCCAATCAGTATTAGCTCATAGAATTCAGAGAAAGGGAGATAGGCATCAAGAAAAAGGTAGAGGGGACTAAATATAAGAAGACAAAACAAAGCAAAACTATCCATCCTTTATTTCCATTTTCGTGAGTGTGCCTTCCCTGTTTTAGACAAACAAAAGGAAGCAAAACAAAACAAAACCAAACCAACAATACAAATCTTAGACTTCTGACTGACTCTCAGTAAAAGATAATGAAATAATAAGACTCAGGCTGATGCTGAGTGCAATTAGAATTTAGACTTTTATTTCATAGAACCAAGTATCAGACAGTCCAGTCATAAGTTCTGTTTTCTCACAATTATCTACCAGTTTCCACATCTTCTGGAGTGAGTGAGAGGGTGTGTATGTTTGCGTGTGCTGTGTATGTAAAAGCATATGTGCACCAAAACACATAGAATAGATATTATGCATGTAAAATGAATGGGCAACATGACTTAGGTGAGTATATTAGCCACACAAGTTAGTCTCTGGTTCCCTTACAGTCCATCTAAAGGCCTAGAATCATCAGAAAAATCAAGAAATTTGAAGGTATTTTTTGCACCTCACCTCCCAAAAAACTTTACTCTTTACTCTGGGGATAGAAAATAAATGTATAGACTATAGTGATGCTTGTTCCTAATTTAGTGAAAAACAAAAATCAGTAATACAGCACTGATGAACATGAACCCTGGAGTGAAAGAGAATCACATCATGCAGGTGTTAAAACACATATAAAATTGGGGATAATAAATAAGGTGTTTTAACTGTAGCTTTTGGCTTGGAACTGATAAGACAGAATACTCTCCCATAAGGAAAGGGTTTGGTTTCATACCTACTTTGTAGAGCTGGCAATAATTCTGAGGCAGGTTGCAAGGACTGTGACTTACTTTGCCAATTTCATAGCTACTCTTGGATCCAATGAATAGAGGCCCAAGGCTCCTTCTAGAGCTTACTGAGTTGTTGTTGATTTTGTAATTTATTTATTTATAACTTATACCTTTCTACTTACAAGAGGAATTTGCAATGGTTTAAAGCACACTTGCTTCTATACCTTGCAGAACTGTTTTACCACTCTCCTGGCTCTGAGGGAGGAGTGAGAGCTGCTTTTGTTTAGTTCCAGCGAAAGAGTGCTCTGGATATGGATGTGGTTAGCAGAAGAGGAAAGGGATTTTCATTAATATAATGAAAAAAAATTTATTTTGAGAATTTACTTGTTCCCATTTAAAACTACCACTGCAGTAGGTATACACTAGGTCAGTGGCTCTCATACTGACATGACTGCCAGAATCACCTGGGAATCTTGTTTTTAAAGCAGCTTCCCAGGCCCCAGTTCCAGACTTTCTTTTGCTATGAGTCTGGAGTCAGGTCTAAGAATCTCAGTATTTAACAAGGTGAGTCTGCTGGGCTGGGACCTGTATTTTGAGAAATCACATAGTAATCAAAACTTGCTGATTGATTCGCTAATATTCTGTGTATGACTTGCTGGTCAATTCCTGTTCTTTTCTCCCACGGGCCCCAACTCCCATTCCCACTGTCCATTTGGGGAGGTTAAGCTGGTGGCTGGTAGAAAAGTCCCCCCATCCATCCCTGCTTCTCTCAGCAATTAAGTGACAATGGTAAAAGTAACAGACACAGACTTAGAAAAAGAGACATAATGATATTGTTTCATCGTCCCAACGATTCAAGAAGATCCATATTCCAATTTGTTACAGATGCCCTTTTAACAGTTGAGGAAACTATTATTTGGAAAGAAAAATGCACAAAGCCAATGTCAGAGAGGAGTGGGAGAAGAAGGAAGAGCTTAAAATGTGTGGGTTCTATGACACTGGTTGTTTCAAGAAGAAAAATGATCATTCAGAAACTGACTGTTAAATCACACAGCATTGGGAAAAAATAATATAATAAGCAGAAAGTTAGGTTTTGTCACCAAAGTCACAATGAGAAAGCCATTGGGATATAAAGCATGAAAGAATCAAGGTGAAAACATGAAGATTTGGTTTCCCTTTTACCACAGGGTGTGTGTGTGTGTGTGTGTGTGTGTGTATGTGTGTGTGTGTGTAAAATAGACTCTCCGGAAGGGAGATTAGCGACTTCTCCATGCAGAGAACAAGCTGAGTTCGTGTTGATCAAAGGTTGATATCAAACATATGACCTCCATAATTAAACCTGCTGTTCATAAATCCACATTAGAGAGGAGGAAGGATCATTATGAGTTTCTCAGGTCACGTGTATTAACTCCATGTCATTCTAATTTCCAGACCTCAGTAACTCTGCCACATCTTTTTGCTGCGTCTCAAAATCAATTTGCAGTTTAATGTTGTAGGGTCTGCCAAAGAAGTTAGATTCTGTCACCAAAGTTGCAAGTAAGAGTCATTAGTGTGTGAAGCACTAAAAATCAAGGTGAAACATGAGGGTCTGATTCCGTTTCTATCCACAATCAGGCTATGTGGGAGAGAGGACCCAGCCCGAGTGTGTGTGTGTGTGTGTGTGTGTGTGTGTGTGTGTAATAAGCCTCCAGGAAAGGAGACTGACATCTTCTCCATAGAACAAATTGTGTTGGTGCTGATCACAAGCTGATAGCAGACATATGGCCTCAGTAATGAAACCTCTCCATGTAAACCTCTTTTCAAGAGGAAGACGCTTCATTATGTTTCCCAGGAACATGTGTTAGTTCCATGTACAATAGTTCTAATTTCCAACTCTCAGTCACTCTCCAACACGTCCTTTTTCTGCCATCTCAAATACAATTTGCAATTTAATGCCATGGTGTCTGCCAGTGATGCCGTCTTCCATGTCCTCAGTCCCATGGCAAAACATAGAGCATTCTGTGCAGGAACCTTGTCCATAAAACAGCAGTGGCATTACAGCATCAGATTGAAAGAAAATCACATTTCATAAATTCTAAGTTTAATCTATATGTAAATGTAGCCAACAATCTTAAAAGAATAATAATTCACGAGTATTGATTTTTACATTGCTTGGCAATTTTTTTATTACTTTAAGTAATGATCCACATACAAACAACATTGTTTTTTTTATAAAAACAAGTAGTTGGTTGTCTGAAGAGATGCAGATCCATCTCCTACTTTTAGGCAGAAAACAAAACCACTGGAATGTTTCCCGAGCTCACAGAGAAGAGTGGTGATACTAAACAGAAGGCTACCAATTGTTAGTAATTTATATTTAAATTCTACTAAGAAAAATGTAAAAGTTTCCTCTGAACGCACACTTTTTTTCTAACAACTATACTCTAAATCAACAAAACAAAATAAAAGCAACCAGTGACAACTGAAACACTGAGATTGTTCAGACATAGAGTTATGTTCCAAGAACCAACTAAGAGATATTTTTACTCTTTGTATCTTAAGATTCTAACATATTGATTGTGAAGGAGCAATACTGTTCACCAAGCAGCTTTTGATAAATACTGTCTTCGAGGAGAAATCTCACGTTCAAGAGCAGTTACTAGGATAACATCAACTACTATAAGAAGTAATTGCCAACATACCCCTCACATAACATATTAGAAACTTTTTTCTCATTTATGTAATCTTTTTTTCTTATTCATGTAACAACAAACCAACCTGTCATCAATTCAGTGCCCTAGATTCCTTTCATCTTAGGGCTCTAGCATCACCTAGGGCTTGTTGTTCTTTCTCTGCATAGGTGAGCCAAAGGGTAAGGACTAGACTGCTTCTTAGAAGCCTTGGGCCAGCCATGACAACATCGCTTCCATTTACGATCTATTGGTCAGTACTAGTCATATATTCATACCTGGCATGCAATGTGCTCGCTGGCTGACCAGTCGTTTCCCAGCAAAACAATGTCTGCTGCAAAAGGGGGACTGAACATTGTGGCAGACATCCAGCCCTGACATAATGAGAACCACAAGACCATATCTAATATTATCCCTCTCAAGCATGCCTATAGACCAGCATCACTGAGACTTTGTCTGTTTATTTAAAAATACAGATCCTGACCAGTGAACAAAGACACTGTAATTTCATAAGTGTGTTGGGGTTCAGAATTATCCTGGCCAGAACCACTGAATTCCAATTCAACCTCTATCTCCAACTCGAAGCACAATCAAATCCACACTGAAATATCCACATACCCAGTAACTTGACATTTACATCAAAATCCTGAGTTAAGCATCCATCAATCTGCATTTTAATAAATTATCTGGACCATATTAATGGCTAACTTAGCCTTTTTTGACCATTTGCTAATTGCTACTAAGTGTTCTAAGGACGTTATATAAACCAACTTATTATTTTCTTATGTAATCTTCAAGAAACCCAATAAGGTAAGCATTATCTCCATTTTTACAGAGAAAAGAAAACAAAACAAAACTGAAGCACAGAGGCTAAGTTGCTCAAGTTTATTCTAGAAAGTGTCCAAGCTGATTCAAACTAAAGTAGTGGAAATTCAGAGCTTCCATCTTCCTTACTACAGTGTATCTAGGTGACTCCAATGCATATTAAAGCTTGAAAACCACTGAGTTATGAGATAAATATGCAAGGGTTTCTGAGTAGTCTGAAGAACTCCTTGAGAAACACTGAATTTTTTAAAGGTTCCTTACTTTTGCTTTCACACTTACATCCTCAGTCCAGACATCTCTTGTGAACTCATCTGTACATTCAAATACCTTTTCTATCTGTCTCAGTTCAACGCTTCACATCCTAGAACAAATTTAGAAAATTATCTTCCTATTTCTCTTTCTCCAGTGCCCTCTGCCATCTTCCACACAGTTGAGCAGTTCTGAAAACCCTGGCGATCATCCTGACATGTTTCTTTTCCTCATCATCAACCTTCCTGGTCATCAATGTGTGATCCCTGTCACTCTTTCCTTTTAAATTGCTCACAAACGAGTTCCCCTTTCCGCGGACCATGCTATCATCATCACCATCATCGTTGTCATCATCATCGTTATCATCATCACCATCGTTATCATCATCACCATCATCATTATCACCACTATCATCATCACCATCATCATTATCATTATCACCATCAACATCACCACCACCACCACCACCACCACCACCACCATCATCATCCTCCTCTATCTCCCCAGGACTTTTGCAGTTGCCTTGCATTTTGTCACCCACTCATCCCATCCAAGCCATTCTTCAGTGTGGCAAGCGTGATTTTTCAAAACACAATGGCTGAAGCCCCAGATCCTTAACATTTCCTGGAAAACCCTGCATGTGCCATCCTTCCTACCCCATGGGCTTCAGCTCAGACCATTTTCCTCCCATCCTTACACACCAGGCAGGGGTTTGTTACCCACACCCCATGTTTCTTTGGCTTCACATTTTTACATGTGTCTCTCTGCCTGGAATACTCCCATTAGAGGAGCATAAATTACTGAATAGCCACAGGGCTCAGCTGTCTCATGTTTAAAATGGAAATAAAACATTAGAGTTGTTAAAACTATGAAATACAAGTATTGTATATTCAAATTTTAATTACTCTAAATATGCTCATTTTAGATATCCTCTAATACTCCTCATATGAAAACATGCTTAATGATATATTCCTTTCCACCATTTCACTGGTTGTAATTTCATGGAATTTCAAGGTCAGACATGTCCTTTAGAAAAATCTGTTTTTCTTATTTCAGAAATTCATTAAAATTATCACAAATCTTGCTGTGAAGCATTCTCCTTGCAATTTTTAATTACTGTGTAGTTAACAATATCCTTTAGAATATTGCAACTTTTTCAAATGTGGTGTTGGATAGCTATAATTTTCAAAGTTACTATTTTGTTCTAGAATCTATTTAGTGAGTTAGTAAAAACAATTAATGGAAGTTACATACTTTCATTGGTCCTGACAGGAAAAAAAAGAAGATTCCAAATAAATGAGCAGTGAAGGAGCGTTAATTAGCATCTAATTTGTAAGAGCAGAGTGCAGTGCTCAATAATTTGAAATATAATTCAATTTTTATGTTGATGTATAAGGTAAAAGCATAGCCAAGTTCTTGCTAAGATAAGATTAATATTACCCAAATAAAAACTCTTAAGAATACTAATTTGTTGAAGTAATAAATGTATATTATTTAAAGGTTATCAGTAGTATAATCCGGCAAGAAGAATGTTATGGTATCACATGTGTGTGAAATATGGAACTGCAGAGAGAGAAAGAGAGAGAGAGAGAGAGAGAGAGAGAGAGAGAGAGAGAGAGAGAGAAGGGAAAGACTGAGTAAATGCTGACAAATGAACAACAGGGAATTCTGGATTAAGGGGATACATGGCTTTTTGTATTTTTCCTGCAACTTCTTTACACAATTGAAATTATTTCAGAATAACATTTGTGGATTCTGGATGCAGAGTTTATGCAACCTTCCCATAAGTAGAAATTTATTTCACATAATTTTTAAAATGTGCAACTTGCCCCTGAAGCACCTTCCTCCCTGTCCCATTTTTCTCTACAGCACTTCCTGTTGTTTAATATATAATGTTTTAATTTATTATTATGTTTTGTTTCACTAGAATATAAGTTTGTGAGGCTAGGGATTTTTTTCTTTTTCCATTTTATTGGCAGTGGCATCCTTAGCATCTTGAATAAAGCTTCTTTTTTTTTTTCTTTTTTTTTCCTTTTTTTTTCTTTTTTTTTTCCTGCATTGGCAGGCGGACTCTCAACCACTGCGCCACCAGGGAAGCCCAATCTTCTTAATAACAGTCATCCAAATAGTATTTTGAATAAATGAATGATTGAATGAATTAATGAATAAATAAATCCATGATATGGTGGTAACAACAGGATCAGCATAATATATTTACATTATGCACACATGTGAGCACTTAGCAGAGTGTCTTTAAGCACTTGATAAGAATGAATTATTTTTACCAAGTAGTTCAGCATTGCTAGAGTTCCTGCTGTGCAGTAGTAAGAGATTAGGCTGAATTTACAGCAACATGGATGGACCTACATATTATCGTACCAAGTGAAGTAAGCCAGACAGAGAAAAACAAATATCATATGATATCCTTTATCTGTGGAATCAAAAAAAAAATGATACAAATGAACTTATATACAAAACAGAAACAGACATAGAAAACAAAGTTATGGTTATCAAAGGGGAAAGGGGGGTGGGATAAATTAGGAGTTTGGGATTAACATACACACACTACTATATATAAAATAGATAACCAACAAGGACCTACTATATAGCACAGGGAACTATACTCAATATTTTATAATAATCTATAAGGGAAAAGAATCTGAAAAAAATAGATACATATGTATATATAACAATCATTTTGCTGTACACCTGAAACTAACACATTTTAAATTAACTATACTTCAATTAAAAAAAATCTACACATAGAAAAACAAGAAAAAGAGATTAGGCTGAGGCTAGAGACAAGGGCCACATCAAGAAGGGGCTTGTGGCTCATCGTAAAAAACGTATACATTATTCTATAGGCAGTGAGGAGTGGTTTAATCAGATCTATTTCAATGAATTTCTCTATTATGGATTGAATTGTTTCCCCAAAAATTCATGTGTTGGAGTCTTCATTAATCCCTGGTACCTCAGAATGAAACCTTATTTTGGAGATAGTGTCTTCACAGAGTTAATGTTAAAATGAGGTCATTAGGGTGGGTTGTAATTCAATGTCAACTAATGTCCTTATAAAAAGAGGATATTTGGAGACAGACTCATATACAAGAATTACATCATGTGTACACATCATGTGAACATGAAGGCCATCAACAGGCCAAGGACAAAGATCTGGAACAGGTCCTCCCCCACAGCACTCAGATGGAACCAACTCTGCCAATACTTTGATTTCAGACTCTAGCCTCTAGAACTATAAGACAGTAAATTTCCATTTTTATAAGCTACCCAGTTAGTGGTACTTTGGATACTTCGTTAGGGCAGCCCTAGTTAACAAATACAATCCTTCTGGCCACCATTTGATACATGGGAGGAGTGAGTTACTAAAGCAGGGCAAGTCCCTTAACCCTTTTGAGCTCCAGTTTCCTCATCTATAAAATGGAGATAACACATGATAAACAAACCTCATGATTCTACATGAAACAGAAAAATGTGAAAATGTTTAAGAAAATGTGATGATAAATATAAAGGAACATGAAGAATAAGGCACATAGGGCACAATATGGTAAATATATAGAAGCTCTTTTATTTACTGGAATGTCTTAGAATATTCATCACAAGCAAGCTTCTCTGATCCAGAGGAAAGCATTGTCAATGGCAAATCACCCACACTTTCCCTAAGGAGAATTTCCCTCCTGGGTATCATTTCCAGTGGCTAATAGACCCATCAATGAAATGTGACATGAACAAAGAATGATATCTCTATGGTCAAAATGGCATTTTCCCCCCACAGAACCTGTGAAATGTGAAAAAGTCTATCCTGAAAAATAACTGGCAGTGAAAGTGGGGCCAACCAGTCATCCTGCTCTTGGGTGGATGCAAATGATTGAAGGGATTGATGGATGAAGGAAACTGCCCCATGCATAGAAAGATGTAATTGACTGATGAGCTGACTTAATAACCACCTTGGAATCTTTTTTTTTTTTTTTTTTTTTTGGTATGCGGTCCTCTCACTGTTGTGGCCTCTCCCGCTGCGGAGCACAGGCTCCGGACGCGCAGGCTCATCGGCCATGGCTCACGGGCCCAGCCGCTCCGCAGCACGTGGGATCTTCCCGGACCGGGGCACAAACCCGTGTGCCCTGCATCGGCAGGCGGACTCTCAACCACTGCGCCACCAGGGAAGCCCACCTTGGAATCTTAAGAATTAAATTCTTAATTGAGCTAGATACTTTTTGTTGTCACAACCCACAAATGAGAAGTGGTGGATAGGAGGTTCTTGCAACACTGAGGAGAGTCCAGTGAAGCTGTTAAACATCCTACAATTCACAGGGCAGCCCCCCAACCTTGAAGAAGAAGAAGAAGAAGAAGGAGAAGGAGGAGAAGAAGAAGGAGGGGAGGAGGAGGAGGAAAGAGAAGAAGAAGAATTATATGAGTGCAAATGTTAGTAATGATGAGGGTGATGAGGTTGAGAAATCCCAGACTGGGGGAACAAAGCACTAAGCAGTATAATTCTCAGCATACTAGGCAGTGAGGAGAGTTAAGAAAGAATATTTGTTGACAAGAAATCAAAGCCCTTCTTCACAAGAATCATGATGTATAAAGGCAATGACATTCTCCTAGAGAGGCAGTCTAAGTAAGCAGCAGAATATAGTCAGATTCTCGCCTTTGGAAGGGAGAGTGAGCATGGCAGAGCAAAGATCGCCAGTGGCTGAGCCTCCTGTGGCTATCAAAATTTGATTTCAGAATGCAGCATGGGTGTTGTTTCCAATCCTGGGACCCTTGGTCTTCAAATTACATCTCTTTCTCCTAATTTTGCTATTTCTGTGGAGCAAGTCCTAGGTCCTCCCCATCTCCATACTCTCCACTGTCATTCATTCAAGTGGCTTACGTGAGGCTCCCATAACGTTTTAAGCGTAAGTTGTCTCATCTGTAACATAGGAATAAGCCAACAACAATAAAAGCGATTCAAAGAGTGGGTTTCTGTAAACCTGAGACTTACTTGGAATAGAGAAACTAGGAATTGCATCTCAAACCTAGCATTTGCTACCTATTTAATTTTGACCTAATTGCTCAACCCTCAATGCTCTCATTTGTAAGATCAATCTCACCTACATCAACAGGGCATTCTGAGGATTTGATGGAAAAAGGAAGAACACTGAGCTTGGGTCCTGTCACATTACAAATGTGTAAAAAATCAAAATGTTGGTGGTACTGTTGTTACCACTGATAACCTTCTCTCTGGACAATTTTCTATGCATTCATTGATTAGTTAATTTGTTCATTCATCCATTTACTCTCTTGTTCATTTACTTGACCAATATCTGATAATATCTTGACACGCTCTAGATATTATAATATACAGGTGCCTCAGAATGCCTCTTTCTTTGCCAAAAATACTTTCTGAAGCTCTATACTTGGAACCAGCAGAAGAGCCAGCCAATGTGGAGAATGAATGAAAGTAACCTGTGCCTACACCTTATCTATTCTCAGATAGCAAATCAAACCTTTTCATCCACACTGGCTTCCTCTTAGCTCTATTTTTCTGTCTTGTCACCTTGGTTGTTCCTTCTGTGGCTTAATTCAGCACACTGTGACGTGCTTTATTGCAAAAAACTTTACGGTGCTAGCTCACATTAACAACCCTATTAAACCTGATTTAGGCAAAAGAAAAAGGCTAGAGAAAGAAAAAGGAAACCTAATAAAAAGGAAACCTAATGACACTGTGCCTTGGGATAAACAGGCTGTGATGACAAAAAATATGAATTCCTGTCACTCCCCTCACACACTTCTACCTCCACTCCTAATAAAAAAAAATTAGGTAGGCATATTGAATTTTACTGCTGCATAACCAACAAGCACCAACAGTGACATGAAACAATATGCATTATTTCTCATGGGATGGCTCAGCTTCAGCTGTGGGGCTGCTGCTGCCCTACCTTGCGCTGCAGCCTGAGGTGTGTGGTCACTTGGGGCAGCCCTGATTTGCATGAGATCACTCTGGGGCCCAGATGGAGTGGGTAAAAGATACTCAGGGAAAACCCTTCTCAGGGAGATGCCATGGGTACAACAGGGTAAGTGGAAATACATCAGGTCTTTCAAGGTCTAGACTTAGAAATGGAGCCCTGTCACCTCCCCCCATGCTCCACAGGCCAAAGCAGGTCGTAACACCAAGAATAAAGGCAAGCAGAAGGGAAAAATACCCCCTCTATTCTCCATTTTTTGGAAAGGGGTGGAAGTGTGCAATGCAAAAAAAAAAAAAAAAAAAAAAGAGGAGAGAGAGAGAGGAAGGAAAGGAGAAAAAAGATGAAAGAAGGGATAAAGAATAGAGGCCGATAAAATGACCTTGAACATAACCTATGAGCTGTGATGACTTGGGGAGGACCAACTGAAATAACCCAACAGGTTTGCCCTGGCCACTATTGATTTGTTTCATTAGATCAACAGGAAATGGCAGGTTAAAGTTTTTAAAAGTGAAGTGCTTCTCCAAATTGTTCTAATCCAAAGACTAATACCTTGTCTTATTGTTGCAGTGATTATTTTTACTGAAAACATTTCTATAAAGTTGAAATAATCATAATCTCTAATTCACAGGATACATACAGGACTAAATAAGACCACGCATAAGCAATTCTTCGCATTGACACATAATAAATTCTGGATAAATATTAGTCAGTAATAACAATGAGGGATTTCCCTGGCGGTCCAGTGGTTAAGACTTCGCCTTCCAATGCAGGGGGTGCGGGTTTGATCCCAGGTCGGGGAGCTAAGATTCCATATGCCTCATGGCCAAAAAACCAAAACATAAAACAGAAGCAATATTGTAACAAATTCAAAAAAGACTTTAAAAATGGTCCACATCAAAAAAATCTTTAAAAAAAATTAACGAAATACAAACATTTATTCAATGTACATTTTATAAGCACCTAATATGTATAAGACACAGTGATAGATTGTACCAGAGATAATGAACTTCTGCCCTCAAAATATATGTTCTAAACTTAGAAGATGGGGTTAGGAAGCTCTTACTAGTCATCGGGTTTTTGTTTTTGTTTTTTAATTGCAGTACAGTTGCTTTACAATGTTGTGTTAATTTCTGCTGTACAATGAAGTGAATCAGCCATATGTATACATATATCCCCTCCCTCTTGGACCTCCTCCTCCGCCCACCAAATTCCACCCATCTAGGTCACCACAGAGCTCCGAGCTGAGCTCCCTGAGCTGTACAGCAGGTTCCCACTAGTTGTCTGTTTTATACATGCTAGTGTATATATATCAACCCCAGTCTCCCAATTCACCCCAGCCCCCTTCCCCATCCACCCCCACCCCGTGTCCACACAACCATTCTCTACATCTACGCCTCTATTCCTGCCCTGCAAGTAGGTTCATCTGTACCATTTTTCCAGATTCCACATTACAGCACTACTTACAATAGCCAGGACATGGAAGCAACCTAAATGTCCAATGACAGATGAATGGATAAAGAAAATGTGGTACAAATATACAATGGAATATTAGTCATAAGAAGGAACAAAATTCGGTCATTTTGTAGTCATCAGTTTTAAATGGCATCTTACTAACCCAACATATGCCATCTATTTTTTTCCCTTATGCCCATTTCAGTGGTCCAATAGTTTGTCATTAAATAACCTGACTAACAGAGAGAATATGCTGACCTTCCTACAGAGGTGACCAGCAGTAGAAAGGTAAATAGGATTGAATTAGGTGAGTCAGGTATGATATCCCAGAGGAGGTGACATCTAAGGTAGAGGGGCTTTCACATGCAGGTAACAGTTGGGAAGTACTCTATGCAGAAAAAAAAAATCATGGACAAAGTCACAGTGACCTGAAAGAATAGCATGTATTCAGGGCAAGGAGGCCAGTTGGACCAGAGCACAGGAGAGAAGACTGACCCACCCTTCCCACAGTTTAAATGACTGCCTCTTTCATACCCTACTTTGTCAGCTCAGATTTCATCTCTGCAATATGGCCTTGCCTGAGCACACTGCCTAATGTCCCTAGTTAAACTGTATTTTTGTTTTACAGGTCTCATAGCACTTATATTTTCTGAAATTCTCTCATTTGCTTGTCAATGTGTTCATGGTCTGTCTCTACCCTGGCATATGAGCTCCATGAGAACAACACCCTTGTCTGTATTGCTCTCTCAATTCCCAGTGTTCACCCCAAAGTTCACAGTAAAAACCTGTTGACATAACAGGTGAATAGGTGAGGGAGGGTAGAAAGTAAAGCTGGAGTCAAAAATCAGAGGCTGTACAACACCAAAAGCATGATCCATTAAAGAAATAATTAAGAGGCTGGATTTCATTAATATTAAAAATGTCTGCTCTGCAAAAGACAGCATCTAGAGAATGAGAAGAGCCATTTTCTCCTTGGTAGGAAATATTTGCAAAATACATATCTGATAAAGGACTTGTATATAGACTATACACAAAGAACTCTTAAAACTCAAAAATAAGAAAATGAACAACCTGATTAAAAATCGGCAAAAGCTCTTAACAGACACTTCACCAAAGGAGATATACAGATGGCATTAAGCATATGAAAAGATGCTTCACATAATCTGTCATTAGGGAAATGCAAATTAAAACAACAGTAAGATACTACTACACACCTGTTAGGATAGTCAAAATCCAGGACATTTACAGCACCAAAAGCTGACGAGAATGTGGAGCCATAGGAACCCTCTCATGCGCTGCTGATGGGAATGCAAAATGGTACAGCCACTTTGGAAGCCAGTTTGGCAGCTTCTTATAAAATTAAACATACTCCTACCATATGATCCAGCAGTCGTGCTCCTTGGTATTTACCCAAATGAGTGGAAAACTTATAGCCACATAAAAACTTGGACATGGATATTTATAGCAACTTCATTCATAACTGTCAAAACTTGGAAGCAACAAAGATGCCCTTCAGTAGGTGAATGGGTAAATAAACTACAGTACATCCAGACAACGGAATATTATTCAGTAATAACAGAAATGAACTATCAAGCCATGAAAAGAAAAGGAGGAAACTTAAATAAGTATTACTAAGTGAAAGAAGCCAATCTGAACAGTCTTCACACTGTGTAATTACAATTATATCTCTTTCTGGAAAAGAAAAAAAAACGAAAATAGTAAAAATACCTGTGGTTGCCAGGGGTTGGAGAAGAGAGATGAATAGACAGAACACAGAGAATTTTTAGGACAGGGAAACTACATTGCATGATGCCATAATGGTGAATAATGTGATATACATTTGTCAAAACCCATAGAACATACAACACCAAGAGTTAACCCTAATGCAGATTATGAACTTTGGGTGCTAATGAGGTGTCAATGTGAGTTCATCGTTTGTAATAAATGTGCCACTCCGGTGCGAGATGTTAACGGTGGGGTTGGCTGTGCTTTCGTGGGGCAGGGGTGTAAGGGAACTCTGTACTTTCTGCTCAGTTTTGCTGTGAACCAAAAACTGCTCTAAAATATAGTCTATTTAATAGGGAAAAAAAGTCAGAGGATGCAGGTTCTGGGCCCTATTCACAGAATAATAAAGATCTGGGATAATTTGAAAAGGGAAGTACAATTTTCAAAGCTCTGCTTTTGGAAGCTGTATATGTATGCAAGAGGCAGTGGCCAGGTGTGGATAGTTCTCACTAAGGGAAGGTCATTTTAAGCATCTGAAGAAAGAAGTAAAGTTGATCTACTTTAGTGAATGATCTGTGGGAGCCCAAGTCTTTTCCTTTACCTGATGTCCACACCAAAGAGAACATCAGCTGATTTTTCTGTCTCTCAGTACTGGCTGCAAAGACCGTTGTTTCTGCAGGTAAATTTTTTGAAACTAGAAACTACCATCTTCCATATGAATCTATGATGGCTATTTTCCCCCAGGCCTTGAAAAAAAACCTTGCCAGTAGTTGCTTGATCAGACGATGAAAGCACAGCAACATTCAAAGCTTCTACAGCAAAGTTCAGCTTTTCACATACGTACTTCCCTTCTCCAGGCCCCGGCGCACCCTGGGCCAGATGTTGGCAACCTTATCTCCCTTCACATAAACATATTTTTTTCCTACAGGTTCCTTACCAGTCATGTTATTCACTCTTTTATCTTGCATGTTGTTGTATTTGGTAAAAGTTATAATATTGTGTATTTCTCTGCATTTTGATTTTAGAAGGTTTTTAGAGACTGAGTCAATTTGATATGTGTTGTATTAGTACATTTATTTGAACAGTTTTACAGCTTTTCATTTTGTGACTCTATCACAATTTATCACTTTTTAAATTTTATCCTCTTTTTAATTTAATGTTTTTATTGGAGTATAATTGCTTTACAATGTTGTGTTAGTTTCTGCTGTACAGTGAAATGAATCAGCTATATGTATACATATATCCCCTCCCTCGTGGATCTCCCTCCCCACCCCATCCCACCCGTCTAGGTCATCACAGAGCACTGAGCTGAGCTCCCTGTGCTATACAGCAGGTTCCCCCAGCTATCTATTTTACTCATGCTAGTGTATTTATGTCAAACCTAATCTCATAATTCATCCCACCCTCCCCTTCCCGCACTGTGCCCACACGTCCGTTCTCTACATCTGCCTCTCTATTCTTGCCCTGGAAAACAGGTTCATCTGTACCATTTTTCTAGATTCCACATATATGCGTCAATATACAGTATTTGTTTTTCTCTTTCTGACTTACTTCACTCTGTGTGACAGACTCTAGGTCTATCCACGTCTCTACAAATGACCCATTTTCATTTCTTTTTATGGCTGAGTAATATTCCATTATATATATATGTACCACATCTTCTATATCCATTCATCTGCCGATGGACACTTAGGTTGCTTCCATGTCCTGGCTATTGTAAATAGTGCTGCAATGAACATTGGGGTACATGTGTCTTTTTGAATTATGGTTTTCTCAGAGTATATGCCCAGTAGTGGGATTGCTGGGTCATACAGTAGTTCCATTTTTAGTTTTTTAAGGAACCTCCATACTGTTCTCCACAGTGGCTGTATCAATTTACATTCCCACAAACAGTGCAAGAGGGTTCTCTTTTCTCCACACACTCTCCAGCATTTACTGTTTGTAGATTTTTTGATGATGGCCATTCTGACCAGTGTGAGGTGATACATCAGGACAGTATGGTACTGGCACAAAAACAGAAATATATCAATGGTACAGGTTAGAGAGCCCAGAGATAAACCCACGCACCTATGGTCACCCAATCTATGACAAAGGAGGCAAGAATATACAGCGGAGAAAAGAGAGCCTCTTCAATAAGTGGTGCTGGGAAAACTGGACAACTATATGTAAAAGAATGAAATTAGAACACTACCAACACCATAGACAAAAATAAACTCAAAATGGATTAAAGACCTAAATGTAAGACTGGACACTATAAAACTCTTAGAGGAAAACACAGGAAAAACACTCTTTGACATAAATTACAGCAAGATCTTTTATGACCCACCTCCTAGCGTAATGAAAATAAAAACAAAAATAAGCAAATGGGACCTAATTAAACTTAAAGCTTTTGCACAGCAAAGGAAACCATAAACAAGATGAAAAGACCACTCTCAGAATGGGAGAAAATACTTGCAAATGAGGCATCAAAGGATTAATCTACAAACAGTTCATGCAGCTCAATATCAAAAAAACAAACAACCCAATCAAAAAATGGGCGGAAGACCTAAATAGACATTTCACCAAAGAAGACATACAGATGGCCAAGAGGCACATGGAAAGATGCTCAATATTTATCACTTTTGCTGCTGAGGATCACTAAAGATGTTTTCATTTTTCCCCAACCACATACAATAATATAAAGGGCATTTAAGTATACATCTTCTTTTGCACATGTGTGAAAATTTCTTCAAGGTATGTACCTAGCATAGAATTGTTGGGTTAAAAAGTCTATCAATAATACAGTTTATTAAATATTGTCTATTGCCCCCCAAAAGAATGTACCAACTCCCACTCCCACACTATATGAAGTTTCCAAATTTGCCACATTCTTACCCAGCCCTTTGGAGTTACTTGACTTTAGATTTATGTGAGAATCATTCAGTATGGGATAATACCTTACTATTGTTTTAGTTTGCATTTCCCTGATGACATGTTAGATTGAGCATGTTCTCACGTACGTATTGGTCATCTGTCTTTTATCTTTTATGAATGACATTGTCATAAATTTTGCTCATTTTTTTCAGTGGGTTATCTTGTTTCATTTCAATTTGTAGATGATCTCTATAAATTTTGCATACTTATCTTTCATCAGTTTTATGCATAAATATCGTCTCAAAATATTTTGCTTGCCTTTTACCCTATGATACCTTAGATGAACAGATGTTTTTCATTGACTGATTCAAATTTATCCACTTTCTCCTTTATGGTGTGTCTTTTTTTAATGTCATTTAAAAAGGAAGTTCCTTGCAAATTTAAGATTATAAACATAATGTTTTACATTTTATTCTCAATGTTTAAAATATTACCTTGCACAATTGGTCTTCCATCCATCAGACTTTAATTTTGCATAATCTCGTTTTTCTTCTTATGGACCCTTCACTAAAGGACCCTCCCACCTTTATTCCTTCACTAAATCCTAATTTGTTATAAAAAGCTTATTTCACACTTTCCTTATGAAGCTATCTATGAACACTCAAACCTTTGCTAACTCCTTCTTCCCTAGACTGCTAAAACATCTGTCTCTGATATTGTAACTAATTTTATCTGAATACTGGGAATGTAAATAGATACTTACAATATCCAGAAAGGTAACATAAATAAGTGAAATGGGTGAGAATAAATATAATGAAGGGAGAATGTTGGAGATTGTGGTGGACATGGCCTACCTAACGGATGAAGCACCTACACAAGTCTGGCCAATTAATTCCATGGGAACTATGGACCCAGAGTTGCCAGATCTTCTGCTTTTGTTTTTAAATAAAACCAGGAACTTAGACTTTTATATAAAATCTCTTGATATTTAAAGTTAATAACAATTTGAAATGTTTAAGTGAATAACATGCAGATCTGTGATGTGTGGTCTAATGCTGTTTCTCAACCTTTTTGTCATTATCACCTCCCTAAGGGGCCTTAGGTATTTTTTTGTCCTAATCACTTACCCATGGAATTAAATACTAAGGAATATGATTTTATCAGATAAGGTTGAGATCTGAAGGAAGGGTCACAAATCATTGTAGTATCTAAGAATTTTATGGCCCCCAAGAACCAACTCTTGCCTTGTTAAGAATGATGTGATGGTTTCTAATCATTCATAACATCTAATCATTATTTTTCCCTCAATTAATCATACGCTTGTTGGGAACAGGAACTCTTACTCTGTATCCAGAGTCTAATATAGCGTCAAACACTTGATACATCCTCAATCATTATGGAATAACAGGGAATTTCATAATCAGATTCTGATAAGAGAATTTAGAGGCAATTCTAAAATATAATCAAGGTGGTTTCCCACTTACTGAGCACTTTTCATTCCAGCCAGACACAGACCCTGAGAAAATGGCAAACAGGCAAAACCTCTTCCTGAAGTCAAGGTCATACCTCCGTCCTTGAGACTAGGATACAATCCCCTCCAAGAGATTATTTTGTTTGTTTGTTTTGTTTTTTGGCCACACCACGCGGTATGCGGGATCCCAGTTTCCAGACCTGGGATTGAAACCGCGCCCCCTGCAGTAGAAGCAGGGAGTCTTAAACACTGGACCGCCAGGGAAGCCCCTCCCCTTCAAGAGATTATTGAGATGTCACTGGCCTGAACGCCAGGAAGAGCAGTTTCATAGTCCTCAAAGCAGCAACACAGGAGCACGGAGAGAAGGAGAGAGGCCTCATTGTCTTCTAGGGGGATCCAGGCTCTTGCTAAGGATGTTTCAGGCACGGCCATTGCCCTTTCAGTTCAGTCATATTTCCTAAGCTTCAATCTCTTCACCTAGTCTAGCTCATATATAGTTCATAGAATGGTCCAAAGGCTCATTTCTCTGGTGAAATCAGCCCTGGAACAGGCCTCAGAATACTAGATTCAAGTCTTGTTGTGTGCCCCTGGGAGCTTGATGTAAAGTACTTAACCACCCTGATCTTCAGTTTTCTCACATGCAAAGTCAGAATAGCCGTAATATGGACCCCAAACTCTGTTTGCAGAGGCCATGACGCACAATTGCCAAGAGCACCGACTCTGAGTCCATCAGACATGAATTTGACTTCCAAACAAGCAACTTAGTGGTGGATGACCTCGAAAATATTACACAGCCTTTCTTGGCATTAATTTTGACAATTATAAAATGTTTCTAATAATAATTCTTATTTGCTATGTTGCTCTGAAGATCAAATGAGATCACACTGAACAGCTCTGATATGATCAACTGAGTTAGTAAGTACAAGAAAACTTATTATATTATAAAAGGCCACAGAGACATTACTTACTAATTATCATTATTACAGGCTGTTTGTTATGCTTTCTGGAACTATGTCAGCATCCAAACCTGAGTTTACTAGCTTCTCCAATTTTCAGGTTCCCATGAAAGGAATATTTTCGGTAAAATCTCCTTTTCCAGCAAAATATGTCTAATTCTCTCATTGGAGGCTATAATTCCAATCATATCTTCCACATGATCCACCTGGACAAGGGGCCAGGGATTTTGCAAGTGACCTCAGCAAAAGCCCATCCACCAAGAGGCAGCAAATAACATGTCAATGGCACTTCAAGAACCCAAACAAACACAGGCAAGTAAAAAAGACCCAAAAACTAGTAAAGGAGAATTTCTGAATATGTGTGTCTCCTCTTAAATCTTTGTTTGCTGGGTGTCTATGTACATCTCAGTGGATTCTCTTTCTTAATTTTTCAACAGTTTTATTGAGACATAATTTACAAACCATGAGTTTCATCCTGTGATTTTCCTTGATCTCTTTTTGAGTATCTCTGATGGACTTTCTGTGTGTATGGGACTAAGTTTATACACACATCCTCATGAATGCATCCAAAATATGTATGTGGTTGTATATGTTTGTGTCTCTGTGTACCAATACTTAAGTCTGTGTGAACCTGTGTCTGTGGATTTCTTTCCTATGGGATCTTAGTGCCTGTTTATACCTGAACATATATATCTATGAGCCTGTCTGTAAGGTTTCAGGAATGAGTCTGGATGCCTGAGTGTGCCTATGCCATGCAGGGTGCTAAACGTGCTAGTGTTTGTCTCTGTGCCTGGTCTATGCCGTGTGTTTGTGTGAGTCCATATGAGTTTTTTTAGCATTTGTATGAGTATTTATGTTACAAAACAGAAGGTGGAAGAACTTTAATTTGGTCCATTAATGTTACTAAATTGTTCAAACAGGCATGGTAGGAAACACTGGCCAATGGTTTTAAATTCTGATATTTTTAACACTGAGATCTATACCCTATTCTTCAAATAGAATTTGAGAGGATCAGAATGACCAGTGATTGGTCCTAGGTAGGGCCCTAGTCATAAGAACTTGTAAAGGTTCCCCTGGTGATCCTAACATGCAACCAGGGTTTAGAACCTCTATATGGTAAAGTAGTTAGGACTTTACCATTCTTCGAGAAATCTGCAAATTGCTTTTCTTAAATTTGACATTAATTATGTCACAGCGTGGCGGTGGGGAGGTTAATTTGAGTTCTTTATTGGATGTGATAAAGAATGTATCCTCCCCTTTCCTGTGGAGCAAGGAAGTGTCCCAAGAGACTGGAGTCTGTGCAATAACAGCCCCTAAATTAACCTATGAAAACAGCTGAGGACGAGTTCCCCTCCTGCTCAATCCTGCTCCTATTCCAGGAGACACTTGTCTTCTTTTATGAGTTCATGTGTCTAATTAGACAGATGTAGTGCTGCACTGATTTCCATATAAATTCTCCAGACCCACTGAAAGTATCTGTCAAACCCAAAGAGAATTTATTAGTATAATAGACAGTATCTTATTTTTTTAAAATTGCATGTTCTGCAACATTCCTTCTATGAAGAGAGTCAGGAAAAAGAGAATGCAAAGAGTGGTGTAAATTAGAGATCTAAAATTAAAAGAGAGGGAGAATCCAAGAAGAGAGAAGGAAAAAAAGCTCATGGAGAGCTTTTTCAGGTCCTAATAATCTGAATTTTGGCATTCATAGTGATGAATAGAGGTAGGTAGCAGACTTTCATTCACTGAGGCTAGAGAAAAGTTAGATTCCCTACTATTCTCACCATTCACTATTGCAACTAGAAGTTTACATGACACACAGTAAGTGCTCAATAAACATTTGAAGAATAAATGCACAACAGGTCTGGGTTTAACAATCTGATAGATCTGAATAGGCTACCTAGAAGTCCCCTCTTCAACAGAATGGAAAGCAAATAATCAGTAAGAACACTCCCTTTAGGTCTCTAAATTTCTCACAAGGGAAATATTATGTGAAATAAAGTATTCCTTAAAAAAAAACTCAAAACATAATAGGATAAAGGCGTAATAGGATAAAGAATAAACACTGACTCATGGAATATGAGTCAGTGTTTATTCTTACAAAAGGCAAAAAATGTAGGAAAAATACCTTAATACCACACTCTATCTGAAAATTTCAGTCATATTTTAAATACTACTTTATGGCTCCTAACTCAGTTAAAAGTAGTTGGATGGGTAAAAATAATAGCTAAATTTTATTGAATCTCCATTATGTACAAGCATCATGATCTACACAGAAGGCCTTATTTCATATTCTCATTTACTTCAGTAGGTCAGTTTAGTAGATCATAATTTCACACAGGTGAGAAAATTTAAGTCTCAAGAGGTTAAATTACTTGCCTAAGCTCACAGGACTAGCAGGAGGGAATCTAGAATTCTAAATCAGGTCATTGACTACAGAACCCATATGATTAACTACTACACTATTTGATTTACCTTTTCTTGATCACAGCAGTACCAGGTACCAACCATTCTCACAACCACTGACGTCTTGACTGACAGTAGTTACTGTACACAGTAAAGGAGCTTGAATGGGGACTACTTTGAATGTATATGATTCACGTTCCTTAAATACTATATCCTAAGACAATTAGGTACAGCACAAGGCATACATTGTCTCCATAAGTTTGGGAATACCTCATTGTGGAAGGTAAGATATTGCTTTGCTCGGCAATTTTTAAGATAGAAAAGACGGCTGTCCCATAGAATTCTACAGTAATCCTTGCGACTCTTCAGTTCTATTTCTATCATTTTGTAGTTGAGGAACCTGGTACCCATAGACATGGAGAAATTTTTCCAGTATGAAAACTGGATGAGTGGTAAAACTAGGATGAGAATTCAATTCTGTCAACACCCTAGCTACAGATCTTTTGATGATTTCTGATGCTTAATCCTCTTAAGACATTTCAGAGGTGGGAAGACAAATTTATAGACCTTACTGGTCTCTGACTAAACAGCCCCGAGAGAGTTCCAAAATAAATTCTTAATAGAAAGATCAATTTTTTTCTCAAAATGGGAACCAAGAAGGATTCTTTCCTCTTCTCCAGACCCTGGCATTTATAACGCAGGGAAAATAGTTACAAGCATTATGTGATGCTTTTTCTTAGAATGAATCCTTTGGGATGGCCCCCGCCATTATTTTGCCCTCTGACTTACAGTGATAGACTCCTGGAATATTGGGAGGGATATTTATCCTTATACCCTAACAACATCAAGTTGCATCACAACTTGCATCACAAGTTGCATCACATCTGCATCACAGTCCTCAAGAAAAGTCAAAACAAGAGAGCAAACAAAAAGATTTTTCTAATTGTGGTTTCTCCAAAGCTTCCCAGACACAACCAAAACCTAAGGATTTTCATGCAGTATTATGCAGTCTTTTAAATTAGGCCATCATTAGAAATTAGTACAGCAATTTGCTAAATTGATTCTATTTTCTTTTAGATCCAGCCTTTTTTCTGACCAATATTCTGTTATCTCTCACAATCAACAGTTTCCCCCCATTTGACACTGCTTTTAGTTATTTCACTTTAAAATGGAATGAGTTCAACTTATTGATAAGAAATCTCCTTTGGAAAGAAAAAATAGGATCTCAAGACAAAGGAGATGAGAGACAGCAAATTTTAGGTTAAAACAGCATATTTTAGTAGGTGCTAATCTGAAAGTGGCTATTAGATAAATGATATCAACATCTTGCTCCTGAGAAGGAAAGACAAAGAACAGTAAAGTAAAAATAAGGAAACAGAGGTAACATCGAAAAAGGGAAAAATTTCTCAAAAACTCTTCTACTCTGAACTTAGCACTTTCAGATATAGTTCATTTCTATGTACTCTTTTATCCACAACTACATTGTCAGGATTCAAAGAGACTTGAAGCTTTTTTATTCAAAGAGACTTGAAGGCCCTTTATTCCAAATCTTACTCTTTGGCCTAGTGGTTAGGATTCCGGACTTTCACTGCGAGGCCCGGATTCAATCCCTGGTCAGGGAACTGAGATCCCACAAGCTGCACAGACCGGCCAAAAATAAATAATAAATGAATGGAAAAAATTATACTCTTCGTCTCTTATGTATTCTACCAAGTAGTTGTTTAGCCTGTGTTTAAATAACTGCTGGACTGTTAAATGTATGGCCTTGCTCATTAGTTCACTCCTTCTTTAAATGTCCTTATGATGCTTCTTCTGCAGAAACAAACATTTAAGTGGGATTCTCAACTATTTAAACAAATATGAAACATTGTCATTTTCACTAGTAACCAGAGATTTGCAAATTAAAACAGCAAGATGTCATTTTATAAAGGGTAAATTAGCAAAACATATTTCTCGATGATGATAACGTTTGCAGGTTCACAACTTTTCTTGATTCTATCAGAGAGCTGGGATTGTAAGGCAACGAACTGGTAAAAGAAATATATATATATGATATATTATATCTATATGTTTTTAATATGATATGAGATATACTATAATATATATTATATATATACGAGATACCTTCAAGGAAAAACAAGATGCAAACATTAGTTTAGGTGGAACAGACACAAGTGGATGCTGGTAATGAGAGTTTAATTGAAAAGTTGGTGCAGGACAAGTGTGAACGGATGAGTAAGTGTAAAGCCCCTGGGGATGAGTGAAACTAGAGAAGTCAGAGCGTTCTTTGGGTTTCTCTATAGTAATCCCAACAGGTGCTCATGCAAAGGCTGTAGAGTCCTAAGAAAATGTCCCTTGTGGTACACAGAGACCTGGGAGAGAAAATAGCAACCACTTCTAGTGAGGCACACAGCTTCACTTGTTCACTACTCACCTATCTTTTCTGCTGAACAAACCCTTTATCTGAGTTAGAAGATGTAGTGTGTTGTATGGTGCACCACTCCCCCAAATATATGTCCATACTCTGATCCCTAGTCCTTCTGAGGATTACTTTATATTGCAAAGATGTGATTAAGGATTTTGAGAAGAGGAATTTATCTTGGATTATCTGGGTGAGCCCTAAATGCAATAACATATATTCTTATAAGGTAGACACACAGAAAAGAGGACACATGAAGGAGAGGGTGATATGAACATAGAGGCAGAGATGTAACCACAAGCCCAGAAATGCCAGGGCAGTCCCAGAAATTGGAAGAGGAAAGAAATGGATTCTTCCCATAGAGGCCCTGGAGGGAGCATGGCTTTTCAGACTTCTAGCATCCAAAACTGTGAGCGATTAAATTCATGTTGTTTCAAGCCACCATTGTCTGTGACAACTGTCACAGCATCCTCAGGCTACTAACACAAAAGGGGAACACCAATACCCTAAGGACAATAGTGAAATCCTACTGCAGCTGGAGGAAGGAAACAGAAAAAAAGCTACCCCTGGAGGAGGGGCAGGCTTAGGTGCTGGACCCAGAACTACAGCCAAGGAGCATTAGGAGCACTGGCAAGACCGCAAACCCAGGGCCATGCCATCAGCTTAGACTGAGGCTTAATCAGAATAACAGTCCATGCCCCACACATGCCTCTCATTGCTGAGATAACAAGCATCAAATAACAAGAAACGGGGAAATAATGCTGGACATGGGTAGGAGAGGGGCAAGAGTGGGAGAAAAGATAACTTTGTAAGGTAGATTACAAAAACTCAGCAAGGGACAGGCATTGAGAAAAGCTATCTGGCAAATGCACCTCTATTTTAGATACAAAGTTTTGCTAGAGAAATTTGAAGCCTGCGGCACACTGAGGATAACCATATCAACAACAAACTTCAAAGCAGCCCAACTCCCACTTAGAATCACTCAAACTTCACTCTAAAGTTCTAGCAGAAGAAATGTTTTGCCCATTTAGCTAGTTACCTAGAGTAAAACTAGTTTCTACTGTGTTTCCCAAGACATTCACCCAGATATACTACAAATGGTGAAGTACTGTGGTACACACATACAATGAAATACTAGCCATAAAAATAGCAAACTAGATAGATAGATAGAGACAGAGAGAGAGAAGATAAGCAAGCAAACACACAATAGATATATAATAACATGAATAAATCTTAAAAATATTTTGCCAAGTGAAAAGAGGTCATAACCAATAGACTACACAACATATGATTTAGTTTGCAATAGTAGAAATCACACAGCTAGAACACAGAACAGTAGTGGCCAGGAGTGTGGATGCAGTGGGTTACTGACTAGAAAAGAGTAGCACAAGGGGTTTTTAGCGGTGACAGAACTGTTCTACGGGATATCGTGGTGGTTAAGTACATAACTTCAGACATTTTTTTTCCATGATAAAGAATTGTATACCATAAAGAATGAGTATTACCATGTGGAAAAATTTTTCTTAATATACCAGGATATGCAGGGAACTCAAGAAAGAGTGAGGACTGTGACAAGTGATTCTGTGTTTCCAAAGAATCATCTCACCCCTCTGAAGGGGATGAGAAAGAAAGGAGCTGGCCTAAACAACTTTGCAAACCTTGTTTTGACTGGAGAGTGTTAAGACTTAAGATAATGAAAACTCACAAAAACTGTACTCTGCTTGGTAAATTTGTTTAAGACTTAGCAATTCTATATGTATTCAATGAGAGTTAGTTCTCACTGTCAGAGAAAGAAGCTAAAAATAAGAAAAGAGTAAAGACTAGAAAAAATAAACCCTGTGTTGGTGGACTGGAATCAGAAATGATTAAAGACTACTTAATAGGGCTTCCCTGGTGGCGCAGTGGTTGCGCGTCCGCCTGCCGATGCAGGGGAACGGGGTTCGCGCCCCGGTCTGGGAGGATCTCACATGCCGCGGAGCGGCTGGGCCCGTGAGCCATGGCCGCTGAGCCTGCGCGTCCGGAGCCTGTGCTCCGCAACGGGAGAGGCCACAACAGAGGGAGGCCCGCATACCACAAAAAAAAAAAAAAAAAAAAGACTACTTAATATATATATATATATATATATAAATAGACGTAGAGATAATTATATACGTGTGCATTCATGTGAGTTCAGTAGCTGTGACACCATATTAGTAATGAGAACACTTAACAGCTGGACTTTAGTTTCTAAACACCATGCTCCAACCAAACAACATTCTTGAACAGGTGGTTCTTTTCAGGACTGAGGCAGGCAAAATATAAAATGACTCATGAATATCTTTCAGAGGGAGGGAGGACTCTGAACAACTTAGTTGAACAATCCTATTTGAAACAGTCCCCGGAAATTCAAAATTTTAACAAATAATAATTCCTTTTTAAAGTAAATTACGACCCTAATTTATTAGCTGCATTGTACAGTAGATGCTTTGTATTTTTCCTTTATATTTCTTTATTTTATTAAAAAATTATAGGTCCTACTCTGGTGGCTTGGAGGAACATAGGTAAATTTCTTAGGGACCTTTGGCCTGCATGGCCATCATCCAAGAAAAGCAAAGAGAAGTCAAAACTATTTGAATGCTGCATACATTAGAAAAAGTTATCACCTTTCCTGGTCACGGTTCAAACATTCAAAGAAAGGTCCTTGCTGTCTTTGAACACCTACAATATGATGAACAGAGGCTGCATAAAGAAAATGAGATAAAGTAGCTTACATCAGGGAATACTAATAACTTAAATATACATATTGGGTATTTTAAGCTGCTTAAGAAATAGACACATCTACTGTAAAGACATTCATGATTTACAACAGTGTGGAGATGAGCACCTCCATAGTCAGGGCGGTAGCTCAGTAATGCCCTTAAGAAACCATTTTCCCCACTTATCCTGCCCTGCTATCTTCATCCTTATTGTCCTCGCCTCACCTTCACAAGGAGGCTGAGCACATTCAATGCAAGTATAAATGCAAAGGTCTTGTACCTGCGAACTCTGTCTCCTTCAGAATGCTCAGCCTTTACTAACAGTGTACCCATTCTGTGTCATTGACCATAAATGACTTACCTGGCCATGCTTAGCGGCAAGAGAAGCCGTAAAAGGGGCAACAGAATTATTACAATTAACACTGCACTGCTACCCGCATCCCTAGCAAAAAAAAAAAAAAAAAAAAAAAAAAAAAAGCTATTAGGAATAAGCCCTATTAGGTAGAAAAATTACAGGGTAGGCAATAAGTAAGAGTGTATTCCAAGGCTTTTTTTTTTTTTTTTTTTAGGCTTAATCCCTTGATCCATCTAGTATTCTCTCTGACAAAGACACCAAGTTGCAAATTATAACCCTGTGATGAGCCTTCATAATATCTTTCTTTAAAGGTTAGTTATGTGCCTTATCCTACTCATTAGGTTGAAACAATCATATGAATGCAAGCCATCTAAATCAGCTTTCTCAAATGTCCTCCCCTGAAGATTAGCTCTAAAACAAGGACCAAAAGCAAAAACATTCCTGTTGTCAAATACATTGGAGATTCTTAATGCACAGTTTTATGTAAAATATTCTGGCAAGTGATAAAGTTAAATATGTTGAATACAATGTTTCTCAAATCACAAACGTACTTTTGCAGCAAATACAACCATTCTTTAGAGTTAATTTGGACAATATTGATAAGCTTTCTCTCATAAGCTTGGAAGGCTAACCCTTATTTTCTACAGACAAAAATTTTCTACAGAGGATTTTTCAATAAATCCACTGATATTTCAGCTCATTGCTAACAGTGCCGCTTGTCAAAATTGTTTGTTTTTCCTTATTTTTTTCAGTTCAAGCAATTGGATCAAGTTGGATTGAGTAAGTGTTATTCTTTAGTTAACAAGTCTCTGACAGAACCAGATAGGTTTTAGCAAGTCAACTGAAATTTTAAAATATGACATCTTGAATTATAATATGGGAAAATAATCACTATGTGATGAAATTTGAGACTGTGAAAAAGTGGAAATAGACAATATGTGCTGTAATTATTAAAATAAAAATTCCATTTAACTCACTTTAAATATGACTGTTAAACTCAAAACTACTGGCTGTGAGGAAAGTCAAAGACAAGACCTGGCAGCATTTTACCATGAATTCCAACTGTAAGAAAAAACATACACCTGAGTTTTGCAGTTTAGATTTATTTATTAAAACACACACAAACTACACACACACACACACACACACACACACACACACACACACACAGCTCTCCTTGCTTTTCCTCTTTCCCTCTGATGGGTGTTACCCTCAACCTCATCTTGGATGCTGTAGGCTAAGTGGAGATCACACACAGCAATGGAAAACTTGGTGACTGGGAGAGATCCAGCGAACACAGGTCAGAAGTAGAAATCCAGCAGAGAATTTAATGGAATACTCCTCTGAAAGTGGCCAACTTTCATGGCAATTTCTACTCCACCAGAATGTCCACATCAATCCTATGGTTCCCTCTAATCTTCTGTTGTCAAATGTACCCTCAGAGCATCAAAATCTTCTTGGAATCCCTGCCATATTCCAGGTCCTCCCCATCTGTCTCTTCCATAAGCCTTCCTCCTCTCTCCCCACCCTGCCCTCCTAGCCCTTGCCTCAGGGAAGTTAAAGAACTCATTCAAGGATGCCCCTGCTGTTAAGTAGAAAGGCTCAGATTTAAACAAAGGTTTGTGTGACTGTCTGACTCCAAAATCTATCCGTGTTCTTACTTTCCTCAAACAGGAATAATTCTCTGATGCTGCTCTCCTAGTAGGAGGTGGAGTTGCAGACCCTGGTCCAAATAGTCTAAATGCAGGGTCCACACTCTTAATGGCTTCGTTTCTGGGGCCTGCAGAGAGCACACTGGGGTTGGTAGTCAGACTGTTTAGTAAAATCCGCCTGCATTCACACATCCTAGAATCACGGAAGTATTGGTGAAGCAAAGGGAGGGATACTGTGGAGAAGATGTGAAGAAGAAAACAAAATTCTGGGCACCTCACAGTAACATCTTTATAGATGTCAGCTAGTGGCTTTATTGGCAGTTTCAAACCAACATTTTGGACATTCCCCAAGCAGGTGATTACTATACAGTGAGATTCAAAACCCAATCAAATTTATGAGGCAGCTTACGCATTGACTTCACTGTGACATGTTTGTGTGAAAAAGGCATCATGAAAACAGCTCCATTTATTATTTTTTTAATTCAAAGTTTAAAAAAAAGGTATTCTGTTAAATTAGTTACAAAAGCTAAACACACAGAAGAGAAATAGCTATGCCAAATGAGATTGATTTGAAACTTGATAGCCCTCTGATTACTGGTGATGTTCTGCTCATCTGGCTGTCTAGGTAGCTGTTTCACTTCTCTCTGACTGCTCCATTTGTATGCTGTGGGTAGACATTACTCAGGTTCAAAACATCTACCACTGAATACACATTGTTAATGTTTTCCCATATTTGGTTTGCATGAGTGAGAAATACATTGTTGTTGAGTTAAGCCTCATGTTACATCAGAATAACCTAGCCCATGCTGACTGATACACGTGTGAATTCACCTGAATAAACTCTCAAAGTGTATTTGGAGGATTGAAGAATATTAACATGGCAAACAGCTCCATTTATTTCTGGCAAAGTTTAGCTTTTTAACAAGTACCAGCTATATTATGGAAGGCACAAGATGCTAGGAGATCCTTCTTCAAAAGAAATTCCAATTCCTTTCCTGATTAGAGTGACTAAGCTAGTAGAGTGACTAAGCTAGTAGAGTGACTCCACTGGGCATAGCCCGAGGTCAAACATATTTTAAATCACAATCTATACAGATCATTTTCATGTGTATGCACTCTCTAGAATTGTTAGCTATTACATTTTCAGATTAAAAAACAACTAAAATGAGGATTTAAACAATTTACTTAGAAATATCATTTTGAATTTGGTACTGTCACTGCCATTGGATTTAGCTATCTCATGGGAAAGTGACCTAACAGAAAATTCACATAATACTTTTAATTTCTCATCATTCCTCCATCACCATCTCAGTTAATCCTTATCATAACACTCAATGCATCAATTCATTAACCTTTAGAAGAATTAGAGTGTCCCAAGGATATTTTTAAATTTAAAAAAACCTGATCAAACCAATTTTCTCAGTGGTGAATTGTAGCTCAGTATTCTAAATGCACTGTTTCCTTCCTACTCCTCATTCTGCATAGCCCAGCTCACAAGATCTCTTCTACTTTCTGGAAGGAATCCCTTGCCCCTCTAGACTCCAACAGTCCTTTGCTTATTCTTGTCCTCTGGCAGTTATAATTTGCCTTGCTTTAGAGATCCTTATTCTAACACACTACAAATTCCACGAAAACATATTAAAGTTTGTTCACCTCTGTGGCTCCACCATATCTAGAAAGAGCCAAATTATACTGAAAAAATAATTTATTGAAATATGATTATATTGAAATAGGAGCAATTCAATATAATCTTACTAAATGAGACTATGTTCAAAACTAAGTATTATGATAGCCAGCATCATTTAGGTGATTAAACACCACCTAAACAGTCTGAATCATAGATAAATAGAATAATGACAACACAATCTTTAATATCAGGTGGCCTTAGATTCCATATCTGACAATTACTAACAAAAGGACCATGGGAATTAGTTTAGGTTTTATAAATCAGGGGTTTTCCATCTGTAAAATGGATGACATTAGTGTAACATAGTTCTTAGAGTTGTTATTAATAAATATAATGCTTACTATATAATAAAAGACCAACACATGTTCAGTTAAGTAAATCAGAGCAACCTCTCTGCCCACACTCCCACCCAACTTTCTCTCTCTGAATCTCTCTCTCTGCCTGGGTCAAGGAAACCTAAGGCAGTGGTTTTCAAGATGTGGACTCTGGATCAGTAGCATTGGCATCACCTAACAGCTTGTTAGAGACCTTCAGATCCCATACCAAACAGCTAAATCACAAACTCTGGAGGTAGGCTCAGCAATCTGTTTAAAAATTTCTGGGTGATTCTGATGAACACTAACATTTGAGAAGCCACCCTCAAATCTCACTGGCTTAAAAGACTCCTTCTCTCACAGTACATGCATTAACTGGTAGCTCTGTTCCAAATCAACCTCAATGGGAGGCCCAAGATGCAGGGCCTTCTCCAGCACACACGTTACTTCCATTTCCATTTCATTGAGCAAAGCAAGTCGAATGGCCACACCTGATTTCTAGTGCAATCCTAGAACACGCCCTGAAGAAGAGGGAAAATAATATATCTGGACAGCCCCAGGGACAACCACAGTTACTTTCATCTTTTTGGTTTCTTCCCACGGTGAAAATGGAGCTCCTGGTTAAGTCAAATGCCGACCTTTGACCTTGCCTCAAAGGAGGAAGGAGGTTACCCACCTCCACTCATGTGGAAACTTGACTGAGATATTCGGCCGATAGCCTTTAAAAGGGGCATTTTACCCCACTGTCATAAAGAAACTAAATTATTGGGTTAAATTTTTCTCAAGCTTAAATCTTTATTTCATAAGTATTTAATCCTCAAAGCTTGTTTCATCTTGCTAATATTGGATCTAATATAAGATGATATCTGATACAGCTGGAAATGTTTTATATTTTTATCAATATTTCAGTTTTCAGTGCATCCGTAGAGGCCACTGTAACCTCCAGGAACTACACCTCTGCCAGATGAAGATATGTGAGCATCACCCATGTTCACTCAAATGTTCAGCACCTCTCAATCCTCAGCAGGCAGGCCTTCTCATTAGCTCTCCACACCCACTCACCAAGTCACCGAGCCATTGCATACGCTGTGCAATCTGTGTACTGTAGAACATTAACAGTCTAAAGGGTACCAGCACATCACCAACATCAGGTATTTGTATATTTATTAAGAATCATTCACACAGCTGGCAGTAAGACGTCTATTTTTCTTTAACAAATCAGTTTATTCTGCCAAAGAGAAGTAAACTGTCTTGTCTTGAGAAAAAGGATGAACTTTTTTTTTTAACAGCACAAAGGCTGCTTAAGGGTTAGAGATGACCTGTGTACTATTTTACCCAAGTTTCTGCTTGATGCATTGTCATGGGCCTAATGTGTTTCACAACCTAGCTATATTCTTATAAAGCTACTTATAGAAATTGAGCTTTTGCAAATTGAATTTCTCTTACAAAGGGAGACTCAAAATATGCAGTATAATTATAATAGTTTAAAGCTGAGTCCTCTAGTAATACTAACAATTAACACACTGACATACCCTTGATAGATCTTCTCAAACCAACCTGTCTGGATACAGACACACACACACACACACACACACACACACACAAATACACACGCATATGTATAGTAAGTGAGGGTATTCTGTTTCAGCTCATTCAGCTCTATAGCAAAATTTGCAAGATAAGAGAAAATAAGAGAATTATCAATAATTATTTAGAGTGAAGTCCCTAAATGAGAGGTTTCAGGTCATTTAGGTAAAAGTTCTGGGAAATAATTTTTTTTTCAAATTTTGTAAACAGCCTTCTCAAGTCCTGACTCTGTTTCTATACTACATTGTGATCACATTTGGGTAAATGGCTTAGCAGTCAACATGTGAATTCTTAAGCCGACCACATTCTTAAGAGCATATATAGGAGTGCGAGATTCATGATGAGAATTACATTCAGTCTAGTATGAAAAGTACACGTGTGTGTTGATGTAATTAATAGAAGTGGTGTGTTAGGCAGATGCATTGCCAGGCCCTGAGAACACAGCACTTTTTGTTCCCAGTCAATATTGTTGAAGTGTGGTCGCAGCTTCCTTCCTGAACCACGACCACTTCTACTGAACTTCTCCCAAGGTCACTAACAGCTCAGCCTAAAACAAAAGCTTGAGTGTCAAATAATCTGAAAATACACTGATCACCTCTTGAGTAAATCCTGGTGCCTGTGAATGAGCCTCTCTGAGGGTAAATCAGACAAGATATTTGAGGGAATAGTCTGCTTTGAGTCTCCTTGGAGACAAAAATTTGAAAGAATGAAGGAATTCGGTCCTTAATTCGGGACCTTAATTGAAAAAAACACAAGCAGAACTTTGAAAACTGAAGTCAGAGTCCTTCAAAACTGTTAGTCCTTCTTTACACTGATTTAATTTACCAAATTTTACTTTTTGTATGTTCAGGACTTTTCTGCTGCACCAAGCAAGCATTTAAATCAACCCTTCCTACTGCCAGCAAAAGTCAGCAGAGGAGGAAAGAATGTAGAGGATAAAATATAGTTTACCTCTTCCTACAGACTGGATGTATTGCTTGTAAAAGTTGTGACACACATGGTTCTGGCCTGGAACACTTTTATGCAACCCCTAACTAAAGACTCATACTCCAGACATACAAAAATAATTACAAAATGACTCAGATCTCTTCATGTACTTTTTTTTTCTGTTTCTTTTTTTTTTTCACTGTGGTAAGAACATTTAACATGAGCTCTACCCGCCTAATCAATTTTCATTTGTACCATACAGTACTGTTGACTACAGGTACCATGTTGTACAGCAGAGCTCTAGAACTGATTCATCTTATATAAGTGAAACTTTATGCCTGTGGATTAATAACTCTTCATTTCCAGAAAATGTAAATCAAAACCACAATGAGATTTCACCTCACACTTGTCAGGATGTCTCTCATCAAAAACAAACAAACAAACAAAAGATAGTAACTGCTGGTGAAGATGTGGAGAAATTAGAACCCTTGTACCCTGTTGGTGAAAGTGCAAATTGGTAGGGCCACTATGGAAAACAGTATGGAGGTTTTTAAGAATTAGAAATAGAATTACCATATGGTCCATCAATCCACTTCCGGGTATTTGTTCAAAAGAATTGAAATCATGGTCTTATAGAGATATGAGCAACCCAGTGTTCACTGCAGCACTATTTACAATAGTCTAGGCCTGGAAGCAACCTAAACATCCATCCATCAACAGATGAATGGATAATGAAAATGTGATACATACACACTCATGAGTGTATTCATATACTTTTAAAATACCTACTACAGTAACCTTTACTCTGTCTTCCTTAAAACCCCTTTAAAAAGCCCCCAGCCCTAGAAAACTAAATATTGTGGAAAAAAACACTTCTTTTTTTTTTTTTTACTTTACCTCTATTGTCCTCCTCCCCTTGCCCTTTGTAACAGACACTTCCATGAAGCATGGGCAAGAAAAAACACTGAGAAGCACAATATCTCCTTTAAAGTTCATGGGGAAATGGGAAAGAGGAATTCTGGAAATCTCACTTAATCATTTCTATCCAGCACATTAAATTAAAATGTAATACTTGACCCACATTTTTTAAGAGACACATTTTCAACTGCCCTTAGGTCCAATTACAGATTACCTGTAAGCTTAACATCCACATACTTTGAAAATTCTTTCTTTCTTTCTTTTTAACTTCTACTTTCTTCTAAGTAGTGTCTAGGACTTAGCAGTCATTACCCAAATTTAGTGCTGACCTACCAAAAAAGATACATGAGTTTGAACTTAGGGAATATAAAAGAAAAGGAGGGTATGGGTTTCCATTTTTGTCAAAGTGCTGACAGTTGTTTAAAGAACACTATTGGATCATTTATTTTAATAGCTCTCCATTTCCTGTTTCAGTTTGTAATACCTATGGGACATAGGAAATAAGTGCTATTCTAGACAAGTTTCTTTTGGTAAACATTGATCCACTTGCTCTTATTCTGATTGGAGCTGAAATAAACTTCTCCTTCCCTATGTTTATTCCCCATTATTTCAGATGGATATCCGGAGCCGACCTAAAGTTGTTGGCCACAAAATCCTTTCAGCACAATCACTGTCAGACCCTTGGGCATTTTACAGTAGTTTCCTATTTCAGAAAAGAGTAAAAAAAGAAGATCTCATCTTGCTTTCTTTTGCATGGAAAACAAACAACAAACCTATTTTAAGAAAAAGGAAAACTTTTGAGGAAACGACATAATTACGTGGTAAAGTGTACTGATCAGTTTTCTGGTAGATCTCCTTTCACATCATGGGCAAGTGACTTCATTTCACCAGACCAGCTCCGACAACTATATAATGGAATTAACAGTACTATAGTCTTCAGAGCTTATTGTGAGGATTCACTAAGACAATGCTTAACAAACATAAGACCTAGGCAAAGTCATATTAACTTAGTACCTATGGACTCAGCTCAGACCATGGTACTAGAAGAGAAGAAATACCATAAGAATATATGTGTGTGTGCATACACACACACACACATATACACACATACCTTCGGACGAGTGGTATACTGTCTTGGAAATGCATAAAAACTAGTCCAGAGTCCACATCCACTGTTGGCTCTAATGGGAAATATTCTCTACAGAGAAAATATTACTGCCAAGCATATTCTTAGAGCTGCTTTAAAAAACACATACCCAGCAACATGTCCTGGCAGAAATAAAGGCAAGAATGAGGATAGGCTATTTCTAGACAAAAATATATGAAATGTATGCAGAGAAGAAAAATCAAGCCTATACAAATTCCTGCTTCTCCCACAATTGTTGAGGTCTACATACCAAGAGTTTTTTCTTACTTTTTGTTTTAATATTTTAATTATGGAATATTTCAAAGTTATCCAGAAAAGAAGAGAATAATGATGAACTTCTATGTACCTTAACTCATCCTCAACAATTACCAGCTCATTTATTTTAATCTATACTCTTTACTCACTCCCACTCCCAACCACACCACTCTTTTCTACTCCTATGCAGTAATGAAGTGATGGGGGCTGGGCTGTGTTGCAAACAAATCTTTTTGTTCTTGTTTTTTTTTTAAAAAAACGAACAACTGGACTCTAAGGGCAGTATATTTTCCCCTTAGAGAAGTGGGAGGTGCAGGGCATGAGAAGGATCAGAAATCCCCAAGGGAAGGAGGGTCTCCTTAGTTATTAACATAAAATAATGTTATTCTTTTAAAATAATGTTAAAACATTTAAAATAATGTTATTTCAATCCACAGGCCTCCAGGAGATTACAAGTCTCCTCTCTGTTCGTTTGGGACCCTAGAACAAAAGGAAGCCAGGGAAACAGACTCACGGGGAACAATGTGTGGCATCCACCAACACCTTCTGGAGCCACAGTGGTAGAAAAGGCGGTGTTGAGATCAACACGGCAGCATCTTCTGCTCTCCTGGAGGTAGCTTCTCATCTTCTGCTCGTACTCTTTAGCCTAAGGGGCAGCGCACCATAGGCCTGAGAACCCCCAAGGGCCTTGTTTGAACATGAGACCTTATCAGTGTTAAGGCATAATTTCTGAATAACTGGATACTTCCTTGTCCATCACCTTCAGCAGACGTCTATGACTCCATTCAGACATCTATGACTATGAAAAAGCCCAATAGTCTCAAGTTGTGTGGTTAATGATTTCTTTTTTTTTTTAAATATCTGTCTCTTTACTAAGAAAAACTATGAGGTGAAATTTCATGACCCTCTTTTTCAGGACTTTGCACAAAAACTTCAAGAGAAGATATTTTAAAAATGAGGCTGAGTATGTCTAGATCCCAGCAACAAATAGTGTATTAAGTATCTACGGCTGCATAACAAATTTTCCCCTAGCGAGCAGCATGAATGAACAGTGAGTAATTTTCTCAAAGTTTCTATGGAACAAGAATCTAGATGTAGTTTATCTGGGACCCTCTGGTTCAAGGTCTTTCCTAAGTCTGCAGTCCAGCTGCAGGCTGGGGCTATGGCCATCTTAAGGTTCACCAGGGGCAGGTCCCCTTCCAATCTCACTCATATGACCGTTGTGAGCCTTAAGCTCCTCAGAGGCTATAAGACTAAGGACCTTAGTTCCTCACTGAGAAACCACCACAAACAGCTATGAAAAGAATCCTGGTGATTGGTTTTATTAATTTTTTTTGGCCTTTCATGTTTGATACAGTGAAACCCATATATTTATTTATTTATTTATTTATTTATTTATTTTTTTTGTGGTATGTTTATTTATTTATGCACAGGCTCCGGACGCGCAGGCCCAGCGGCCATGGCTCACGGGCCCAGCCGCTCCGCTGCATGTGGGATCCTCCCAGACCGGGGCGCGAACCCGGTTCCCCTGCACCGGCAGGCGGACGCGCAACCACTGTGCCACCAGGGAAGCCCCCATATATTTATTGTAAAATTAAACTTAAAATCGTTCTGCCTGGAGAAAATGCAAACCCTCAAAGTGCCCCAGTGCTACCCTGATATCCATCACCTAGCCAATCCTCTACTTACCCGTCACATCTCCTTCTTCTGGGAACATATCTTTGTCTCTCCAGATTAGGCTCGTTGTCTCTGTGATTCAATCTCATGTCACCCTGTACATCTACATGGCATTGATCCCCCATAACTGATAACTATCTAATGTCCCTACCTCACTGTGCCAAGTACTCTGTTAAGCAGCACATATACTTAACCCATGCAAATTCCCCCAAACCTCAGGAGACGCATGTCATGATATTTATGCTACAAATGGGGGAACTGAGCCCAGAAGGTTAAGTGGACTTAACCTCACTCTAGGTTATTACATGGAAATGTGGGGACTCACACTCCACTCCCTGACTCCAAAGTTTAAATTCCACCAATAATTCATCTCTTTGCTTTGCCTTTATTCATCTTACCTCTAACACACATGGGATAAGGAAACAAACAAACAAACAAACAAACATTTGGCACAAAATCTTAACTTTCAGCAAAGTTTTAGCTAATATCCCTACCAAATCACAGAGAGTGGGTCTCAGCCAGCAATACGCCCTGCCTGCCCTGCTGAAGTAAGAACGCAGGACTAGGACTCATGAATAGAGCAGTGTGTTGAGCCAAAAGGTAACATTTTATGTGGTCCGTTCTTGGGTTGTAACTGCACTCCCTTTAATGCCCTTTTGTTTCTCACTCTCAGAAGTGTGGGCTGAGAAAGAGATTAATTATAGTGAGCCCATGCTGCTGCCCACTGACAGAATGTTTCTCATAAACTGCAGCCTAGGGATAGATGTTCCTATAACAAAATGAAATGCGAGGCCATCCCCCCTCTGGAAAAGACTGAGAATAAGCATTACTCTACTTGGGTTGAGAGATGCTCAGACTATTTAAAGGGCACTTCCTTTTCTTATCAGTAGCCACATCCCTTGAAATGACAAGATTGTCTCACCGTTGTCCTAACACACCTGTTTAGGTGTGTGTATGGATGCACACATGCACGCATTCCAGACATAAACATCACATATATGTGGACTCAGACACATGCATTCACACACACACTTGGGGGTACGTACATAAACACACACACACACACACACACACACACACACACACCCCAAACTCTAGAGAGAAGAAATCAAGCTGGCTCTGAGTCTGACAGACTGCTCCTCAGATTCTGGTTCCATCATGCATTATCTGTAAAATGTAAATGTTTCTTTCCTCTCTGAGATTCAGTTTTCTACAATCTATAAATTAGGTATAATACCATCTCTTTAATGGGATTGTTATAAAAATTGCATTTAAGGATACAATGCGTGCAGATATAACTTAGCATAGGGCCTGATGCACAGTGAGCACTGATGGAATGGTCTGCAGATCATGTACATTCCTAGGATCCAAATTAGGCAAGAGCCATCTTGGTTATTATACACAGTAGCCTGTGTATAATCCAAAGAGGAAAGAATTGAGACAGGTTTTTTTATGGAAGGATCTGAGGTTTTCTTTGGATCCTTTTAAGTTTTTTTGCAGTGAAGGAAAGAGAAAAGGAGAAATTAAAAGAAAGAAAGGAAAAGACAGACTCTTTAGAAGATACAATAAAGGATTCATAATCATTGACTTAACCAAGAGTAATTAAGGAAAAAAAAAGGCGCAGGAAGGGTGGAGAAAGAGCATTAAGCTAAGCATCAAAATGACCTGGAATCTGGTCCAGGCTCTACCACTGGCTGACCTGTGACCTTACTCAAGCCACATCCATCCCTGGGCTCCATATTAAATAAAAATTCCAACACTCGATGGGATGCTTTATAACCCCTTTCAACCCTGATGGTCTATGATTTTGGTTCTACTCCTACGAAAGAATGGAGATATCCAATGTTTTATTAAACAAGAACCAAAACAAGTAAACAAATACAAGTCTAATAATAATGAATACAAATGAATACATACCATTATCAGGCAATTCTAATAATAAAACATGGACTTATTCCACCCAGTACAGTCCAAACACAGTTCTCAAAACTCCACAGCTAATTATTAAGAAGATAGTTTGCAAGTTCATGGAAGGAAGGAAGGAAGGAAAGGAGGAGGGAAGGCCAGGAGGAAGGAAGAAAAGAAAGAAGGAAAGACATAAGGAAGTTCAGGGAGGGAAGGAGAAAAATTAGATGTGATCTTTAGGAGCCAGCATGAATTATACTCTTAAAATGAAAAGTTATGTTTCTCTTTCTTTGCCACCCAGTACTCTGCAACCACATGATTTTGAAATGCACCCAATAGGGAAGGAAGAAGAGCCAAGGAGGGAAATGAACTATGTATTCTTACATTAGCATTTCAAAATAATACGCTGTTGCTGTTATAATTTTATAAAATAGGACAAAAATCCATTATAGAAATTATTAGTTGTTGAGTCTGATGGTGACTCTTTATAAAATAATAGTCTCCTTGGAAGAACATCAATGACAGCTAAGGACACTATTTGATATATATACACATTTGACAGAGGCCATCAATTGTTCAATGGGTCAACCTAAATATTCGTATCTAGAATTCTGCCAGAAATATTTTTACTTGGATCTTTCTAGTACAACATTTTTTACAGACTTAGATAATTACACAAAAGAATCATTTATCTCATTTACAGATAATATAAAACTTAGGTGACATGCCCTAGCTACTGAATAACAATCAAGAAAAAAATTTTTTGATCAGTAATTCCAATCCCAGCATTTTATCCTAAAACAAAAATTAAGTAAATGTCATTGGAATATAGGCTACCCAAAATAGAATAGCATTTCCTAAAATATTTTTTATTATTTAATAAGACCTGCATGAGTAATTTTAGATAATTATGATACATCCATACGATGAAACATTTAATAATCACTTTTAGAAGAAAATGTACTGATACCCCAAATGATGATACTGTATTGATAACTCTGTGTGTGTATGGGGGTACCTGCAGAAGAATATTACAGCATAATAACATTAAAAAGGCCAAATTGCTTTTTTAAACTTGCAAGAACATATACTGAAAAGTTAAGAGTAATTATGTTTGGAGAGTGAGATTATGCCTAATATATTCCACTATCTCCCTCTTTTACATTTGTTTATGTGTGTATATAAAAATTTTAAAGACTTCTCATGATTTGGAAATAAAAGTGTTACCACTGACTGTAAGTGACCTTATGTGTGGCTGAACTAGGATAAAAGGGCAAAGATCAGAGGGAAGAAACTTTCATCTCAATAAGATAAAGAGCTTTCTCAGCATAAGACCATCCAACAAAGGGGTGTAGTACCTTATAAAGCAGGAAGTTCCAAATTGGAGGCTAAATCATCATTAGAGAATATAGTAGAAGATACTCCATCAGGTAAGAGATTGACCCAGGTGGTACCTCATGTTACAATTTTAATAGTTCTCACTAGTAATTATAGGAACTCAGAAAAGACAACCTAGCATTTCCGAGCCATCGGTTAAGACAAACTACAGGTAGTAGGGGGTCTCACACATCCAACTTTGATCATTAGAGAATGACTCTTGAAGCTTCAGAATATGAAGAAACAGCATTTTGCCAAGGCACACGTTTGAAATGTGGATTCAAAGTGATTAGTATTAGATACTGAGTGTATCTGACTATCCAACAGGAATATTGCATTGTTTAAAATTTAGTTTGCTTATCTTCTATTTACTATGTTTCTGAAATAAGAACATGCTCTACCCTGGTGGTATTTTTGAACTTTGGGATTCTTCAGAATGTTGGTATTAATTCTTCAGAAAAATTAAATCCTAGTGACAAATGATAAGAAGGATGGAGAGTGCTAGATTCTGCCAACATAGTGACACCCACTGAAAAAAGGACCTTGGAAGCCTCTCTCTTCCTCCTTTCTATGCTCTTCAGACTTATGTGCCTGCACTGTGTTATCTGTCACTGAGGATACTATGGGGAAAGAATTATCCTTGTGTTCAAGGAGACTTTAATATTCTTGGGGAAAAGCACTCCATTTGCTCAAATATAGCAGGTGCAGAAATGAAAGTTAATGACAATGCTTTAAAGTTTCATGCCACCTTGACATATGTGGGTTAATCTGAAAATATTCAAGTGAAATTTTGTTTTACAATAATTCTTTGTATTGTGTAGAGCAGATCTTTGTATGCCCATTTTGCAGATTAAATAGTTCACTTTATACTTGCTATTGGCTGAATTGTGTCTCCCCAAAATTCGTATGTTGAAGCCCTAACCCCCAATGCGATGGTATTTGAGATGGGGCCTTTGAGAGATAGTAATTAGGTTTAGAAGAGGTTATGAGGGTGGGGCATTCTTGATAGAATTAGTGCCCTTATAGGAAGATAAACCAGAGAACTGCTCTCATTCTCTCTCTTTCTGCTGTGTGATGACACAGTGAGAAGATGATTGTCTGCAAGCCAGAAAGACAGCCCTCACCAGAACCTAACCATGGTGGCATCCTGATCTTGGATTTCTCAGCTTCCAGAACTATGAGAAATAAATTTATGCTATTTAAGCCACCCAGGCTATGGTATTTGTTATGGCAGCCTGAGCAGACTCAATGTGAATTCTTATGGTAAAGGCAATGGGCATATAAACAGTTCAGGGAGGAAAACTTTCACGTGAACTGGTCCGGAGGGTTTTAAGAGAGATTGCATGATTTGAGGAGTACAGATGGGGTGAGCCATCCAGACAATAAATTACATGAGAACAAGGACTGTAACTGTCTTGTTTACTGTTATATCTTTAACATGAAAATTCCGGCAATAGGATGTACATTAAGTTGCTCAGTAAATGCTGAATGAAGGAAAAGATGGATGAATAGTATAGACTGACAGCATATGGTCCTGCAGTCCGAGGCCCATACTATACCCTGTAGCCCTAAATGTCAAAGAGCCTGGAACAGCTCACTACAACACTTTATACAAGGAAGCTGGAATTCCTCCCACTAGAGGTGGAAGGGGCATTTATTCTTTCTGTAAACGTTTATCCAACTCGCACGGTGAGGCAGGTGCTGGCCGGGGTGCCTGCTGCTCCTATTCTGGTCTATGCCCTCTTCCTTATTCTCCTGGATCACTGTAATGGCCTCTTGGTATCTCCCTTTCCATTTAGTCCTCCAGGTCAGGAGATGCGAGAGGGAACAAGGCCAACCAATTACACTTCCCCCCTAGAGTTTATCAGGCTCCCTCTGTTAGGATTTGACACATCAGCACTCCTTTCCTCTCCATTTACACACGGAGAATTTGAAATGTGACCAGAGTGCATGCAGACTGGTTGTAGGAAACTTTATTTCCTTTCCTATTGAAGCCAGAATTAGAAGTGCCAGAGCTGAAGGTAATTTCACAATACAAAACTATCATTTGTTTTAGATAATGAACCAGAGGCTCAGACAGATCAAACAGCTTGCCTAAAGCCATGCTGCTAGTTTTGGGTAGCTTCTTTGTTCTCTCCTTTTAGGGAGTGAGGAGCCCAGTGTTAGAATGATGAGGAATCCAGAATCTGTCCATAATCAGCCCTCGATCACAGTCATATGTCTTCTCCCGAATGGACTTCAATGAATAGTAAAATGAAAATGTTTGGGGGTGGAGGGAGTTAGTTGAAACTACCTTGTTCTTTGCGCCCAAGAGTAAAAAAAAATCCTGACTGCTGGTGATAAGCTAGAGAAACACTGAATCAAAGACAATGTGATCCTGAAGAAAGTTTTTCAGTCAATTTTATGCCACCAACTACTTCTGTTGGAAGCTCAACTGTACATACTACCTGCAGCATTCAAATTGTGTAAGTAAAACACATAACAACAACGAAGATATGCTAGGGGTGAAGCTGTAGGATGAGACAATACTATGGCTGTAGGATGACAAGACCTCTTTACTTATCTGCAGGAGACTATGGGGCTTTTTACGGAAGAGATAATTGTGCTTCCAGTAATAAAGCTGCGGCTTCAGGCAGAGGAGGAGGGTGAAGAAGGGTATGGACAGTAAGAGGAGAAAGAGGTAGTAGGATCTGAGATTCTGACTTCAGGAGGGGTTATCAGTAAGGAACAAGGTGAGAACACTTTGTTCTCAGTCAATGTAAAGTTTTAATCTTTTAATGCAACACACCTGATAACAGGACATTATTTTTCTTTTGATCGTGTAGAAACTTTAACATTTTACCCCAAAGGGTTCCACAGCTATGATCCTATCTCGTTTTCAACTCAACCTCCTTATATTAGGCAGCTATTTTTATTTCCTCTAGAAAGGGAAGACAATGCACAAAGAGTTGTACTGTGACTTGCCTGAGGTCACAGTAAATTGATGACAAATCTGGGATTGATCTCAGACTTTGAGTCCCAGGCTTCTGCCCCTCTCTCTAGGTCAGTCCTGTATCTTTTTTTTTTTTTTTTTTTTTTTTTTTTTTTTTGCGGTATGTGGGCCTCTCACTGTCGCGGCCTCTCCCGCTGCGGAGCACAGGCTCCAGACGCGCAGGCTCAGCGGCCATGGCTCACGGGCCCAGCCGCTCCGCGGCATGTGGGATCCTCCTGGACCGGGGCACGAACCCGTTTCCCCTGCATCGGCAGGTGGACTCTCAACCACTGCGCCACCAGGGAAGCCCAGTCCTGTATCCTTTTGATGGAGAGATCCAACCCTGAATATTGCACCATGAGGTGGTTTGAAGGGGAGTATCTTGCTCTGTATCAATCAGATTCAAAATCTCACAGGTTCCTCAAATATGCTCTGGGTAGAGACCAACTGGGGACTAGTTTCGACCTTACTGAACCTTCAGTTCGGTAAATACCTTATGAGAACTCACTAAATGGGAGAAAGATTTTGTATTTCTTTCATTTTACTTTTTCAAAAAAGAGTTTGGCCCTGAAAATTAAGCCAGTTATTTTGTAAAATGCCCTTCAATAGCTAAGTTTGTCTTAGCTCTCCTCATGATTAGACCCAGTTTATGCATTTTTTTATAAGAATGCCAGAAAAAGGATGTTGTGTGCTTTCAGGGCATCATATCAGAAGATACACTGATGTCATTTTGTCCCAATATTGGTTATGTTAGCTTTCATAATATGATTAAGATGGTGTCCAGTTTTCTTCACTATGAAGTCACCCTTTTCCTCTTTGTGATAATCAGGTAATTTGGGGAAAATAATTTCAGATTATGTAGATATCCAACAGCGACATAGTAGAAGCAACAACACAGTAGTCCTAAATGACATTATTTTCAAACATTTTGACATAGATATGGGAATATTTTTTTAAAGTTCTCCATATGATTATAACATATTGCAAACTACTATCCTAGAAGTATTGACTTGGGAAAATGTCAGTGTAGGGAGAAGAATTTATGCAGACTATTATTACACTAAAAAGAAAGAAAGAATGAAACATTTGTCAATCTAGTAATGTGTATGAGCATAGAAAAAATAGACATGGAAAAACATGAAATATGGGAATTTGATAAATTTGATAAAGCTGGCTAGTAATAGGTAAAGAAGTGTTCAATAGACTATTCCCTATTGTTTCTTGTATGCTTATAATATCTCATAATAATATTTAAAATATTTAAAAATCTATATAAATACATAAAACCTTAACACTATGTGCTTTCCAGAATTAAAAATGAAAAATAATCATTTAAAAATTTACACCTTTGTATATTGTTTCAAATTGTTTCAAAATATGTGTAATCTTTTTGCAAAATGCTGAATTCAATAGTTTTTTTTTAAAATATAATAACCTAAGTCTCATATATGCACAGTTAGCCTGTGAACCACAAGTCAAGATACTTTTTCTCATTCTTATCTGGCTTCCTTATCCTGAAGCAACCCTAGGAAGCTTCTTACCTTTTTGAGCTACTCTAGTTGGTTTTAATATAATGTCTCATAGTTGGTTGGGTTATGATGGAAGGAATATAGGAAGCGGGCTCAACATACATCTCTCCAGGCCTAAAGGAACACTTTCTCACACCCCAGGAATGAGTCCTGCTTTAGAGACCATCTCCATGCTTGGCGCTTATCCCACTGAGATGTCTCCTTTACCTTTTTTCACATTGCAGTACTTAAATACTGCAGAAATAATTACTTAAACCTAGAGAAGATTATGAGAAATCAATGAAAAGATTAAAAGGGAGGATTGGGCCCAGGAACAGACACCTGAAACATATCTCCAGAGTCTTTGTCATGCTACCGAGAGGGAACAAATAGACTAGATCACAATTAAATACATGCAATTATATAAAAATAATTACCAAGCCCCATCAAACAAATAAAAAAACAAATTTAAATTAGTAAAAAGAACTGCACAAGACTGTGAAATACTTGTGCACTCAGCCAGTGCTGGCAGCAAAATAAATTTTTTCCATCTTTCAAAAGGGCAATACTCTGAACAGGTAACATGAGCCATAAAAATGATACACACTTTGACCTAGTGATCTCAGTGCTGAGAATTTATCCTAACGCAAAAATAATAGTAAAGCAAACAAAGATAGCAAAACTAGATAACAACAGGAGTTTGTAAAGTAAATTTCAGTGTGTCAGCTCTCTAGACCACTATACAATCATAACAAATAAGCTTTCTGAAGCCCAAGTCGATTCTCAGAGAAGCTGATATGAAATCATAGCAGGGAGAGAGTTCTTAGAAATAGCCAAGTTCACCATACTCTAAGATGCTCAGTATCAATTTTAGAGCTTGCTAATGCAGATCTTAAGGCCTGAATCTCAATTGCTCATTCAGGCCATGACAGAGCCCAGGCTTGGTTCCCATGCTTGGCTCTCCCAGGCCAGCTCTCTGCCATCTCATTATCAAATTGGGTTTCTGAGTTATCAGCAGATATAATGTTATTGTCCTTCCAGAAGCCTAACTAAGGGGACTCTTATAGTCTCCTGTGGTGCTAACCAGGAGGAATTCAAAAGAATAATCCAGTACATGAGTTTACTGCTGGCAGAATCAAGCTCTGGTAAACTCTAGTCACTTTTCCCCTGCCAGCTGCCCAGCTTGTCAAAATGTCTAATAGAGAAAGAGGGTGTCAAAAATAATTGCACTAGACAGAGTTTAACAGGCAAGGGAGACTTTATTCAAGACTATTGCAAAAGAGGAGACAGAATGAGCTCAACTCTGCTGAAATAAAAGGCAGGAGAGTTTTTAAGTACCTGGTGAGCTATTGGAAAATAGTGGAGGGCGTTAGGGAGGAATTTGTTCAATGTGATTAGACCAGCTGTTTGCTAACTGGTGCTTATCAAAGTCAGCCTCCTACCCTTCCACAGAGACTGTGAAATTAGGCTGCTATCTTTCTTGATAATTAAAGGAATAGCTCCTATCCTTGAGAAAGACATTCCTGTGTTATAAAACTGGCAAGTGCTAGGAGGATTTACATCTCAAAGGGGCAGAAAAAGTATTTATAATTTCAAGTTTTCTAAAGTAAATGCTCCAAGAAAATGCAAGTCAGGGGACTATGTTTCAAAAGCAAACTTGTGTGAAGATTAGTCAAGCTGAAGGGAATATTAAGGCAATCTGGTCAGGAGAGAACATCCATGAGAAGGCAGCTGGCTGGGATCATGTTTGTTTGGGAATCATATCTTTCTGGACTGCCTTGTATCAATAATGGTACCATACTGTCATCAATTTTATTATTTTATTCTAATGGCTGGGTAGATGCAATGTATTTTTGCATGGTCAGCTCCTTATCAATTACGTCTGTGACAGGTCACACGAAAGCAGATTCCGGGAAGCCAACTGGACAACAGATTTGTGTGCCAGAAGTTTACTGGCAAGTGTTCTTCTCAGGATCCAACTCTGTGGGGGGAATGAAGAAAGTAGGGTTGGGCAGAAGGAGAAGTACAAATGTGTTGCAATCTCAGTGAAAGTCTCAGTCAACCCTGTGGGGAGTTTTAGAGCTAAGAAGGCCAGTATGGTTGTCTTTTATTAGATGAGGTGCTCAGGTCTCTGAATGCTTACTTGATGATTCATTACATGTAAACTCCCTCAGTGGCCCCCTGGAAGGAAACATGACCTTGGGTGAAGCAGTTCTCTTCAGCTGAAGGCAATCACTAAAGGGGGAAACTCAACTTCAAGGTGACTATACAATTTAATATATCCCATTCAGACTCTCCTGATCACAATTATAAATTATGCTTCACAATTTTTACATGCATCATCACCTGAAACTGTCATGGTTATTTGTATAATTGTTTGTGTCTCTCCCTCCATCTAGAATATAAACTCCATGAAGACAGAGACCTTGTCTGTTTTATTTAACCTTGTGTTCACAACACGTACGTAGCATGTTTCATGGATTATAGTAAATAGTAATATCAATATTTGCTGAATAAATCAATAAATGGATGTGTCAAGTGTTTTCTGTGTATTAACAATTAGAAAGTTCTATGAAAGATTTTCGACCCTATCCAGGGATGACCCATTTTTTAAAAGCCCTGGTCTTGAAGAAGTCCAGCTCCTGAAGCTGGTCTTCTCTGTATCTTAGTTTAGGGCAATCCTCTCCATTAGGGTACAGATTTTTGTGCATTCTTTTCTCTATGGCACTTACAAAAATGCCTGGCATTTAGATGATGTTTGGTATTATTTAATAGATAAATGAATAAATGAGATAATAAATAGATCAATCTTAATCCTTCCTCTTGGAGCCATAAGAAATTAATCTGACACTCCTCTATGTAACCTCCATTTAGTCCTTGAAACTTCTGGTCTGCTCCTACTTAATCTTTCTAAGACAGTATCTCTGAGGTTTTCTCATCATTGCTCAGATGACTAGTTTCTAAACTCCTTCAACATCCTGGCCTACATCTCTGGACTAAAATAAAGGTACTCCAGAGGCTTACTCAAGTTTTATTGATTCACATTTCCCTCCACAACTATGACAGAAGAACCCTGAGAGCAGAGACTGTGTCCCATTCTTTTCTCTAAATCCCCACACTACCTAGTACAGCACTTCACAACAGTGCATGTAGTAGATACTAAATAATATTTGCAAATGAAGTTATTAGCCACTTTTAAGATGGCAAGTTGACAAATTCAAGTCTAACTAAGTTGATTAATGACTAAACATCTTTCCCTTTGCTTTTCTCTTTCATTCGTTTTTTCTCTCTCTCTCTTTCTCTTTCTCTCTCTCTCTCTCCCTCTCTCTCTCACCTGTGGAACTTACCCTATGGAAATGCTCCCCCCTACCACAATCTAACTGAGGTTTTCCAATAATTATAATAGTTGTCAGAAGACACACCATGCCTTAGATTCTAACAGTAGCACTTTCTTAAAACCAAGATGATTCTTTGCTCATAAATCTTTCAATTTGTATAGTAAGTGATAAAATCCATAAGAGAAAATTAGAGAATATGGGGGCAAGAACATGAATTTATTGCAAATAAGGTAAAAATAAAACAGAAGAACATAGACTGAAGAAAGTTTGAATCTACAGCTTAATTACTAATATTTAATGCAAATGGCCTCTTTCCAACAACTCTGGAAATAATTTGCACAATTCATTAGTCCATAGAAATCTACCATCTACCAGCTGTGTATGTCCCATAATTACCACTAAAACTTTTTCTCCCTAGTCCCTCCTATTTGTCTGTATATTAGTTCACACTGTATTAGAAACAGTCTTTAGTACCAGGCACCCAGTGGTAGGTAAGACAGACAAAGCTCTGAATTCTTGGGATTTCATTCTAGCATTGAAGATAGATATTAATCACGAAATTATACAATTGATTGAATACAGTGATGATGCATCTTTCTGGTTAGTCTCAGACAGCAAATGATCATTAGTTTTCCCATTTTATAGATAAAGATACTGACCCTAAGAATGTAACAAATAATGTTTATAATATCACCTAAAATGCATTGATCTTTATGATATGGCAGACTCTTATGTACTCTATTTCAGTTACCCTCATGGCCATCCCATTAAGATGAAGAAGCTCACAGAGGTTAGGAGACATTTCCAAGGTCACACAGCCAGTACTTAGGAGAGGTAGAATTTAATCTCCTGCCAGATCCTGTGTTCTGAACTTCAAGCTGTACTGAAGACTTTTGGACAAACTGAAGCTTTGGGAGGTGGAATGATGGGCCCAGGATCATATGTCTGGTAAGTAAAAGAAGATGTAACCCAGCATATCTGACCCCAAGGATCATATGTTTGGTAAGTAAAAGAAGATATAACCCAGCTATATGACTCCAAGGTACCACTAAACATGAAGGATTGAGTTCCTCAATGTTCTAAGTTGGGGCCTGAGCATATCTTCATTGGGACCTAAAATTCTCCAATACAGAGCCCACCTTGCCCCTCAGGCAGTAGAAGAAATAGACATCCTGCACCCTGCTCAGTCACTCCTACCCACCAGGATAACTGTCCCTCTCTTTTCTGACAATACTGTTGCCTTTCTTCTTTCTATTCTCTCCAGAAAACTCCCCTTCTTTGAAGAGGCTTCACACATTTTACTACAAGGTTTATGAGCTCTCCCTGCTCTGCATCCCCTCAGCAATGATCAACTCCATGTGCACTTCATTAATCTGCACCTGTTTATGTGCTGCTCTGAGAATGTTCTTAAGTCATTTTCATGTATGTGCACTCTTTCTCCTCAATTCAGATTTACGTTTTTGCAAGGCAGGATTAGAGCCCTTTATGGTTTTTGCAGTAACCTCCACAGAAGGTTCAGTTCCTGCAAACAGTGGGGTTAATTAAATCAAGCCACCTTCACCTACTTCCCTGGACATACTGATGCAAACTGATCTTGTGGGGAAAAATAATTGTCTTCAGACAGAACACAAAGCAGAAAGTGTTGCACCTATTGGAAAGAGGCAGACAATACCTCAGAGGACTACATGGGATGGAGAGAATCCTTCCATTTTAGGGGTAGAGGACACATCAGGGCAGTCAGAATGAAGATGACATCTGAGTTGAACTTCAAAGGATGGTAGTAATTGGGTATTTACAGAGGGGAGAATACTGAGATGGATGGAACAATGGAAACAATGTCCCCAATGAGGTAACTGCAGTCAGACATGAGGAGGAGAGAAAGGGTCCTTTAGGGTGGGCCACTGGGTACAGCGATGTATGCAAAGGAGAAATAATGTTTGAAAGATAAGTAGGGTCTAGATAGGGGAGAGCTTGAATAGCAGGACTTAGAGTTTGAAATTTAATCAGCACACAATGGGGAACCACAGGATTTCTTAGTATCAAAGAATCACACGATAGAAATGTGATTCAGGAAAATTCAACTCATTTCCCAAGGACAGTAGATGGAAGGAGGGCAGGTTGTAGGCAGGAAAACTAATTATGAAGTTATTCTAGTTCAGAAAGAAGGAATAAAGATCTGAACTATGGTAAGGGTGGAATGCAGGGCCAAAATAGCTAATCTGGTGTATGAGGATAACAGTAGCTAACATTCTGTGGTTCCTTGCTCTGTTCCAGGTACTGTGCTAAGCATTTTATATACACCTTAGCTCACTGATCTTTATAATAACTGCTTTGAAGTAGGTAGCAGCTATGAAGTTAGATAATGACTATAAACCTCATTTTATAATTATAGTAGCCAAAACAACAAATGGTAAAATAATTTGTCCAAGTATTGGACTGGCCAAAAAGTTCGTTCTGATTTTTCCATTACATCTTTTGGAAAAACCCTAATGAACTTTTTGGCCAGCCCAATAAATACAGCTATTAAGTGACAGAGTTGGGATTATAAACCCATGAAGTCAGGCTGCTCAGCCCACAGCTTAACCATAAGGCACTAGCGTAGTGTCAAACACAGAAACTCTAAACATGGCAACCAGAGTGAGTGTGCTGTGAGTAAAGGGTGAGAGGACAGAGAATCTCAAGAAACATCACCTGAGACAAGAAGACACTGTGGGGAACTTGAGGAAGAGTCAACAAGGAAGAGAGAGTGAGAACTGGTCTGACTTACTGGCTGCTAACTCCGTGCCAGTACAACACACTTTCAATACCTTTCTTGTTGATCCCATGCAAGTACGTTATTACTAGTTTCTTTTTTACAGATGAAGAAACTGAGAACCAGAATGATTAAATAAGTTGTGTAGGATCACACAGCTCCTACACAAGAGAGCTGGAAACAGATCCAGAGTGCTGTGTCAAAGTTTATGCTCAAAAGTGTTAGACACATGCACCCAATGCGACGTGTCAGTGAGAATGAGGACTTAGTAATGACCATTTATATGGTGATGGAGAGGTGGTCTTGACCACTTAATTTATTCTCCAGTCTGTGAGATTTTTGTGAATTTGAAAACAGGGATCCACTAAAATGAATTCCAGGACCACAGACACACACTATAACTATCTGATGAAAATTAGGATATAGCAACACCTGACCAAGGAGACATGGTCATCACTCAAAAGAACAGTGTCCACAGAGCTGTGCAAGTGGAAGCCAGACAACCATGGATTGAGGGGAAACTTGGAGATAAGGAGCAGGAAGAATTAATGATTACTTGTCTTCCTCAAACAATTTGAAGATGTAAAGAAATAATTCGAGAGGGAGGCTGGACTTGCCTGACTGTGGGCTGGGCTGACAGGTGGACATAGGATGGATACCCAATATATATGAATCACTATCAGGGACAAAGAAAGGGGCTACTTTTGTTTGTTTTGCTTTGCTTTTGTTTATCTCATTTTCTAAGACAGGGGAATATTGAGCATATCTATAGGTAGAAGGGTGGGGGGGACCCAGTAGAAAGAAAAAGATAGGTGATGCAAATGTGAGAGGAGAAAATAAAACAAGAATGGTTGGAAAGCTTCAAGTGTTCAAGGAGGGAAATTTTTCTTGAAAAAGGAAGAAAATTTTTTCTTAGGTAATAAAATGGCCAAAAGTATGACAGAGACAGCTATCTATTAAGAAGTACCCAGCTCCCTGGCTGAAGATGAGTGACAGCAATATGTATTCTAGGTCTCAGTCAATAAGCATAGAATGAGTGTCTGCCAAGTGTAGGCAACTGAACATGCACCCTCCTGTAAGTTGGGCCCTGCCTGGTAGAGATGCCTCAAGCATAATGATTATCTCAGGATGAAGGAGCCTGCAGCATGGCAAGGACCCTGGACTAAGCTGAGGAAGCCTGGACTCCACGCCCACTTGGGTCACTAATTTGCTTCATGACTTTGAATCAGATAGTTTCCCTCTCAGGTCCTCAGTTTCCTCATCTGTCAAAAAGGAAACCAAACCAGATCAGTGCTTTCCAAATGCCAGGTTGGTCTACACAGGGCTTTGCTGGCATAGCCTTTATTTTTTATTTTAACTTAAGTAGAATATACCACAAAATACATATAAAATACTGGAAACCTTGCTGAATTTTCACAAAATTAATGGATGTATGTAACATCACCTGGATTAAGGAACAAAACATTACTAATATCCTAGAAATGTGCCCACTCTCATTCCCTTCCAGATAATCTCCATCTACTCCTTGATGATAACCCACTGTCTTGACCCAGGTCAGCAGAGATCAATGTTACCTGTTTATATCATTTTTATAAATGGAGCTACACAGTATGAGCAATATTATGTCTGGCTTCTTTCACTCATTGTTAAATTTGTGTGATTTATCTTCGTTGTAGAGTGTAATATTGAAGGGTTCAATGATGCATGTTTTAGATATAAGAAAAAAATAAGAAAATAGAGCATATTTTTCATAAAACTAACTTTATCCAAAATAAATGATTATACTTTCATTGGAGATTATGTGCTTGCATCCTTTTGAAGTCCATTGTTAACTGCTGGAAGTTTGGTTTTAGTGTTTTGTATATTTTTTGTTTTGTTTTGATTTTAATGTGCTAACTTAGCAAATTCAGCCCCAAGTTTTATAACTCTGTAAAATTTGACTGGGCCTTGAAATCCCTAAGCATGGGTTCCCTTGGGCTAGAAGCCCCCTAAGTCTCTTGGCTCTGATTTACAGGCCAGCTGGAGGCTTTGGGCTTTGGTTACAGCCACCTTGGATCGTCAGCTCATAAGGGCAGATTCTCAGAGTTGCCCACAAAAATCCCAGTTAACAGTTATTGATTTTTCTTGCGAGCCATAAAGGAAGCTATTTTTCATGCTTGTAATCTACGTGCATAAAAAACAAATAACAGCATCAATTTCCCTAAGGACCAGGTCAGATTAGGTCCTATCAGAAGGCCTCTAGAATTGCCAGAAAGAGTGGACTAGGAGGAGGTGCATGATCCACTTGCAGGAAAGGACAAGAGAACCAAGATATCAAGCATGAGATTTCTGTGTCCCAGGTTTATGGAGAAGAGAAAATGTGCCCTGGGCTGGTGGCCCTCAAGGAAAGCCTCATCACCATAAGTAGACTGTAAAGAAAATGTAGAGGCTCTTAGCAGGCACTCAACTAACAAACATGATGCCTTAAAGAAGAGGATAAAATCAATCATTCTAGCCAGGGTTGAAATCACATGCATCTTGCAAAGAAAAATCACTCACATGCTCATATACACAAAGAAAAAGAGAAGAGAAAGGGATTACAGAACATTCAATTCCTAAATGATAATTGTCTGGTTGAAGTAATGAGATCCATGATGGAATCTTCCATCAAGGTCTATTCAAAAGAGGAGCTTCCTGCTGGCAGAATTCAGAATCCTCTTCCCCAAGGGATCTCAATTACATATTCAGCCTCTTTCCCTTGGAGAAAGGCATTACAGGTCAATTCAACTTTGAAACAAAATCAGTCTGAGGCTCTGTTTTTCAGTACTAGCTGCGAAAAGATGCAGCACCCAAATTATTACAAATAAATGGTTACCCTTTTACAACTGAAATAAGAAATAAAGCTTTTCAGAAATCTACCTGTAATATAAGGCAAGATACAAACATATACACGCACATTATATATCGTCTTTACATTGTTTTTTAGAAAAAAATTTTGTTTCTTTCTGGCTGGTTAGCACTCAACACTTCACCTCTGTTTCTATAGCATGTCCATTTTGTGTTTGGGCAATTCTTCAAAGTGTGAGATCTTGGCAGTACCTAAGCCCAACCTCCCTCTGCCATCTCCCCCTGATGAGAGCAAAGGAGGCCATATTGTTCCTCTTGCATCTCCTGGAAAAGCCAAGACATGGGTTGGTGTCCCAATCTTGGTCAATTGGATCTTCTTTTTTAGGACTTTGAACCTTGACTAAATGATACTAAGAGTAAGAGAATGCCTGAAGCTCAGATATGCATAAACCATACTGTCGCTTTGGTAGAATCTTAGTTGAGGTTCTTGCTGCCTTATCCCCAAGCGAATGATATTTTTCCAATAAATCTCTCTCCCACCTTTTAAGTAGAGTTTATTTCTGTGGGCTTTCAAACAAGAACAGTTTCTGAGGCATGAGCTGTTGAGCATATGTGCATCCTAATACATTTTCATTTTTCAAAGGTATAAAACACATTTTCTTTTACATGTAATAAAGCAGGTGTTTGAAAAAAATAGTTTTCACACCCTGACATTGCCAAAAGTAAGGAAAAACTATTAGATGACCTCAAAGACAAAGAATTCAAAGCTAAAGATGAAGTTTCCTGAAGAGAGGCAAAGAGAAGCATCTTAAAATCTCCTTGCATGGTTATGTTTTTAGTTTTGATATTGAAGTGCAAGAATAGAAATAAATATACTACGTTTCTGCTTCAAGATATACTATTCCTGATGCCCTTTAATTTACAGTCACTGGGAGGATTCACTTTAAATTAATATACATTTGTTCACATAATAAGGAGGGAAGTTTCTTCTGATTAGTATCAGATCTGGCTCATATACGCATGTCCTCTAATTCCATATGCCGTAGGGCAGAGGGTAGGTCCAAGAGAGGGAAGGGCATGTGGCCCTATCTTTTCCTTTATACCCAGAAGATATTTCATTCATTGGTGCCCAAAGACTTGACTACAGGAATTTAGTCCCCTCCCTGCCACTGGACATTTGACACAGTGCACATGAAACTCTACTGATCCTTGACACCTAAAACTTTAACTAGGTTCCGAATTTGATGACTTGTGGCTGCAAATGTAGTTCCCTTCATAACAGAACCATGGATGTCCCTTTCCCCTCAGCTCCCCAGAACTTCTCCAACACATCCAGTTCCCGAGAGTCTGCTTGAATCTGAAAATGACCAATGCCCACCTGAGAATGGCTTCAGGAGGGAGGGAAGCAGAGAGAACTGTGGAGTCTCACTGCTTGAGGTTACATACTGGCTCTGCCACTCAGTAGCTATAGAACCTTCTGTGATTCACTTAGTTTCTCTAAACCTCAATTTCCACAAACGTAAAATAGAGCTATTTTACCATCCATATCATGGGTCTGTTGTGCATATTAAATGAAATGATAAATATATAATAGCACTTAGAAGAAAGTCGGGCACAGAAAATGTTCAACAAATGTTCACTTTTATTCTGTTTTGACACATGACCTTTCAGAGACCTTGACGTCAGTGTTTACAGTGATCCCAGTGGATACAAATGTCCCTAATCTCAGCAGTGTCACCTTTTTGCTACTGTTGTTCTATAAAGATGATAGGGGTGCCTCAATTTCTATACCAAATTCTCTTTGAACAAGATTCCCAGGGATAGTGACAGGCTGCACTGATTCATCCACACTCTCCCTTACCTGGTTGCTGCTGAGTCCAGGGCTACAAAGGGGGAGGCAGTGTGTCTCAGGACTTCCCTGGGGAGGGAAAGAGATCACAGTATGCCCACTGGCATGGTCAGCCGCACAAACATTCAGAGATAGAGAAACTATGTCATAGAGTAAGATGAGCAGTGGTAATCTAGGCTGGTGGTCCCTTCAAGGAAATTCATCAAAAAGGAGAGCTCCCACCAAATGAGAGGAACAAAGACTTGTGTCATTTGAGAGGGAGCAAATCTGGACATTCAGGCAGATGGCAGGCATCTGTAGCCAGGCCCAGAGAGAGAAATTCGGGATTTAAAACAAAAAACAAAACAAAACAGAAAAGAAAAAAAGCAAGATGGGAGATGGGAAGTAACCTCTTTATGTCTTGTCCTTACGTACAGGTGCTTGCTGTATCTTACTGTTTGTAAATTCCACCACACATTATAAGACAGTATTACTAACCACCGCCAACCATTTAAAAAAGAAAGAAACTGAGGTTCAGAACCAGAGAACTTAGGAAAGGTCACAGTCCTGGTATATGGTGGAACCAGACTTGGGTTTGCCTTCCGTGGAAATCACAAGAGGTCTGGGCAGGAAACCAAAGCTGTATTTTAGGTAAGAAGAATAATTCAGTAGCCTGATTCCCAAGCCCGATAATTAATAATGCCAAAGGTACCCTCTTAGACATGGACACAAGGGAGGAACACGAATCCCTTGGCAGAACAAGGATTCAGAATAGGCTTAGCACTCAGCTACAGCATCCTAATTGCTCTCAACTGAGAACTGCTTTCTTCAGGGCTTTTGCTATGAAAGGGACAATCAGGATCCCTGTAGCACCACCACTGTTTCAAACAGTTTGGGGAGATTGTTGCAGTAACTCTCAGAGAAGGTGTTTACAGAGTCTTACGGTTTTTTGCAGGAGAATATGATTTTTTATCAGCATGTGAAGATTACTTGGAGCCAAGGGTGGGAGTCAACCTAGGGAATGTTTTGGTCCAAAATGATATGTAACAGTGAAATGAAAGTACTGATTTTTTGTGATGCTTGTAAACATCCATTAAAGGTGTAAATGTCCAATATTAACCCCATTTACCAGAATCTACTAAAAACTAAAGAAGATCGAGATAATGGAATAAAATATTAATTTGTCTCTGTGTAACATACAAGCCCTTAGGAAACATAAAAAGCAAAAGATAAAATAAGTGCCTTGAATTGTAATATTTAAACTCACCCTGGCTGTCCCAATACCATTTATAGGCAGCTTAATTAAACACTATCCTAATTCAGCATTAGGAGACCTAAGGGGACATAATTTATACCTTCAAACTACAAGTGTGAAAGGAAGCTTTGTTTCTGAAGCCTTTGTCCTTGTAATGTTTAGGCAACTTGGAGAATATTCATGAGTCACCCAATCTGCTCCTCCTCTGGTCACCTAGGAGGTCAAAGAGGACAGCACTGACCTGCTTTAACGGAGATGGCCTTTTGCCACACGCTCCCCAGGTCCCCCTGTGCTCCAGGAACCTGAAATTCTGATTTTATATTGTATCATGCTGACTACCTCCATTTTTACAACACGCTCTGGCTCCGAGGACCTGGGCTTCAGCTACACTCAAGATCATCACTATCCTGAGGAGTCTTGGTCACGTTTTCTACAATAAGCAGAATTTTTGCATTTTGACATCTTTGAAATTCAGGATGCATCTTAGAATCAATGGATATAACAGTCACTGTCAGCCAGGTGGCAATTATAGTGCTATTGAGCGAAAACCTTCTATAGACAGCTTCTGGAAAGCTCAAGAAGGCACCATCATCTAAGCAACTTAGAGTCAATGAAACATGAGTACATATAGCTAACATTTACTAACCACTTCCATGGGCTGGCGCACCAGTTATCTGAGACCACATTAATGCTGTCTAACCAACAACCATAAAACCTCAGTGTTGTGCAACAATAACATTTATTATTTTTCATGAATCTGTGAGGTGATTAAGCAATTCTGCTGATCTAGGCTAGGCCCAGCTGGACTCACCATGTGTCTGCAGTCAGCTTCAGTTGTGTGTTTCCGCTGATCTTGGTTGGGCTCCCTCATGTTTAGAAATTAGCTGGCTCAAGGCTGGTTGTCTAGGACACATTTCCTTCCCCTTGTGGTCTTCCATCCTCAGGCAGGTTAGCCTAAGCTTGTACTCATGGTAGCAGGATTCCAAAAGAGGAGATGAACTCACGCAAGCAGGTTTTTCAAGATTCTGCATGAATAATAAATACTTTTTTAACGTTCTACTGGCCAAACCAAGTCATTTGCCTAAGCCCCAAAACAAACCTGAAGATGTTCAGCTCTTCTCCTGAGATCTCTTTAGCATATTGTAACATTTAGCTGGAGACAGACATCTGCTGCCCCCTTTAGGTGATCACTTTTCAGCCTACCACCTCCTGATCCTACCAACCTAACACATGAGCCATATCTGCTTGACATCTGTGGCCCTACAGATGATACACCCTATTTAATTCTTAACATCTACACCTTTAACTATCATTGTAATTACAAACTACAGTAGGGCTTTGGAAATAGCAAAACACATCTTCCTCTCAAACACGTCATCCATCATCCACAAAGTCCAAAGTGCTAGCACTATTGCTAAAAAATATATCAAAGTGACTCATATAGGATCTTTGTGGGAGTTCCTTTAGATCCCCCCAAAGAACTGGAAACTCAACAACTGTTGAACACCAAGGCTAAGATCACGTTTAAGACTGGTGATCACAGTCTCACTTTATTTATTTTTTTGCATACTACCCGTTTTTATTGGCGTATAATTGCTTTACAATGTTGTGTTAGCTTCTGCTGTACAATGAAGTGCATCAGCTCTATGTATACCTATAACCCTCCTTCTTAGACCTCCTTCCCACACCCCCATCCCCCCCATCTAGGTGGTCACAGAGCACCGAGCAGAGCTTCTTGTGCTTTATAGCAGGTTCCCACTAGCTATTTATTTTATACATGGTAGTGTATATATGTCAATCCTGATCTCCCAATTCATCCCACTCCCCTTCCCCCGACCCCATGTCCACACATCTGTTCTCTATGTCTGCGTCTCTATTCCTGCCCTACAAATAGGTTCATCTGTACCATCTTTCTATATTCCATATGTATGCATTAATATACGATATTTGTTTTTCTCTTTCTGGCTTACCTCACTCTGTATGACAGACTCTAGGTTCATCCACTTTCTTTTAAATCAGCCTGTCTAAATTCCTCATTCTGAATCAATCCGATGAGAATGACTGACAGTTGTTAGAAGACTGTACTGTTAGTGCTAGACCCCTACTAATTGCTGGTCTTGTAAATAAAACTTTAAGGATAAAGTAGTTAGTCAAAGATATAGGGTCTGTTCATCTGGATTTATTTTGTAATTTTAGCCTATTGATTTTTTTCTCTAAATATTTTTTTCAAATATATACATAAAAGTGAGGAAGAACATTTCTCACATGCCACATTTTTATCTCCAAACCATCTTTTTTGAGATCTTGTGTATTACAGTTTTATTGTGGTCTTCAGTCTTCATGGGGCCATCTCACCAAGTTTACTTCTCTCTAACTTAAACAATAGTTAATGACAAGGTCCAGGAAAAAAGCTTCAGACAAGCAGAGGACTTGGATATTTTTATTTCTTGTGCTTGAACAATTAAATAAAACTTTGCTCTGTAGGCTGCCTTGGGAAATGACAGGCTTAACAGCCTGGTGAACAAACAGTAGAGTTGCCATCACACTTGAGTTACAGTCTGTCTAAACCTCAAATAACTCAGGGCTCACATTTCCTGAGCAGGTGGGACAGAAGAGCTTTCAGGATATCATGGAGACAACTGCCTAAATCCTAAAGAGAAGGTTTCCAGACTTTTAAAGGGGACATCAGACAAATAATAAATTAAAACTCTTCCTAAATGTTCAAGGAAAAGCCTCCTTTAAAGTCTAACCTTATGAAGTACATTAGAGATCTGAGCAAGTATAAATCAAAGGTATCCTGAAATGGTCTCTAATGGGTCAAAATTTAGACTATATTGTGAAACACAGTTTTAGATTTCCCTGGCTTGGTTACAAATGTAACCTGAGAATTATTGTAGAAGAATGTTAAGATTCCACTATGCTATTTTGAATCAGTGGTTCTTAGAAACACACACACACACACATACACACACATCTATCTGTCTGTCTGTCTGTCTATCTATCTATCTATATACCAGGCTAAGTTGTTTTTAAGTACTTATTTTAGAGTAGGCTTACCCACTTCATACAATCTAGTTTGCTGCTATTTATGCTGGTATATTTGACAACTGTCACCCTGCGTGATAAGTACAGATTGGTTTCCTTTATTATCTGGGCCTCCAGCTTGACAAAGTAATGTATCACCATCTCTGATTTGGTGGTGGGTAGTGAATGAACTATGCTTTTGCTTGTTCATTTTTAAAAATCATCCAAATTAAAGATGCACTTGGGACTTGCCTGCTGGTCCAGTGGCTAAGACTTCGTGCTCTCAATGCAGGGAGCCTGGGTTCAATCCCTGATCAGGAAACTAGATCCCACATGCCTCAACTAAGAGTTTGCATGCTGTAACTGAAGATCCCACATGCCACAACAAAAACCCGGCAAAGCCAAATAAATAAATAAATAAATATTAAAAAAAAAGATGTACTTAAGAATGAATGAGCGTTCTTAAACACATCCATATAATAGTCTATTTTGCAGCCATTAAACAGGATGAGGTAACATTAGCATTCAAAAAAAAAAGAAATAGGTATAAGTTGAACAAAACATGTTTAAAGAGCTACATAAGGAAAATTACAAAAATCTGTTGAAAGAAATGAAAGGAAAACTCAACAGAGAGATAATCCACATTCATGAATAGGAGGACTCAACAGTGTTAAGATGTCGGTTCTTCCTGATTTGATCTATAGATTCAATGCAAACCCAGTCAAAATCCCAGCACGTTATTTTGTGGATATCAATGCATTGATCCTAAAGTTTATGTGGAGAGGGTAGAGACCAGAATCACTGACACAATATTGAAGGAAAAGAAAAAGTTGGAGGAGTGACACTACTTGACTTCAAGAGTTTCTACAAAGCTACTATAATCAAGGCAGTGTGGAACTGGCAAAAGTTTAAACAAATAGATCAATGGGGAAAAAATACAGAGTCCAGAAGTAGATTCACACACATAGAGTCAACTGATCTTTGACAAAGGAGCCAAGGCTATTCCAGGGAAATAGGAGTCTCCCAACAAATGAGGCTGGGACAAATGCAAATCCACATGACACCTTACACCTTTCATAAAAATTAACTCAAAATGGATCATAGACCTAAATGTAAAACACAAAACTATAAAATTCCTAGAAGAGGAGAAAATCTAAATGACTGAGTTTGGAAATGACTTTTTAGATACATCACCAAAGGAAGATTCATAAAAGGCTCAATTCGCTTCGAAAGAAAGTTTGGCATTCTGTGTTTTTACAAAACTATATGTATTTTTATTATATAGTTCAGCCCTCACATTCCTTGGTATTTACCCAACTGAGCTGAAAAATCAGGTCCACACAAAAACCTGCACACAAATGTTTATGGCACCCTTATCCATGATTTCCAAAATGTGGAAGCAAGGGAGATGTCCTTCATTAGGTGAATAGACAAACCGTGGTACATCTGTACAATGGAATATTATTCAGCACTGAAAATAAATGAGCTATCAAGCCATATTAAGGCATGGAGGATCCTTAAATGTATATTGCAAACTGAAAGATGCCCATTGGTAAGACTACATAATGTACAATTCCAACTATATGACACTCTGGCAAGGGCAAAACTATGAAGAAATTAAAAGATCAGTGGTTGTCAAGAGTTTATGATAAGAAGGGATGAAGAGGTGGAGCATAGAGGATCTTTAGGGCAGAGAAACTACTCTGTATGTTGCTATAATAGTGAGTATATGTCATTATACATTTATCAAAACCCATAGAATGTACAACACAATGAATGATTCCTAGTGTAAACTATGGTTGATAACAGTGTGTTAATGTTTGTTCATGGATTATAACAAATGTACCACTACGTTGTGGGATGATGAATGCAGGGAGGCTGTGTACATGAGGAGCAGAGTGGTTACCTGGGTACTCTGTTCTTTCTGCTCAATTTTTCTATGACTCTAAAACTGAAAAATAAGATCTATTACTTAAAAAGAAAGGATGAGGTAGATTTGCATGGATGGATAGGAAAAAATGACTCAAATCTATTGCCAATGAAAAAAAGGCAGAGTGTATAATATGCATTGTATGAACTGATCTCTGTATGTTTGTGTGTTTAAACATTATTTTATAAATACATATGCAGTCATTCTGTATGTTCCTGAAAGCCTCAAAAGATAACTGGAAGAATATGTACTAGTTAATGGTGATTATCCATAAGTGGCAGCTTAATGGGTAATCGTCATGTTAGATTTTTATAATTTATGTTGTTTAACATTTATTGTATCAAGTACATATTGCTTTTATAATCAGCAAAAAAAAAAGGTGCTGTAAGAAAGGAAAACAAGGTTTGCAATCAGTTAAGCCAGGCAGATTGAGGAGATGATGCCATCGTTTTCTCCTCAAGTTAGGGCAGATTGGGGAGGTGTGTTCCGCCTGCAAAACTTCTGCCACAAAAGCCCCATCAATGGCAAATTCTCCAACAGGCACAGCCTCCAGGGCTTGAGACCAGTTCATCTGACAATGGGGGAGATGGCACCGTGGGCAGAGAGATGCCTGAGAGGGAGCACAGCTCTTCTATTGTGTTTACTGATCAGACATAGTGTCATGAGATCCAGGCCATCGTGAGTAATCACCGTCACATGGGAGCACGGACTCTTTTTCCACCACTGGCCAGAGTTAAAAGGTTTCCAAGGGGCTGCCCCCATCCAAATTTTCAGTCCTGAGTGAGCATTCAATTGGTGTAGTCATTTTATGCTTGGATCATACTCAACAATCACAAAAGAAAAATAGGAGCAAAAAATTTGCAAGAAAATATGAAATAAGTATTTTAGTTGCTGTTATGTTGCCATTTTTAGTATGAAACTCCCCAAAACAGTTTGGGAGGAAGGAAAGAAAAATTAGAGGATATCAGGAGTCAGATGTTAACTTTTTTCCTTTTTTCCCCAAAGCATATTAAAAAAAAAATGTAGCAATATGTCAATGCCCTTTGGAGGTGTGTCTGGTCCTTGTTAAGAGCTTCCTGATGCCCCACTTTTCACATTCTTTTCTGAGCACTTTGCTCAGAGGGGCAGAGGGGACAGACCCAGCATCCACTGAGCAAAACTTTCCTGAAAGACTCCTGCGTGTGAGGAGCAGAGTGGGACACTGGGGTCACAAACATTAAGAACAGACTCCAGGGAGACAGCAGTCTTTGCTCTGCCGCCATCTGTGGGGCTTCCAGGAGGGGAATCCCAAGCTGTGCTTCCTTTAGGACAGGGAAGCCCTCATCCCTCATGGATGCTTTTATTTAACACCACATGTGAGGCCCAAAGGTGCCCTAAGCTCCAAACAGTATCCCTGCCTGATGAAGTACACAAAGGCTCTTGGGATGAAGCAAGTGGCTACGCAGATTGAAAGAGACCTCTTATTCTGTGCCCCACCTTCCTTGCTAGGCCTGCCCTTGTAACTCCTAACAGTCACTTGCTTTTTATGAGACTTAGGAGCACCTACTTCGCTCTGCCTCTGGAATTTTTGTCCCACTGGCTCCCGTCCTCCTCTTTGGGTCCCTGTAGTCTGTCCTGTGCCGGCCGTGCCCACTCTGGTTGTGACCCACAGTTCTGCTCCTATTTAGACCATGTACTTGTTCCCTCAGGCCCTGCTCCAGGGCACTGAGCCTGCCATGTCTTCAGCATTTATACCCTTTACCTAAAGGGTCTTTAAGACCTATAACTCTCTGGGCTTGACTGGCTCCCAGTCTCTGGGAGAGACCAGCTGCTCTTAAAGGCTTTTCATGGATCCAGCATAGTCAGAGTTAACTCACAGGGGCCATTTACACCTCTCTCCTCCTTCACAGGAGAAATGGGCAGATGCTTAAGAAGCCTGCTTCTCATTTCCTTAATGCTCCAGGAAATATACACAATGGACAAATGGTCCATCTGCATGTTTGAAGGAGACAACACTTCAACGGAGGGATGCCCTAGTTTACAGTGGCGCCTGCTCTGCTGGAACCAGGTGCCTACATCTCCCACCCACGAAATCCAACAGCCTCACAGTGCTCAGGGAACATGAAGCATGAATGCCCCTTGCAGGTGGCCCAACAAGGAAAAGAGAAACTTTTCTTATTTTCAAGCAGCCCACAACTTGCAGACTCAGTACCCATACTTCCCATTTTTTTTAATGTGAAAAGACTGGCCATCTCTCTCTCCAACTTCCGCTTCCCATAAACTTCTTCCTGTCCTGCTTTTCATAAGATAATTCCTATCTATTATCTTTGTCTGTGTTAGGACCCAAGTTAGAGGTTTTCAGACCTGGTTTCCCTGGCTGTTGAAATCACAGCACGGGAAAGTGAATAACATAGAACTTTCATGCCTCTTCACCACAGCCCAGCACCATGAGAAACTGCCCATCAGATATGGGTGCCCTCACTACTGGGACCAGGAGGTCGTCTTGGTCAGTTGACTTTTCATCTTTCCTAATAAGCACATGAGATACACAATTTGCAGTTTCTCATTTGCACAAACAGAAACCTGTGACATCAGAAAAATCTGAACAGTGTTGGAAGCACTCCAGCGACCAGGCCCAATAAGGTTAATGCTTCCCTGGCCTGGAGGCAAGGCACAGATGGAGTGAAGCTGTGTCTGGGCTTAGCCTTTTGTATTAGGTTTTGAGAATTCTACTGGGGCTAAACAACCAAAGTTTCTGTTTGGTTTTATTTTTATTTGTTTCAACAGTCAACCATATGCTACTGCCTCAAGCCGGCCAGTCCCCAGAGGTGAAGACACACAGTTTTTACCCATTCCACAAGGGTGGAATTGGCCCCAGTAGAGGAATGGAGCTGGTTTTCTACTAGTGGCAGTGCCTTGGGGAGATGTGGGATGCCTCTTTCAAAAATGATAACGTTTTAATTGGAAAAAATCGCTTCCATCACCCTTGCTATAGGTTTATGTAGCTACTATTTTCCAGTTGTGTAATCTTGATAATCACCAAAGATGAAATCCAAAGTAAAGCTCAATATCTAAGGTGTTACGACTTGTTGGAAATACAGATGTAGGGACAGGACAATTCTCTTTCAGCCTAAGTTGATGGCCTAGAAACCTTTTTCTGTGTACGGGTCAGAATCCATTTCTTAAATTTACCTAACAAAATTCACTTGGGAAGTTTGTAGACAATAGAGATTCCTATTCCCTTATCTTGGTGATTGGTTCTGCAAGTTTACAGAGGAGTGGGGATACTGTCCCCTTAATAATGACCCCAGATGACTGAGCTGATTATATGAGAATGGAGCCTTCCTGCTGCCAGAGCTATGCTCTAACATCATCCCAAATCATATTAATGGAAGACAAATCTGTGATTCTTTGATTTCCAGCTCTGGGTTCCAGTGCATTAAAAGTTTTCTTCCTGACATTGAAGGACAGCAATTCCCTGATACTGTACTTGGATTTCTTCAATTTCCTTGACCAAGGGAAAATCCTTGATATCAGAGGAAAGAGGTAGTTCAAGCCCTTGGTGGGCCTATTTGCATCAGTAAATGAAACAAATCCAAACATCTTGTTGATTACAGAAATCACCAGTATAGCATTTTAAACTTGAATTTGTGAAGTGAGGATACAACACACTAATACATATGCACAAATCAACCTGTTTTTTTGCTTTCCAGCTCTGACAGGATCTGATCTGTATGTCCTGTTAACTCTGCCTACTTAAGAAGAGAGGAGTGAAGGGATTACCCCAGCACTTGGAAAATAAAATCCTGCTGTGGGAATCGAGGTGTTGCCTTCTCCCTTATTTCCATTTCTCAAAGAATAGCCCTGAAGCTCCTGGAAATTGGCTACAAATTAGGGATTACAACAGAGGGTTCATTGAGTAAATTACACTGTATTCATTCAATAGAATATTATGATGCAACCATTATGATGATACTTATAACTGATAATGACATGGGGAAAGACAATACAATGTTCAATAAGACAGCAAAACAAAATGCAGAGCCACATAACCACGTTACATAATTTCAACAATTATACGTAAATATACAATCATATATGTGGAAACATGACCAAGGTGTAAGGTATAAAAATATTTTATTTTTTTACAAATAGATGGGTTACAAATAACTTTCATTTTATTCTTTAGATTTTTTTCTAGGTCTTTTATTAAATTTAATTCATCTTTATTATTTTTCAGAATAAAAAATAATCCAAGGTAATAGAGGGGGAAATTATTTCCAAGTTAAAATAATTAAAAACATGTTAAGAAGCCTGCTTTTACAATTATGGCTCTAGGATTTGAGTAGACCCACTATGTGTGGGGACACCTATCATTAGTAATAATCACACTTTCTTCTGGGGATCATCAGGAAAAATTTTATAACCGATGCCACAAGGACCCTTGAGAATGTTCAGGAACACCGGGCACCATGTTCTGTTCCATGCAGTCAATCCAGATCAGAATCTAAAGGGCAGAGTAGGCAAAGGAACTGAAAAAATGACTTGATACCCAGTTTTTAAAAATTGACTGTATTTTTTTTACAGTAGTCTTCAATATACAGAAGACTTTGAGATTAAACATACTGTTGGATCCAGAAATAAAACAGAAACCAGCAGGTAAAAGTTATTGGAGGGTTCAGATTTCAGCCTGGCACAACTTTCTCACAGTCAGAGCTCCTGAAGAGGGCAGCTCCCCCACCAGTCAGACCTCAGTCTGAAGCTGGAGGATCATCTGTGCAGGAGGCTGGTGAGGGGATGGTCACCTGCAGCAGACAAAAGCTGTGTTAAATAACATGCAAGCTTCCTACCCAGGTATGGGACCCTAAGGTTTCAGACTTACAAAGTTGAGATTTTCTTTGACCAGGTAAGCAGGACAGACATGACTACTCCCATCATACAGGTGAGAAGGTTGAAACTCAAAGAGATTAACTGAACGTCCAAGTCATACAGCTAGAGTGGTGACAGAACCACTAACTTCAAACCAATTCTGTGAGCACCAGTATATGCACTCAAATACCAGGGTGTATGTATAAAGCCAGGATACCAATAACTCTAACAAGGATGCGGGAGGCAGACTCTTGAGTTGCAAGCAGGAAGGAGAAATGGCAAGTTCTTCCTCAACCTTTGGCCTTTGTGACTGGATTACAGTTTGCATCTTGTTTCATCCAGCACCACACTTTGCTAGGAAAAAGAGTCATGGCTGAAGCCACAGTCCAATCCAAAGCTTTATTCTCTGAGAGGCTCTCTGAACTTTCTGAGGGGCTCAGAAGACATGCTCCACGCAGCAGCCATACTTGTCATGACTGGGTCTGAGGCTGGGGCAGGAGCTGCTGAGACAGGAAGGGAAAGGCCGTCTGAACTTCCGCGGGGATAAAGACATGCTTGGTTGCTGAGTGAGAACATGAGCCGCAAGGGAAGCAGACACCTACTGCCTCTGGTTCTAGGAAAACTGCTGTGCTCCCAGCTCTGCAGCTCTTGAGGAAATAAGTGAAGCATTCCTGCCAGAGAAAACCCAGGGGCACAGAAGAGGACTGGGCAAGGAGGGGTAGTCTTTCTCATCCTTGGTTTCTGGCAGTTTGGCCCCCGACTGTAGTTGTTGTTATTGCTGTTGTTGCCACTCTACCACAAACGGACATCATGGCGAGAAAAAAAAAAAGAGAGAGACAGAGAGAGAGAGAGAGAGAGAAAGAGAGAGAGAAAGAGAAGGAGAAAATTCCAGTAAAATAAAACTGGGAGCATTAGACAGGTAGACAGGTTTTCATTTTTTTTTTTCTTTCTTTCTTTTTTTTTTTCAGATAACTATCATGGCATTAACACTGTATTAACAGCATACTCAGCATTCCAATTTCCATGACTGGTGATTTCATTCAAGTGAGCTCTAGGAAGAAGTGAAAATCATTCCAGTTAACGTTTATTGACCACACATCATGCAACAGGCACTCTGCTAGAGCATTTCCAGGTGTTGAATCATGTTAGTCTCTTGAAGATCTTCTGAGGTGGCTACTATCACTGTGCTTACTTTACAGATAAGAAATACACAGAGAAATTGCAGTAAACTGTCCAAGGTATTATTCTTATAGCCCAGGGGAGGAAACTGAATGCTCAAGGTGTGACTTGCCCCAAAATTTCACAACAAATGAAGGACAAATCAGAACTAAAACTCCAATCTTCTAGATCAGAAGACTGATGATGTTCCCCCTAGCTAAAAAGAATATCTTGGACCAATGCTCACAAATCATGACCATTAACATCTCATGAAACTTCCTGGCTCATAGAAACTTCTTGAACAAACTCTCTTTGAGAAGATGGACTATATAATTGAACCAAAAGTTCACTGGACATCTACAGTGAGTCAGGCCCTCACTCCGTTGGATGCTCTCATAGCTTATGGAAAGCTGACTCGGGAAATGGTATTTTTATCTCTTTATTTGTGGAATGTAAGTGCCATATTTGAGATCTCAGAGCCAGTGTATAGCAGAGGATGAATCTGACGTAAGTCTTTTGACCCTTAGCCCAGGCCTCTCCACTTCACATCTTAAATTACCTCCCCAAATGGAAGAGACTTCTTGAAACAATGCAATCACTAAAACCATTTAAACTTGAATCTTAGCCACTTTGACCTGAATAGAATGCTGTTAAAATTTTCTCTAAATGTCTTAGACTTTAATAATTAATTAAATTGAGCTCATAAATAGGATAATCCTGACTCTGTTATAATGAGGTGTTTTAGTTTCCCTCATGTAATTTTACTGATGTCTATGATCACTTTCCACAAAAGTAACTACCCTTCTCAAGGAAGCGAGTTGACATCTCTAAGGTTTGGTCTCCATGTTACCTTCTCATAGACCATGAGGAACCCAAAACCCAGAGATGAGGTAAAAGTGGTGGAGCCAAGCCTTTCCAAAAAGAGCCTTTGTAAATAGAGATAGAGCTATATCTACATCTATACAGAGAATGAATATGTATCACACAAGCAGCCACTATGGTAGGAATGAACTCAGCCAGCCCTTATGAATTAGCAATTACACAGAGATGTTTTCAGTGAAGCTCTGAAGTCAGCAACATGAAGTCTGTAACAACAAAAGAGTGTAAAACAGCAGTTTTTCAGAAGAACTGAACTTGAGCTGGAAGCCAACTACACATACTAGATTGGCTGCTGAGCCCCTTGCCAACAGAGACAGAGACGCTGGGGATACAGAGGTGCCAACTCTTGGAACAACCTTACCATACATTCTGAAATAGAAAATAATACCTCCTCAGATAATCCATCAGTCAAAGAAAGTCCCTGCCATTACCTAAATAGCCCTGATACTTTTAGTTGAATATTGCTATTAATAGAAACCCACCAAATTCAATCAAAAGTTGTGTTTTCTACAGTCAGGCTGGTTTCTTAATTACGTTTTTCCACTAGCCACATTCATAACTTCCAGAGGGAATGGAGCATTAAAAGTCAGTGCTCTGAGGCATTGGTCAAATCACGAACAGTCACATATTCTCTATGCTCTTTATACACCATTTCTTATACCCTCTCAGTCTCCCACATCAAGACCCCATTCCAATCTTAAGTTCTCTCCTGAGATGCGTAAATGAAGGATAACTCTGAGGAGGCAAGACGTGAGAGAAGAAAATCAGCAATGAAGGGGCAGGCTTCATTTCTCATTCATTAATTCATTACAAATTAAATAAACAAACCTCTCACTTCATAGTATCCCTAGGACACTTGTTGGTAGAGAGGACTGACTGATAGTTTACTGTGGGGGGGTGGGGGGCAGAGGACTCTGAATGGCTCCCCCATTTTATTTTTTATATGGTCATCAAAAAGACACATATGAGTATAAATCTCAAATTACAGAGCTCAAATAATTCACAAATAAATATAATTTGGAAGAAATTAAAAAACATAATGCTGAATTAAAAAGCCAGATATAAAAAAGGACATAGAATTGAATTCCACTTATATAAACTTTATATGAAGTATAAAACAATTAAAACCATCCTATGCTATTTGAAGTCATATCAAAGCTTATCCTAGGGGAGGGAACTGACTACGAAGGGTATTAGCGGGGCCTCTGGAATGCTGCAGTGACATGAGTGCTTGGCTACACTTGTGGGTGTGTTCATTTGTGAAAATCCTACAAGCAGCGCAGTGATGATACTTTTTAATGTACAGTTACCTTTAAAAAACTAAAATATCCATAGTAGGAAGAAGACATGGACAGGAGTCTTTGGGGAAAAAAAATGTAAAGTCTTCTATGAGTTAATTTTTTTCTCTGGGAGCAGCTTTGAGAAAGCTGTTGAGATTACAATCATGAGCTATGCACTGACCTAATTTAGGTACACCATCCCTCACATTTACACAAGGTGACTGTGGATACGGCGATGTCCTTCCCTCTATCACATACCGTCACACCACCTAGGGAAGCGACATTGCACTAACAGAAAATGACAACCGACTTGTCATAATCACCCCAACAGCCACACTGATTCAGGCCACAGGCCCAAGAAGACGACAGGATCACCCATTTCCATCTTGTGCAGAAGCAGCAACATCACAAATATCAAGCAGAAACTGTCACAACCATGCTAGTGACATTCTACTGTGAAGAGATGAGAGAGCAAATGCTTAAGATTTAAGGCGAGTCTTTATCTGTTTGGGAGCTCAGATTCTTTGGTCTACTCAGAGACACGATGCTTAAAAGGAAAAAGGAAATCAAACATGATATTTAAAGACTGTTAGTCTGGGTCCCAAATGGCATGGAGATGGAGGAGAGTCTAAAGGAAGAATGATCGATCACGTATTGTTACATGTACTAAGAACCACTAAGGTGGACCTAATTCTCATAAAAAAGAGGGAAAACTGGGTATAGATAGCCTCTCCTCTTCCCAATCATCCCTGGCTTTGCAAATTCCTAATCCTGGATAAACAAAGGCCAGTTCAAATACCAATTTCTTATAAAATCATTCCTTCCTTCTCCTAGGAGGATCAGTTGGCTCCCCACACATTTTTGTCCTCGTAGTACTTTTCACAATTCTTATTATGCTCATTATGCACTTATCACTCTAAACTGCAATTTTTCTGTTTGTGTAGCTGTCTATTCCCACCAGTATATGCAACCTCAAGGGCAAAGGCTACATCTTAGTATGTAGCACAATCATTTAAAATGCTTTAATAGCTTTATCACAAAAGGAATACATACACATGGCAGAAAATTTTAAAACAGCATAGACAAATATGAAAGGAATGGTTAAAAATCTCCTCCCCATGATCTAGACCAGTGGTCAGCAAACTTTTCTTGTAAAGGGTCAGATAGAAAATATGGTCTCTGTTTTCCGTACAGAAAATCCCGAACGAACTTTTTGGCCAAACCAATACAACTACTCAACTCTGCTGTTGCATCATGTATCACAAAAACAGATGATACGTAAAAATGAATGAATGGGGGTGTGTTCCAATGAAACTTTATATGTTTATTTATTATATGAAACTAAGATTTCCTGTAAAGCAATAGGACTCAAGATGGTGTGTTTTTCCCTAAGAAAAACAATGATAATTTTAACAATATAGGAAATTCATAAATAGACCTACAATTATATGGTCAATTGTTTACCAAGAATGTTACAAAGACAATTCAAAGGGTAAAGGATAGTCACTTAAAAGCAGGGGCCTCAGGATCTTACCTGAAGGTAGCTTTGTTGTCAGTAAGAGAGCCCAGTTCAAAATCCCTCGACCCACTGGGCAAAATACAGGGCAGGTCAGGTGGAGATTAGAGACAGAATTTCCAAGTCCGGGTGACAAATGCCCTTTTCATAATTCTAACTGAGAGTGGTAGGAAGTGAAGGACTAAACCAAAGACCTTTTACTTCCCAAATAGGCAAGCCCTGAAGCAGATGGACCAAGAGTTTGGGTTCCCACATCCTCCGTCATTCTAGTTAGGGAACGTGACCAGAACCCTCAAACCTTTGGCTCTGGGAAAAACCTGAACGAACTTTTTGGCCAACACAATATTGTTGCCAAATACCTGATAACATGTCTCAGTAGCCCTATCTTAAGGCAAGTATCCATGGTGTCCATGCTGCCTCTCTAGGGTCAGCAGCCAGCAGGGAGAAAGCAAGTGGCATCTTCCACACATCTTCCAGGATAACAAGCTGGAGACAATACACATTAGTGACGCTATGTGAGTCATTCGCAGGGATAACTGGAGGTCATGAAAGGAATAAATCGGGCCAGGAACCTGAGAACAGGGTGACTTGGAAAGGGGCACACTGAAGATTTTTCCTCTCATGCCAAGACTTCTCCTTACCATCACTCTGAACTGACTTATAAATTCTCTAAGGAACCCCAAAATAAACCCATACACAGGGGCGGCGGGATCCAGTAGAAAGAACTTTAGTGTCAAAGTTAGAACATAACTCAAATCCCAGATGTGCCACTGGTCAGGTAATTTAGGGCAGCTTTCTTAACTCCTCTGAGCCTCGGGTTTCCACAGTATTAGAACAGAGATAATACCTACTTCACAAGGTTGTTGTGAGGTCTCAATTAAATAACGAAGTGATATTCTGCAATGTGCTTACAGAGATTTGCTCAAAAGATACCGCGATTTTTATTATTGTTGTTAAAAGTCAGCTTCTGTTATCATGTAGATAGCAAATCTGGGTGGAGCAGAGTTGTCAGTGTTCAGCAAACTCCTCTCTGCTTTGTCTGTAAACCCCCCTCCCACCCCTGTCTCAATTAGATACAAGTGCAAAAGAAGGCACTGAAGACTCATTTACAATGGTGGGCACTTAAAATAACCTTTGTATCAACAGGCAATGGCACCTCGCTTGCAGTAAATCTTGGCAATACTGTGCATGGTCACTTTTTTTTTAACATCTTTATTGGAGTATAATTGCTTTACAATGGTGTGTTAATTTCTGCTGTATAACAAAGTGAATCAGCTATACATATACATACATCCCCATATCTCCTCCCTCTTTCATCTCCCTTCCACCCTCCTTTTCCCACCCGTCTATGTGATCACAAAGCACTGAGCTGATCTCCCTGTGCTATGTGGCTGCTTCCCACTAGCTATCTATTTTACATTTGGTAGTGTATATGTGTAAATGCTACTCTCTTATGTTTTTCTTTCTGACTTACTTCACTCTGTATGACAGACTCTAGGTCCATCCACCTCACTACAAATAACTCAATTTTGTTTCTTTTTATGGCTAAGTAATACTCCATTATATATATGTACCACATCTTCTTTATCCATTCATCTGTCGATGGACACTTAGGTTGCTGCCATGTCCTGGCTACTGTAAATAGAGCTGCAATGAACATTGTGGTACATGACTCTTTTTGAATTATGATTTTCTCAGGGTATATGCCCTTTTTAAAGGCTATTAATGACCCACAAATCAACCTGGACCAAGCAACTTGCTCTAAAGCTCAGCACATGTAATTTGTATAGGTTCTCCTGTGCCCAATCTCCATGCTTCTCCCCAACCACTGAGGTCCCTGATGGACCGGAGTGCAGGCTTCAGCCAAAACATAAATTCTGTCTCAAACCCACGGCAGAAAAAGGCTGAGCAAGTCCAGGGATCAGTGGAATGCTGTGGCCTAAGGTTTAGCCCCTCTTCCTCCAACAACTGAAGTGTAAATCACACAGGTAATCCAGTGGTGCCTGTCTCATCTCCCACAAGAAGTAGGTAATAATCATATCTGTCCTTCTAATCTCTTAGGACTATGATAAAAATAAAACTGATGTAACATGACAAAATTCTTCAAAAGTGAGTCATTTCGAACAGTGCAAAGGTACATTACTGATTTAAGTAGTATAAAAACATTCAGATCTCAGCAGAGAGATATGAGACCTTTTATGTACATGTAAAAGTTCATGTCAGAGCATTCAGGTCCTTTTATCCCTACCTACACTTTAAAATAAGCTCTGTTCTTTCACTGTAAACCTTGAACAGCAGGATTTCACCTCTGTTTCTCGCCAAGGTTTTAACTATTGCATCCATCTGATCTGAGTAGAGCCCCCCCTCTGCAGAAACCATTATATTCTGAGGAGTCTGGCTCCTCCTCACACTTCCTTCAGGCCATCACCTTTGGCCACTGCAGGGATGCTCTTTGTCCAGTTTCCCCTCTGGAGACAAAGGTGTAGTCTCCATACTTTCTAGAGGTACAGGACAATAATTAAGATACACAAAAAGGCAGGTCACAGAATTTGCATATAAATTTAAAGACTTAAAGCAACATGGCAGTCTGGGCAGCCTGGCTGAGGATGTCTCTGACAGAGTTTACTAAATAAATGACAGTCTATTTTTTTTTTTAAACTGTGTTTGAGAAAGAAGTCATAATAAAAAAAAAAAGCTACAATATCCAAGATGAGATTTAAATGTGCAAATAAGGGCAATCAAATTTTTAAGGAATGGCACAGATTTTTTTCTTGGCATAGATTTTCAGTTTCTCATTGGGCATGCAATATATCTATAATCATTCAATATTGAGGTCACAGATTAAGAAATTGTAATCTCTTTCCTCTCCACACTTGCTCTTGCGGTTCTTTTGCCTACCATGTACTTAGAGTCATCTTAAAACTCCCCTTTTAAAGTTCTCACTACTATTCATGGTCCAATGCAAGCATCACCCTTGCCATGAGCCTTCACAACCATCCCAGCCAGAAGGTTCCCATCTCACCTTTACTTCTTTAGCAGTTTTGCCATCAGATGACAAGGATCTTCTACTGCCTCACAGGAATGTTCATAACTTTTTGAACCACTTCACACACATCTTTTGATCAGTGCCTGGAACAAATTAGGTACTCAGCAAATATCTGTAGAATTAAAAGTCAATAAGATAATTTATATGAGGTTGTTGGCTTGTCCCTGGCACACAGTTTGTACTCCCTGAATGTTAGCAATTATTAACATCATAAATAAAGAGGACACTCCATGTATTTTGTGCCCAGTTATACTCTATTCATAAGTCTAAAAATGTGAATCATTCCCAGAGTCAATATTTAATTATCTTTTCTAGATGGTACTAGCAATTTCAAAAAGGGGTTAATTTCTATTATTAAATTATGCATTTTGTAGCTGGAGATTCCATATTTGCCAACACAAAGATGATGTAAAACAAACTACCACACCTTTATATCTTACTGCAAATACCTGTACCTGATTTAAATAGCGGCATTCAAATTTCAGGAATTTCTATAAATACATATGTATGTGAACAACAGGGATACACCTAATCATGTGAAATATAAGATTTGCTCACTCTCAAGTCAAGGGCATAGATCAATGTGTCACCTTTATTTCCCCAGAACTTGACTTATAAGTACAAAGTGTTCAACCCTCTCAAGTTGAAGACACTAAAACACTGTGTCAGACCTGGATGGACAGTCAGAGAAACAACCATCTATGCGTCATCAGAAAGCAGACAGCAGACAGTCTCCCTATATTAAAGACAGCTAGTAAGGAGATCTGAGATTCAAACCTAAGTCCATCTGCCTCCACATCTTATGCTTTTTTTCCTCAATAGCAAATTGCCTTCCATGCCATACTGCATTTGCATTCTTGATCAGGACCAGAACCTTGATCAGAAAAGGAAAATATAAGTTTGCTAAAGTTTTGCTAAAGAGAGCCAATTCTATTAAAATTTAAAAGGTCAGGTGAGGGCTTCCCTGGTGGTACAGTGGTTAAGAATCCGCCTGCCAATGCAGGGAACACGGGTTTGAGCCCTGGTCCAGGAAGATCCCACATGCTGTGGAACAACTAAGCCCATGCGCCACAACTACTGAGCCTGCACTCTAGAGCCTGTGAGCCACAACTACTGAGCCCGCACACCTAGAGCCCGTGCTCTGCAACAAGAGAAGCCACCTCAATGAGAAGCCTGCGCATGGCAAAGAAGAGTAGACCCTGCTCTCTGCAACTAGAGAAAAGCCCACGGGTAGCAACAAGGACCCAACACAGCCAAAAATAAATAAATAAAACAAATAAATTAAAAAAGAAAAAAGGTCAGGTGAAAAGATCTTACACAAATGATCACTAAACCCAGTTTTCACAGCCAATGTCAAAATAAAATCAGATTTTGTTGTTAACTCAGAAATGTATTAAACAAGACCAGATCTCAAAATCTGCCCGTGACCCTATGCTCAATATATCACCCAATTGTTCATTTTAAGACTCTCTAAAGATGAAGTGGGGGAACAATGCAGTCACTTTTGGAACTAAGGAATGAAATGTGACAGGCACATGTTAAAAACATTCCTTCTTCACAAGGAGGTAGAGCTTCCCTAACCAGGATTTACCTCTTCTCAACCTCCTCTGAAATCCACTCAATATAAATAATTTTACAATCTTAAAAGGTTCTGATTTCTAAGTTCTACATTAAAATCTGTAAGGCAAGGATAGATTTTGGGGTCAGATCAAAGCAGGTTCCAAATTATGCTCTGTTCCTCACCCTCCCTAACACCTTAGCCAAGTTATTTACCCTTTCTTAACCTGTTTGCTGATCTGTGTAATGGGTGTGAGAATGTGTACCTCACAAGATTATTGTGAAAATTAAATAAATGATGACAATAAAGCATTTTACCAAAAAAACTCCCAAAACCCCCAAAACAAAAAATGACCTAGTTTAATTACCAAGGTTGTGTGGTTACATCTCAGGTCTAAAAATATCAGAAGGAGAAGACATGCAATGTCAAACAATCAAACAGCCATGCAGCATTTGATACATGCAGCATTGATACCATCATAATGATGTAAGTTAAATAGCATATTGCAGATGACTGTTTTTGAGAAACACTGCCAGTAAGAAAGAGACGGGGGTGAGAAAACAAAATATTTCAATCATATTCAGCGTAAAAATGTGAGAAAGAGATATTAATGCTTACTACCTACCTAATAAGAATTTCATAGGGATTAATGAGCTAATGCTGGTTACCATTTTGGAACTCAGTGGAAGAAAAAATAACACACACACACAAGACAGTAAATATCATCATATAAAATTAGATCATGTATAAAATAAGCTGTGCAGAAGCAGCATGTTCTTCCCCTGACAAATTATCTGCACTCAGCATCATTAATGCCATGGGATTCCCTCATTTGGTCCAGATCTTGCACACATTTCCATCAAGAAGGGCTGTCCTGTATGACAAGGATGCAAATATCAGTACCTGAGTTTAAATAATGGCTCTCAAATTTTGGGAATTCCTCTGAACACATAAACACACACTCATAGAATAGGGAAAGATCTCATCATGTGCACAGCAAAAATTACATCTACCAATGGCTGCTCCAAGCAGGAAGGAGACAGGAAGGAAAGAGAGGGAGGCAAAGAAGCCACTCAGAATTCTTGACAAGTTATATGGGTAGCCTATAATTACCATAAATTAATATTTTTAACTCAGATGTTATTATAATCATTAGTCTTTCTTAGCCTTGGCTTTTAGCTAAAGATCAGACAGGTCCAAAAGATGTGTGGTGCCTGCATCCCACCTCTTTCTGGGGGAGGAAATCTAAGTGGCAAATTATGAATTTCTGACTTTGTCTTCAGATTTAGGGTTGATGAACTGTTCCTCTTAATGATTTGAGAGAAAAAAGTGTTAGGAATGGCAGTGACACACACGTGTATATGACTTTACAACAACAGTGCCCTTTTTATCTGTATCAATATACGTGATTCTGTCAACAAATCCCGACTGGCACGGATCCCAATTAACAGATGAAGAAATTCAAACTCAAATCATTATATCGACTTGCTGATGGTACATGATAAATAAATAGGACTAGAATTCAAATCTCCATTCTTGCTTTCTATTTCAAGTCACCTGTTTCCTCTGATTCCCCATACTCCAATTGACAAAAATAATAACTTTAAATGTTACTTTCTCCATCATGCTCAGACAGATAAATTTGGCTAGATGAAATTGATTAGCTCTGTTTATGAGGACATGTACACACATACTAAAAAAGGTGTGTGTGTTGGGGGTTGGCATTCAGAAATGGAAGACTTCAGACAAGAAAGAAAGCTCACTAATTAGCAAATTTTGGGTGCTCAAACATTAACAGTCTCCACTCCTATTATTTATTACAATAAGTAGCCTTACTGGACTACTACATGCCACCCATCCATGATTTGACTCACACTGTCATTATCTGGCTTGTAAGCACAGGCATATGAGCATGCATGTAACACACACACACAATCTGACAATACATTTCAGTCATTTCTTAAATGAACAAGCATCTGGTTTGCCAAAGATGTATTCTTTCTCTCTCTTATTCTATACAAAATCTTTCAGGACTAGGTAAGGGATCTCTGCAGCTTAGATAACAGCATATGTTTCTTTTTCAGAGTCCTTTGATGTGTCTGAAACTTCCCTTTTAAAGCCAGAAATTCTGAATGAACTAACTGAAGAAATGCAAAAGTTTTAGAAATTCAAATTTAAACGGGATGAATAATTTTAGTGATAATGATATTAAAGATGCGATTATTAAAGAAGGGAGTGAGGGCAAAGGTCTCCAGGATCTTGATGGAGAGAATATCTACCGCAATTATTTTAGTAAACTTGTATATGAACAACATACGAACCAGAAACTGTGTCCTCAATGCCAAACATTAGGGCAGGTAAATGCTCTTGGGATAGGGCTGTCAGTACTGAGTGCTGGTATCATGATTTGCATCAATACTATCTATACCTATGTACCAACAGAATTCCTAATGAGCAGATATTTATTTTAAAATGTTCAAAACATTTATTTAAAAAGCTAACAACGAGCACAACTCAACGTTATGTCTCTGGGACGGTTTCTGGAGATTCTTTCATAAATGAAGGCACGGTAGAAGTAGCTGGGCTGGATAACCTGTGCATATTCCAAAGAGTAAACGCTCAGTTTCCTGACTGAATCCCCACTTATCTATATATGTGGTTACTTTTTGTCTATTGTTGGTCATAATTTCTCAATCCCTGCTTTACGGTAGCCTAGAGAACTTTCACACACTTTTTAAATGGTCTCTAATCATTACCAGAAAAGCTATTGTTTTACTATTTCTGCCAATAAGAGTTTCCCCGTTCACTGTTGACAGCTTTGACAGATTGAAGAGGTGCCCATTTATTACCTCAAATCTAAAACCTCTCCTGGCATGGCCCCAAATCACCAACTTTCACCCTTACTGACCTCTCTGTGTCCAGCAGAAGCCCATCACATACCCCCTGTCCCTAAGTGTCAGCCTCCTGCAATCTATTAATCTCTTTCACCTCATAAGAAAAGGTCCATTTTTTGTGTGTGTGCACTCTTCACTGCAGAAAGTCAGGCAGTGGTGGAGATCAGGGGTTGTTATCACTGGGGTAATGATGTTTCTAGGACTGGATCACACTGGAGAACAATCAAGAATGCACAAATTACAAAGCCCCGGCTCTACACTCACACACACACACACACACACACACACACGCACACGCACACGCACACGCTGGGGCCTTTAGAAGGTGATACAGACTCTCTCTGTAACTTGCAACCCCTACCCCTAAATGCCAAGAAATGAGGATGGCACTAAAGGGCAATGACTGCCCATGTCAGTTCTCATCCCCTTTCATCGAGCCTATAAATATGTCATCTTTAACTACAGACATCAGTAAGCTTGTAGCAAGTAGAGGGGAAATCACTCCAGGGAATGTCGGACTGCCCTAAAAGTTAACCCAATGACCCCCTCACTCCAAATACTTAATAATACCCTACTCTTTGCCTGGTCTTCGACTCCACCGGCCATTGTGACAGGAAGGAGGATTTAGGTGCTAACTCGGCAGTTTCTCTCAGCGCTGGTGCTGGGAGCAGAAGATGGAAGTCCCTGAGGGAGGGACGCTGGCACGTTCTGAGGTGATACAGTTCCTCAGGAAGGTGGGCAGGGGCTCCATTTTGCACACTCCCCCAGTCAGAAGCCTCACACCGGCTTCTCCAGCCCCCTTTAAAGCCCACCACCCCTCGCCCTTCACCTCTTCGACCCGCCCCCTCAGCACTTCTCTACTCACCGGCTGCAGCGGTCAGGACAACGGAGCAGCCTTTGTGTGGTGGAGTCCCTGCCACCGCTCCCAGGCTGTCTGTCAGCCTCCGCGCCTCTACCCATGAAGTCTGTGGCTTCTCCTCCTCGCTCCGGAGCCTCCGCTCCGGCTGCCCGAAGTCCCCAGGGGTTGGCTACTGCCGCTCCGTCGGCACCTGCTCACGTCGCACCGCTCGGGAAGGGAAGGGGATGGTAGGAGCCCGTCCTCGCGGCGACGGGTGAGGGGATCCCCGAGGTCGGCACTCCGGTACCATAGGAACCAGCAGGAGCCGCCGCCACAGGCGCCGGGTACCTGGAGGACCGCGAGCCCCGTGCCGGCGAGGAGCGCGCTCGGCGCGGCTGAGGAGCCGCCGCCGGCGCCAACTTTTCCCATCGCGAGAACGGAAACGGGTCTCGGACCTGGGATAGCGGGGCGGGGCTCTCCGCCGGCCGGCTGTAGGGGGCAGGAGCTCAGGACCCCAACTCCAGTCAAGTTGGGCCGCGGTGGGGGCTGGCGGAGGCGCTGACGAGCAGGTGGCGGCCCCGACGAGGAGCAAGGCGCCACCACGCGGGCTGGAGTCTCGGAGACCCGGGCGCCGCCGCCTGCGGAGCCCACGCGTGGGGCCACAAAGGGCGGGGCACGCACTCCGAGAGAGCACGGCTGCTGGCGGAGACCCCCGGCAAGCACTGCCGACCCTCCCTCTCCCGCGCGCTGCCTCTCGCTTTGCTCTCCTTTTGTTCTCTTCCTTCTGTTCTCTTTGCAAGTTGCCCAGATTTCCTCAACTGTCAGAACTCTCACCAGTGTCTTTGGGAAGAGAGGGATTGAGGGAGTCCTACTTTTGCCCCTTTGTCTCTGTGAATTGGCACCTCGATCTAACCCAGAGCACAGCCAATGTGTCTTGGCCTGGGAGAGACGCTAGGAGGGTACTAGAGGACATGGGGTGGGGTTGTGTGTGTGTGTGATAGATCAACAGATTGATCTGCCTTAGATATATCTATAAATACAGATAAACATAGATATATTAGCTCTTCTTCCTACCTATCTATCTACCTACCTACCCACCCACCTACCACTTATTTACTACCTGTCCCTCCATCTCTCCGATGATGGTGATGGTGTTTGTATTTAGGGGTTTCTCCATCAGTCGCCATGCTTTACTCCCCTTCCTTCACTTTCTATAAAACTCATTCTGTCTAAAACCAGTCTTTTTGCATAATCACATTTGAAAGAGCACTTTGCTGCTAGCCATGTTCTGAATGTTCTTTGTGTTTACACAGGCATACACTTCCATGACCTCCAAAACACTACAAACTCCTGGGCGGACTCAAAAAGGAGCTAAAACTGTGGGCTTGGGACCGTTTTGGTTTTTGCACACTATTATAGTCCCAGGGCTTAGCATAAAACCCAAGACTCCATAGGAAATCAGTAATCTAGTATATATATAATTTGCATATATTATATAACTGTTGGATAAATTCACCAATTTACTTGTATCAACCCTCACCCTTCTGGCAGAAAGACATGCTTTCTGAAACCTTGGGATGAACTCTCCATAAAATTAGCAGTCTTTTATTTGTGTACAAGGTGCTCTGCCACTAATTTCTGTGAGATCTCAGGGAATAACCATGTTTGGTTGCTTAGGCTTGAAAATGAATGGGTTACGAATGAGAAACATTCTACAAAATAAGGAACCAGTACAATTCAAAAATACTAGCATCGTAAAGGACAAAGAAACTGAGGAACTGCCCTTAATTAGAGAAGGTTTAAGAAACAAGGAAACAGTGGGATTTCCCTGGTCGCCCAGTGGTTAAGAATCTGCCTGCCAATGCAGGGAACACGGGTTCAAGCCCTGGTCCGGGAAGATCCCACATGCCGTGGAGCAACTAAGCACCACAACTACTGAGCCTGAGCTCTAGACCCCGCGAGCCACAACTACCAAGAACACACGCCACAACTCCTGAAGCCCGTGCGCCTAGAGCCCATGCTCCACAACAAGAGAAGCCACCTCAATGAAAAGCCCGTGCACCGCAAAGAAGAGTAGCCCCTGCTCACCACAACTAGAGAAAGCCTGTGCGCAGCAACGAAGACTCAACGCAGCCAAAATAATAATAATTATTTTTTTTTTTTAAAAAGAAAGGAAACAAAAGGTGTGATCCTGGATTGGATCCTAGCCTAGGAAAAGGACATTAGTAGATCAATTGGCAAAATTTAAATAAGTTCTAAAAATCAGTTGACAGTATCATATCACATTTAATTTCCCAGTTTTGAAATTCCACTGAGGTTATATAAGATGTTTATATGTGTGGCAGCTAAACAAAAGGTATAGAAGAATTTCATTTTTGCAACATTTTGTCATCTGGTACTGTTTTAAAATGAAAAAAAATTGGTATGATAATAACCTAGGGGCAGGACGGGAATAAAGACGCAGACCTACTAGAGAATGGACTTGAGGACATGGGGAGGGGGAAGGGGAAGCTGGGACAAAGTGAAACAGTGGCATGGACATATATACACTACCAAAGGTAAAATAGATAGTGGGAAGCAGCCGCATAGCACAGGGAGATCAGTTCAGTGGCTTGTGACCACCTAGAGGGGTGGGACAGAGAGGGTGGGAGGGAGGGAGACGCAAGCGGGAAGAGATATGGGGATATAGGTATATGTATAGCTGATTCACTTTGTTATAAAGCAGAAACTAACACACCATTGTAAAGCAATTATACTCCAATAAAGATGTTAAAAAGTAAAATAAAATAATAAAAGGTTTGGATTAAATGACCTTTACAACCTTTCTGAGACTAGAATTCTTCAATTGTATAACTATAATATCTACCAAGCCAGCTCTCCTGCTGCTGCTATTATAAAGTTCAAACGGAGATTTTAGGGAGGAAAAATGACTCTGAAAATTGCAAAGTACTTCTTAAAATCCAAACCTTTTCAAGTAGACAGTTTATTTCTAGAAGGGTGAAATGTCTTCAGATTCCTTGGCAGTCTTCACAAAGCTAGTAATACTCCTGTATGCACATGTAGGTACTCAACATTCAATAAATCAGTGCCAGAAAGATAATAGCTGTTATAACAAAATGTAAAAGTTCCTCTTCTAAATATAAATTTTGTTTCTTCCATGGTAACTTCCTTGAAAAATATAATGTCTGGATCTGTGATGGGGCCACTTTGAAGATAACAACATAACTCTTACTCATTAATAATTAAACCTTTTCTAACACGTTTAATGGAAGGTTCTTGTACACAAGCTCTTTTGTGAGATGTGTTTTTAGAAAAATCTTCTGAGTTATTCCTTAGAACAATCTAAAACAGGAGCAAAATCAAGCAAAGCAGCCATCTCAGCCATTAAATTTCTGTGTTTCATGAACAAGAGAGCGTCCTAAATGGTAGCTTAGTGCACTCATTAAAAAAGCCTGGAATATTCTTCCAAAAATGTCTTTAAAACCCATAAGTAAGGACTTATTCTTGGAAAACTGATCTGTACCCTACTAATAAAGCAACATGCCCACCAGTTGTGGTTTGTATATGGGAGAAGGGAACATGTGGTCCTCTTCCCTTCCCAAACCACAAATGCTATTTGTTAAAGACCAGAATAGCTGTTTCTCTCTTCTCTCACAAATTCTGGTTTCAGAATTTGCAGAAGCATTTGTTTAATATCTTTTCTACAAACCTTCCTAACTCCTTTCTAGCCATGATAAGAGTGTAAAAATTATTCCACAGGTGAAAAACCAGATTAAAATATCAAAATACAAGTAGGTCCCTATAAAAATACAGAGCTGGATAAAGCAAAGGAAAGAGGAAAGAGGGCATAAACAACTTTGAAGGGTAAGGACTAATGTTGATTCTGAAATAGTGTTCTTAATATTCTAGACCTAGATGTTTGTCATCCTCCTAGCATAAAAGAATGGATATCCAGACTGAAACTTGGTGAGGATACAGATGCTCTAGATTTTTTTTCCTCCATATAAACGTTACTTTTCCCTATCTTCCAAATACATTTCCCTAGATCACTTAAAGAGGTGGTCCAAGAGATTCATTAATGGGAATTCACTGAGGCTGGGCAGTCTTTTTTCAACACATTTAAAAATTAAACTACTTTAGTACAGTTGTGGATTTACAGAAAAAATTGTGAAGATACTAGAAAGAATGGGTTCTTAAGGTGGGAGTTCCTCAGTGAAGGTGGTTATCTGAGGAGATCTGGGGCTAGTATTCCCCATCCTGTATCAACTGAGCGTTCAGCAACTCAAGCTGGAATTTCACTCATAAAAAAACCAACCATTGTCCCCACCTCCAGAACTAGACCAGTGGTTCAGATATTTTGCTCACAGGGAGAGGCAGGCCATAGAACAGAGAGCTCCAATCCTATCTCCAACCCCTAAGGAACTGATTTCAATTGCAATTCAGTATGGAGAAGTTCAAGCCTAAGGGCACTCTGAAAATCAGTACAAATGATGATGAAAGGCAATTGGGAAAAGATCAATAGATTCACTGGTGATAAAGCCTGCATGGGAGTTTGTGATTGTCCTCATTTCAGTGGAGAGAAATAAGGACAGTGCCAGCTGGGAAGATCTCTCTTGGGAGGGACAAATATCAAACCCTGACCTCAGGAACTGTCCCTTCAAAGGAGTCCCAATTTGATTGGATTAGTCTGTAAAGGAATTTATGACCCAAGACATTGTTGAAAACAACAGAGCAATTGGCCAGAATTAATGGAGCTAACAGCTGTGTGTGATCAGGAAAAGAGACAGCCAACGAGAGATCTACCATGATCACTGTCACCCTAGGTTGACTGTGGTCATATCCAAGTCTATGTCCCCTGAGGAGCAAAATCAGAGGCTTCACACCATGTGTGTGTGGTGTATGTGTGTGTTTATGAGCAGGGGTTGGGTGGGCTGATAGTTTACACTAAAATAATTCAGACCATCACTAAACAAACAAGGAAATAATAATAAGCAGTAGTGCATAGAATTGCTGGAAATTCTATGAGTAGTGCATTGAATTGCTACAATATATTATCCAAAATGTCCAATTCCAAAAAAAAAAAGAGAGACAAGCAAAGAGACAGACAAGTATGATCCATACACCAGAAACAAACAAACGAAAAAAGAACAACAAAAACAACAGATTATGGAAACTGCCTGTGGGAGCAACCAAATGTCATATTTAACAGACTTAAAAGCAGTCATTATAAATATGCTCAAAGAATTAAAGGAAACTGAAATTAAAGTTTAAAAATGGAATGATGACATTATCTTATCAAATAGTCAATATAAAAAAAGAGATAGAAATTATAAAAAAGACCCAAATGGAAATTATGAAGTTGGAAAGTACATATAATTAAAATAAAAATTCATTAGAGGGCACAATGGTAGATTTGAACTGACATAAGAAAGCATTGAAGAACTTTAGATAGATCTATGGAGATTACGCAATTCAAAGAACAGAGAGAAAAAGAAGAATGAAGAAAAATGAACAGAGCCTTAGAAAAATGTGGGAAACTATTTAACTCTCTGGACATAAATGTAAAAGAGAACTAGAAGGAGGAGTCAGAGAAAGGAGCAAATGAAATAGTCAAAGAAATTATGGCAGAAAACTTTCTAAATTTATGAAAAAACTTTACACATCCAGGAAACTCAACTTTATTAGATTTTCCAGAATATTCCTTTTATGGCAAAGTCTTAAAATTATAAGATCACATAGTCTTGAAATCATTCAACATACTTTATTTTAGTCTTGTCATTTCATGCATTGGTCTTGAAATGGATCATCCTCAACCAACCCATACAGTTCTCTGACATACTAGCCCAGGTTAAAAAGAGCACGATGTATTGAATTCAAAAAGCCAACTCTAAAAGGTATAAATGAAAAGAATGAATTGGAAAGCCCAAATTGTTCATTATAATTTATTTGGGATCATCAGCTTGAGGAAGCACAGCAAGATAAATGGGTATCTTTCCAAATGTTTCTCTAACGAATAGTGACAGGCCATGTCAGCAAAGAAGGTATCGGTTCTACCCATCTAACTTCAAGGAGCTTATCCAAAGATGAATGAGGTTAATTGAAGGCAGATGCAGTAGATCTGGGGCCATTCTATTCCAACAGAGTATATCTGTATAAGTTGAATAGTGGTCATGACAGTGGCAGAATAGAAGTCCCTTTCTCACTGTGGGTTTTGAGTTGACATAGTCTATAAGTGGGGGCAGAGACAGATTTCAATGCTAAATTCAGTTCAAACTTTTGATTAAAATTGGATTGGACATCCTAATTTCTGATGTGAGATCGCTTTGTGACTTAAAGTAGGATTCCCTCTTACCAAAAAGTGAACATAAAAGTCATGGACCTGGGGAATTTTCACTCAGGGCCAGATAAATATCTGAAACATTTTAAAGGAACAGTGAGAGATAAAGTTTTGTTTTATGTCATGAGTCATGTTTAATCAATACACTGACTTCACACATGTTTGCATCGTAAACAATTTGTTTCAAATTCAAGATGTTTAATGAGCCAAAGCTGAGCTAACAGCAAGTCCGTGCATTGACAAATGCCAGATTTTCAAGGCAACATCAGTTGTGAGTTTAATTTTTAAAACCTTTTGTAATGATATGGAATAATTTTGCAAGAGCAATTCAGTGTAATGAATGAAGATTTTCTGCCTTTCCGTCTAAGACCTTTTTTGAAATTCTAAGTCGGCCACACATTAGTCGTGTTATATGGAACATATTACACTTTCCATAGAATTGTGTAATGAATGGCTGGTCTAGGTGATTTTTAATATTGATGGGATGCAGTTACATAGAATTACCTAAGAGTAGTAATGTCTGAATAAAATATGAATGCCTGTTTCTGTTCATTTACTTGTAACATGATCTTTGGCAAGCTGTTTCCTTCTCTAAACGTCATTGTCTTATACTTAAAATGACTGCCCTATATTCCTACAGAGTGTGTGTACTCAAAAAATATTAATATGTGAATGTCTTTGAAAAGTTTAAAGTGCTCTAAAGGTTATTAGGCATATCTGTTTCCTCCTTCTCACCCTATTCTTATCCTTAACTGGATGCTTTTCCCTAAATATCACAAGCACAGATATTCATCAAAAAACCAGATACCAAATCTAGATTCCCAAAAATCTATTTCATTTTAAACAAGAGGAGTTCAAAATGCAAACAACAATATTTTTATTATCAGTGAAGTGACCAAACATTACTGTGTTGAAAAATCTCCACATTAACCAAGTTACAAGCTTATGTAAAATGACTTTTAATTCTTGTTTCTAGGTAACACCAATTATTTGACTGTCTGTTCAAATTTACCCAAATAAGTAAGGCAAACGTCTTCAAAGTATAAAATGAAATTAACTATCCATAATGCAAACAAATAATAAATGATATTGCAGATACAAAAAATTATGTTACTTAAGACATTATGTATCGGTAGTAAAATTCCATTTTTCAGGGTATGATTTTTTCTCTTGAAAATTGACCACCAATAGGTTCAGAATACCTATAATGGCTTAACTAACACATTTATATTTTTATATAGCTCTGGATGCTTTTATATAGTACATGCCTCAGTCAATTTGGAAATCTGTACATTAGATCTCCAGAATTTTGATATACCTGAGTCTCCTTCGACTCTTGTACCTATGACTTTGAATTATTTTAGTCCAACAAACAATCTCTCTCTCACTGCATTTTTCCCTCTGTAGCTTCTATTCTAGAACAGAGAAGTACATTTTATTTTATGTCTTATGTCATCTCTCAGAAGTTTTGATTATTATCATTGTGTCTACCTTGGGAACGTAAGACTATATTGCCACTGTGGACAAACATAAAGGGGTGACCTTGAAAGTTTCCAAATAATTCCCAAGACAGGGTGAACAAACTGGAGGAAGAACATAGCCTGGCCTCAGCTCCTCCAAGAAATCATGTCTTTGGAGGACTGGACCAAGTTGTATGATGCTGTATAGATTCTCTTTCCAGGTTACTTTCTACTCTTCCAGTGGCCCTTACTTTCAGTAACAGACCAATAATTCCCTAGGTTTGATAAAAATCTACACTGAAAAAAGTTCTGAGAATGTCAAGTTACATCTTACTACTAATGAAGTCTGGTGTTGTTCTCCCCAGAAAATTAGGCATTTTATACTTGTCTCTGTAGAAAGGACTATTTTTATCTAAGTGTGTGTTTCTCATGCTGGCTGGTACATACATGACCACATGGGGACATTTCCACAAAGTATATGTATTAAATTCTATTTCCAAGGGAACCTTGCTGTCTTGGTTCTGATGATCAGTCAATGTCCAGTGAATAGTGATAAAGGTTTGGGGCCACATGGGAAGACCATAGATGGCAAAGCTGTGTGTGTGTGTTTGTGTGTGTCTGTGTGTGATGTGAACAGTTTATTTCTCTACCAAAGGATTACCAAAATCCAGCAGGTAATAAAACAAACAAACAAACAAACAAAAAGATCAGTATGAAGGTGTCTTCCCTGTGACCAAGAATAGAACTATCTGAGAAACCAAACAACCAATGCAAATTTGGGTAAGTTTGGCCTGAGTCTTCTGTGCCATAGGGTAAGGTGATAATTTTTACTAAATTAGTAAAGCTACTAGTAATATTTTTACTAATTATTGCCATACTAATGACAATGAGAACTTTTTGAAAATGTAAGAAGTAGACTAACCACAATGGCTGATTCAAACCTGGCCATGTCTTAAACAAGCCACATGAAATTCATGCATAAATCAAATACATATTTTTCATCACAAAAGAGGATGGGTATCTCCCACCTGTGGTAAGCAGAATTCTCAGATGGCCCCAAGTTCCCCAACCCTTTGTATAGTCTTCTTCCCTTCTGAGGCAGAACCTGTGAATATGACGGGTAGTTACTGCCTTGATTCGGTTGTTTTATATATGGCATATGGAGATAGAATAGTCACTCCCACTATTACGTTATATTATATTACCTCTTCCTAGCAGACTAGAGAGGAATTAAGAAGTCAGAGGGATGCAATCCTGCTGACTGGAAGAAAGCAAGTGGCCTTGTTGTGAACTACCTATGGAGGCAAGGTTGTTGAGGCAAGAAATTGAGGTCAACTTCCAGAGCTGAGAGCTACCCCTGGCTGACAGTTAGCGAGAAAATGGGATTTTAGTAATACAGTTGCAAGGCAATGCACTTTGCCAACAATCTGTGACCTTGGAAAAGGATCTTGAGCCTCAGATGAGAATTGAATCCCAGGCCAACATCTTGATTTCAGCCTGGTGATTCCCTGAGCAGAGTACCCAGCTAACATGTACCTGGACGCCTAATTCATAGAAATTGTAAGATAATAAATGGGTGTTGTCTAAATCACTGTTTGCAGTCATTGGTTACACAGCAATAGGATACTAACAAACCATTAAATAACTAGTCAGGACGTTCATTTACTAACTTAATAAACATTTACTGTTTATTACAGCATAATAGGTAGTGGGGAGTCAGAGTCAAACATGACTACCATCACTCCAATGCAAATGAGAAAAGATTTCCATTAGGAACTAGCTCACCTGTTCAAAAAGAAATAACTCCCTGAACTTCTCAGGACATTGTCATGTTTGCTAGGGATAAATATGTAGATTCAGATTACAAAGGGGATAACTAGAATTTACACTCAGACTTCAAAGACAGCCAGGTTATCACAGGATTGGAAATGATTTCTTCATGTTGCAACTCTTTTCCTTCCTCTCCATTGTTCTCTCCTTTTCTGTCCAAGCCAGAAACAAAGGCAAACGTTCCATGTTATGAGAAAGATATTTGTAAAGAGTGCTCCAATTTTCTGAGATGTCAGCCTTGGAAAAGCATCCCTTCTCCTCCCAAAAGTCCCTGACTCAACTAACCTCAAATTCAGATTTGTGGCTGCAGAAATCATCCATGGAGTCCTGGTTTCAGCCACAACATGCCTGGGAGACACAGCGAATAATAAATGGCTTTCAGCTACAGAATAAAGGGTTGAAGCAACTCTTTATAATTTCTCTCACTCTAGCTCAGGCAGAAAATAGCCCCTCCCAAACACCAGCATTTACCCCACACCTACAGTGTATTTTCATTGTTTCACACCTCTGCCACTCCAGATGGCAAAACTGCAAGTATTTTCCTTATACTATAAGCATTAAAATCCAATTTAACTTGTATAACCTGAAATAAAATTCATCCCTTTGGAAGTTTATTTTTTCTCACTCTTTCAGCTTCTTCATTTGAAGGGATTAGGGAAATTCTATCATTCTGTGAAGGGACTAATGGTCCAAACCAAGAGACAGATAGAGAGCAAGGAAGAAAATGAGGAGGAGAGAGGTAGGGAGGGGGCAGGAGCTAGAGAAACTGAAGGAAGGAGCCTATTGCATTACTGAATGGCTACCGAACATGCAGGAGGCTCAGTGTGGAGCATTTACAGGGATGTGAGACTTAGCTAAGTTTCAGTTTGCTAACATGGCACCCTGGGTACAAGCAGCTCCATGTTGGGCTTAGAAATTCATTTCAACAACACTAACATCATAGTTAATGTTATAAACATGCGCTTCCCCTTGTATAAGAAATTAATTTCTCCTCACTGTCATTACTTATTCATTGATAGATTATCTGCTATGCAAATATTAGAGTTAACATAGGTAAAGCCCTTAGCTTAATCCCTGTTATAACTGTTATTATCATCACAGTGTGTAGTGTACCTGGGTTGAAGGGCAGTTGTATAAATGTTAAGGTAGATATCCCAAAATAAAACAGAAATTTTAAAAATTATTTTATAGATGATTCTGCCTCCCATCCCCAGATGACTTCATTCACAGCATAGAGTTCTTCTAACTATCCTCAAACTTACTTAAATACAAGCTTAAAATGCCTGACTTTCCTAACTTTGTCATCTTCTCTCACCAGGTAGACTCCAGTGTTCTGTCTGCAGAACTGATCCTGCTCTCTGTTTAAAGAAAATTTGGCCTATAAAACTAATTCCAAGATTGCAATCTTTGTCTTGAAAATAAAACTTAGACATGGCATGTATCTTTGGTCTATTTCAATAATGTCAGATCTCTTGCAGCTCAAGTGTTTGATAGATTGTAAATTGAGATGCCTCTAAATGGAGAAGGCATGAGCCCTTTATATGTAACTGTCACTTTTGGAAGACTGTATGAGTAGTGATGTACAGAAGACACAAGGACAAGGGCCACTTTGATAAACAGAAAGGGTCATTTTAGGGTTTTAGGCAGCGGTAAATAAATCAACCCATTTCAGCCTGCTGTAAAGACAGATAAGGGAAAAAAGAAAAAACAAAACAAACAAAACCTGGAATACTTACCCAGAAGTGTCCCTCCCAATTTCTCCATGTAAATTCTTATAAAGATATGTTTTAATATTATATTTCTCTACCACAGTCAATTACACTCAACCAGGCAACCCTACCAGTCAATGGAGCTGACATCATTTTGCTTACAGTATTTAGAGAAATTAAACTGTCAGTCTTCATTTCTCCTGATGCCTATACCAACATGTCCCATTTTTGTCTAAGAAGCTTATTTGAATTTAAAATCATGCTGGTGGCTTCAGAGTCCTTACTTTCAGATTTCTAGCTTCTGATGAGACCCAGGATAGTGGAGTCCAAACCATCAATAGAAATAAAATTTGACCATATCAGAGGGAAATGGAAGTACTTTTCTTCCTGCCTGCCTTGAAATTCTCTAATTAGAAAGCTCAGAATCATTTTGGATCCAGAGATGACCTCATTGTTGCTGAGACAGGAGGGTAGAGGCTTATGAACTACATGCCAGGATTAGAGCAAACAGCTGGGAGGTGAGGAAGAATCCTCCCATCTATGAAATTGTTACTACAATACTCCCCCAACCAGGTGATCACCCCAAATCTGCACCACAGAGGACTTCTCTGGAAGTGGCATTGTGTTACCTTTCTTGTCATTTCAGAAGCCTGAGCTCCATCAAACGAGAACTTTGGAGATTCAGGACCTCACACAGCTATCCAATCAATGAAACTTAACAAGCAATGCAAGAAGGACAATAGAGAAACAATGGACACTGATCTCCACTGTCCTCCTTGACCCAAATCACTACATGCCTGGCTCTAGGTTAAAACACCCTGTGGGTAAGCTTGACTTTGAGGGCCACCCATGCACATTTCTAGATTCTATCATACATTTGTGTCCATTCACACAGCCTCCCAGCAGTCTCACATTGCTTTCCATCACTCCAAACTCCCAGCTTACATCTAGTTCCTACCCTACCTTGTGCTACTTGTCAAGCCATGGCTCCTCCATTCCTCATTCAGAGCAGTGACATTTCTATTGGCTTCCTGCCTTCAGGAAAGACGAAAGCCACTAGTCATTCAACAACCCATGGAAATCAGTTTAACCAGCTAACAGTTAGGTCAGCACTTCTCAAAGCGCATTCGGAACCAGCAGCATTAGCATCACTGGGAAACTTTGTTAGGGATGCAAATTGTCAGGTAACACTTTACAGAGCTGAGGGTGGGAGGAAATCCCTGCAATTCATGTTTAACAAACCTTCAGGATGATTCAGATGCACCGTGAAGTTTTTGAACGGCTGAGTGAGAATAACTCAATCTGGTTAAACTGATTCACCTGAAAATATGAATGGCTGCTAGATTTTGCACTTAACTAAATATCACTTTTTTTTTTTTTTTTTTTTTGTGGTATGCGGGCCTCCCCCTGCTGTGGCCTCTCCCGTTGCGGAGCACGGGCTCCGGACGCGCAGGCTCAGCGGCCACGGCTCACGGGCCCATCCACTCCGCGGCACGCGGGATCCTCCCGGACCGGGGCGCGAACCCGGTTCCCCTGCATCGGCAGGCGGACGCGCAACCACTGCGCCACCAGGGAAGCCCCATCACTTTTTTTTTTTTTAAGTAGAGCACTTTTTAACCTAAAACAAAACACTTTGGGGACATAGCTATCTCTTACTCATGTTTGTATGTTCCACATGCTCAGTCACTCCAGCAGGCTTTCAGTTTGGGGAACAAACTTCTATTTGTTTTCCACATGTACATGAGCGTGTGAAGCCAGGAGGGAGATACTGGATCCCGATTTGTTGGTGTAAACTGTCACAAAGCCCGAGTGTTGTCTCTAATTTGGTTCTGTGCAGGATGTATACATAGCTGCTCAATTACAATAAAAGATCAACCACCAGGAAGGCTCACTGCATTCACTGTGGATAGAAGGAAACCTGGCCTCTAATCAGTGTTGTCACTAAAAGTGACTTGGGAGATTTCTAGTTCTACCACTCCATGCTCCATTAGCTACTTCCCAAACCTTTTCAAGTAAGCACACAATCTTTAAAAATAAAAAACAGAAACAGTATCAGATATACACTTCCAAAACAATTGTTGTAGCGTCACTGACAAGCCTAGCAGATGCTGTCTGGATAAAAATTATGTGAATTACCAAAGGAGCTGGAACTGAACCATGAACAACAGACAAGAGACTGTTCCATCTTCCTTGCTTCAGGAAATTGAGAAAAGGACTAAGCTGCTGAACTCCTCATTAAATAAAGGTTATTTACACATTATTTTACAATAGTTCAATTTTGGCCCAACAGTGATAATATTTTTAATATAGTTACTTATAAATTACCTGCCTTCATTTCTTTAGCCCTAGCTTAGTTTGGATATGATCTGATTTCAAAAAGAGGGCTGGTTTCCCTTCCTTTTGAATTTGAGGGATGGGGGTAATACTCATTGCTAAACTAAACCATATTCAGAGGCAATTTTCACGGATCCTAGGTTATCAAAAAAAGGCATTAAACTAAAATGTTCAATAGCAGAAATGCAGGCTAGAATGATGCATTTTTACTTCAATCAATTGCATCTGATTATTCTTACAATGTTATTACTATGATCACAATTGTTTCATTTTGTCACTACAGAGAGTCACCCAAGGATATGTGGCTTGAAATCAAGAATATGAAAGATTGTTTTCTTGAGAATATAGTTGTAGGGTAACATTCCATTCAGGAAGCTCAATGTATTAGGCAAAGTCCAGATACTTAGAAACAGGGAGAACGACACTATGCAAAGAGCAGTGAACCTGACCCTGAGCAATGTCATTAAAGAGTTGCATGACCCTGGACAAATCATACTACTCCTACCATAAAGTTCCATGAAAGACACTTTGATGAAAACTATTTAATGCTCCCATGCCTTTGCACAAGCTGTTCCCTTTGCAGGAAAATCATTCTTCCCTTTTCTATAAGGTCCACTTAGAGTATATTCTTTCTTTTCCTTCAAGTCTTCACTCAAGCAATGCCTCATTAGATCTTTTCTGGCTCTTCTTAGTTAGAGCTGACGGTAAAATATATTCAACAATAATGACAACTTCTAACATTTATACTGGATATATAAAATGTTATGGTGGCAATAGATTTCAATAATCACATTCTTGTGATTTTTTGTCTACATACCTGCTGGCCCTATCAGATATGTGTCTTAAAAACATAAAGTGTGCCTTGCCCAACTTTGATTTCATGCCATCCATATCACCCATCATACATTTAACTCCTAGACATTTAATAAAATGGTTGAATAATGATCTTCCTCAGTAACATGAGATAATGGTGACTATGCTGTCCATCTCACGGAATATTAGATCAGTGAAATAAATAATGGATAATGAAAATACAAATAGGGACTTCCCTGGTGGCGCAGCAGTTAGGACCTCCGAGTAGGGGACACGGGTTTGATCTCTGGTCAGGGAACTAGATCCCACATGCATGCCGCAACTAAGAGTTCGCATACCACAACTAAGGAGGCTGTGAGCTGCAACTAAGGAGCCCAACAGCCGCAACTAAGGAGCACACGTGCTGCAACAAAAGGAGCTGGCGAGCCGCAACTAAGGAGCCTGCCTGCTGCAACTAAGACCCAGCACAACCAAATAAAAAACCATATATATATATATAAAGAAAATACAAATAATAATTTTAACAAATCATGTGTATGTCAGAAGTTATTATAATCCCCCAAACAGACAAAGAAAATCTTTGTGAGAAATCATATAATTGCTCATCAACAAAACAGGAATCTAGGTTGTGAAAACCCTAATGCATAACCTCAAGCTGCTCATCAGAAGATAAAAACAAACACCAAATACTGAATCAAAAAGGGAAAGGTGAAGCCCTGCTATTTACATTTATTTATTTGTATTTTTTGTTGTTTTCAAGTAAGATACAGAGTATGGAGAAATGCAAGGCATGGCAAAATGAAGATATACTTTGAAACAAAAGTCACATTTAAAAAAATGCTTACAAACACTCATTCTGTCACAAGCCTATTCTTTACATGTCAAGTCTGCTTCAGAAGTGTAGGACCATTTCCTCCTTCAGAGGATCTAGGTGAATAACTGATTTCAACAAGGTGCATGCTCCTTCAATACCATATAGGATCGCATGAGGCATTAGAAAGACCATAGGATTGGGTTTGACTCATAGAAGGAGCCCAAGGAGAAAAATCACTATGATTAGGACAGCTGTGGGTCACCTCTGTTACTGCTGGTCGGAATGGTTATCTAGGCTTTGGTGGCCTTAACACCTATCCTGTGCTCACATGGACACAGATGGGAGGCAAGAGGAAAGAACACACTACTAAGGCCAAGGGGATACATGGGAACAAGGGAAAACAAGGAACAAAATGGCACTTGAATCTTGGTGGTAACACTAATATTGTACTCCCAAGGTTTGCCACTGATGGCCACATGTTTGCAAATATAACTCACTTCCACAGCTTCAATTCTGAATTTATTGCAGATATATTTTGTGGGCATGGGAACAACATAGAAACAAGCCATTACTTTCTTTGGTAGTCTTGAGGCGGAGTACAAGGCACTGCAACTAGAATGGCTGGGCCATTAAAACTCCTACTGGGGTTAGGATAGGGAAGGAGGAATGTAAAATAATGTCAGCTGAATATATTCATGCTCATTCTTCTCTCCTGCTAGTCTACACAATATAATAAGCTCCTCTAACCTAGCACAGAGTCTAACATATAATGGGCAACATACAAACATTCGTTTAATAAAAATAATTGAATGAATGTTAATAGTCACATATTCAAACAGAAGTGTACCTTGGGTCTGTTCAACAGGGAGTGTGCTTTGAGGGTGAATAAACAGTTTAAAATCTGAGACAGGGCAACATTAACCTAGAGGTCAATATCCTGATGAAAGAACATTCCAGAAAATGTGTTTCTACCTCGAGATACAAGAGTGGGGCAGATGTGTGGTCTGTCACTTACCTCTATTTCAGTCCTGCTCAGCATCCTCCTAAAGCCACAGCAGGGGAAGAGCCCTAGAGATATAGAAATGGGGATCCAGGTCAGGTTCTGCTATTGTCAGCTACAAAGTCTGGACAAGGCATTTTGGTTTTCTAGGTCCCACTTTTTCTGATCTAAAAAAAAGGTGACGAGGCTGGCAACTCACTCTGTACTTCAGCCTGATGCCAAAAGCAATTCAAAGTCTAAACCCAGGCACAGCCTATGGATTCTACAACAATCAATGCGTTTCTATGATATCTCAAATTTTACTTTTTAAAATTCAAGCACATCCCTCATTTTAACTCAAAATCTACCCATGTTTGTCCTAGTGTAAAATACATTTTTATGTATAAAATCTTCTAAGTGAAGATAATTCCTCCAGAAAGCTGAAGCAGTTTTAGCCTTTGATTTCTAGTAATCCCTAGTACACCACTTCATGCCCTCATGGGTACTGCACTTCAGTTGCAAAAGCACAAAGATAAATGATGTTTATTTTCTCTTTTATGTTCAAAATCTAACTGTAAAAATAATTTTAAAGATCACTCTCCCTCTTTTAACCCAAACTTAACACAATTTCGCTTTTCTTCTATGATATTTTGAACTAAAATTGTCCTTTGATTAGTAAATTTAGGGAATGTTAAATCTAGGAGAACTGTTAGTAAATCCTTAAATTACTTTAGCATCCTTTGTTGATTGATAGGATTCACTGGTTCCACACCTCACTTCTCAACAAATCAAATCAAGATATGTATTAAATATCCAGTAAAATTTTTCTCCCTTGTCTAAAAAGCATGTTATAAATGTCATAATATTTTCTTTGTGTTCATACCAGCTAGCTCACTTGCTTCTTTATCATACATGACTGAGATGCCTACAGATAGCATATTTGTTTCCATTCTTTTGTTTTTTTGCTATTGTTGCTGTCTTCCTTATCAGGGTTATAATTTTTAGACCTGTTTCATCAGGGGCATACTACTGTGTTTTGTGTTTAAGAAAAATGCCTGGGTTGCTGAGGATTAAAATATACTGAGAAATTCCAAGATTACTTGGCAAGAACATGTTCTGTCTCTAATTTTCCTGAGGACAATTTATCAGGTTTTCCCCGCAATGACCTTTCAAATTGAGTAAAAGCTGCGTAGCTGCTAGGAGCATGAAAGAGAGACTCTATTGGCAACAGTCCTTGGGAGGTCTCTCGTGTTATGCCACCAAAAATTAGTGAGGTCTTTAAATCAGAAGGCTACCTCCAACGCTCGGGATAGGAAGCCAGAGACTGTCTCCTTATGAGTTAAATTTATTAGCATCAGGGACACATGTCCAACTGTGAAGGACTCTCCCAAGATATGTCTCTCAGTCACCATATGTGACAATCTATGTCACAAAAAGAATTTTCCAGCATTCATAATAATCAGTTAGCAAGTTTTCTTTGAGGAAACAATTTAATACAAATAATAAAGTTTAATCTGAATGGGGAAAATGCATCATTAACTTTATAATGGATAATTTTTTTATTTTTGAAACTCCATATCATAATCTACATTGAAATGCATCCCCAAAGCTAATTTGAATCAAATATAAGTGTAACGCATACTCATAGGTTGTTCCTGACCCAGTACTTTCAACTATATGGATAGAACCTCCCTTGTTGAACAGAAACGTTTTTTGGTTTCAATATATTGTATAATTCAAAACTACACTACATGCATTCTGAGCCAACTGAAGTCAAGTAAAAACAAGAGATCTGCGTCACTTATTTCAGGTCCTCTGGCTTAGAACACTCCTTAAATATGATCAGGAAAACAATTAGGGAACTTTACCTTTTGCAAGGTAGAGATTTTAATTTTATCTGTGGCTGTGATTCAGAATTAAGGACTTTATAATAAAGTTATCAAAATGGAAGGGTTATGTCTACCTGCAAGATATAATAAAGAATAAAGAATAATTCACAATAAATACTTCAGTAATTTGTTAATTAAATTAACAATTTAATAGTGATTGAAGAGGTTAAAAAAAAAGGAGGGGCAAGAGACTGGAGACAAATTATTCAGCCATTACTGAAGGAGAAATCAGAAGGCAGGTCTCTAGTCTTCAGGGGTAGTTGTTCACTAAAGGCTGTGAAATAACTGCTTAGGTAATTATTTTCTTTGTAAATGATATTTTATATCTATGTATATAGATACATATTTATATATAAAGTATGTTCACAAAAGTATACACAAGTACCCAACTTGAAATTTTAAAAAAAACTGAACACCCCATGTAACCAGCATTCCGACCAATTAACAGAACATTACCAGCACCCTAGAAGCTCTTTTTTTTCCCAGTCACTACTCCTGGAAAGGTAAACATATTTTTATTCACGACAGCATAGAATAGTTGTGTAATGTTTTTTCCTTAACATAAATGAAATGCTATAGCATTTCTATTACATCTGGCTTCTTTTGCTCAACATTATGTCTATGAGATCCATCTCTCTTTTTGCATACAGTTCTAGATTGTTCATCCTCAGTACTATATAGTTTTCCGTTCAGAGACTATGCCACATTTTATTTATACATCTTAACTTTCATGGATTTTTTAGTAGTTTGCTTAGGTTAATTTTAAATGTTGGCATAGACTCTTTATAATTCTGTTATAAATTTATGTTATTCAAGATACAAAATCATATATGGTGTGTTAAAATAAGCCTTGAAAAAAGCCTGTAGAAAATTTGTCAAAGGCTACTATTAACCTCAATTCCTCTTGGTCACTTTACTATATCTTTATTCAATTTGTATTTAAATTTTTTCTAAATTAACATTTTATTTCAGTATTGGAGGGGGGAATAACTCATAAATAATTTAAGCCCCACTAAATCTATCTAGTCAAAAATTATTATAACCTACTAATTATCTGAAATTGTACTAAGCCAAGCCTATAGCATAGAGCAGAACCATTCTTTTCTGAATGACATCTGCCAAGGTGGGGAAAAAAAATGAAGTCAGCAAACCAATGACTATTTGCTTACCTATGTATGTGAAATTGACTAATCAGTCTGAGTTCACCTTGGGGATAAGAAGGTGACCGTTAATCCTCAAATGTTCCAGCAGAATTTATTACAATCACATAATCCAGTAGGGTGAAAGACATGTGCTCTCATACTGACATATTTTCATGTCAAAGGTGCATTCCTCATAATGTAACATATCGGGCAAAAGAAGAAACACTCACTGACAGCATATCGAACTCAAGTTTCTGTTTAATTATTTGCAGGATTATTTGGTTCTTGCTGCCATTGACCGCATAGACGGTTGCAAAAATTTTGTTTGGCCTAATTCTCCAAACCTTCATTTCTGATGAGATGTCAGCACAGAGTTCTCTGTCTTCTTTCATTCTCCATATATATATATAAAATACACCTTATATCTATCTTATCATCATTCCCAAATTATTTATTAATTTTACCTGAGGCCCTAGTTGGGGGAAATGTATTATGACTCTTCCTATAGTACATAATGTTGCCGTATGGCCCCCTTATCCATTTCTATCACTAGTAAGGTCTCTACCATCTGCAGAGAAAAGTTCCTAGAATACTGACAGCTTCCAAGCTCTGTGTGTTTCTGCTTCTCTGGATGAGGATTTCATGCAGTGACATGGGAACTTGCTCAGAAATATGCAAAGCAGACCAGAACTAGAGGGCTTTTACCACACTCAGGACAACCCTCAACCTAAGTTCCCAACCACCCCAGCAGGATGGAACTCCAGTTGCCAACAGTCATGACTCACTCATTCCACATAATCCGTTGGCTTTTTCTCCCACTCCTCCTTCACCTACTCCCTCACCCTTGCTCTGCTCCCTGAGATCACCTCCTAAACAAATAACTTTATTTCAGTCTTTTTGTCACAGTTTGCTTTGGGAGAAACTAAAGCCAGGCATTTCCTCTCTTATGAACTTTAACTCCCTTAAAGTCATATTAATACACATCAACTGTATTCTAAAAGTCCAATCCAGAGAGCTGTTAATAGGTATTTTTTGGGAGGAGAAAGATTTAAACAGTTGTTTTTGCTCAAGCATTTATTAGAAATTTAAGTGAACTGAGGTGCTCCCAGAGGAGGCAAAAGTTATTAAAAAGCACTTGCCAGGGCTTCCCTGGTGGCGCAGTGGTTGAGAGTCCGCCTGCCGATGCAGGGGACACGGGTTCGTG